>NW_027187340.1:3620630-3625008 GCF_028583685.1 Petaurus breviceps papuanus
CTCTCTCTCTCTCTCTCTCTCTCTCTCTCTCTCTCTCTCTCTCTCACACACACACACACACACACCCCTCTTTCTCTTGACCCTTTCCCCTGGTTTAAATCCACTTGGGCACTGTCCCTGAGATATCTAAAATTGTGCATCTTGCTGCCATCAAAGTCACACATAATCTCCTCCCCAGCCTGGCCTTCCCACCACACTCACCCGCACTGCCATCTATAGCCTGTCCTCGGGCAGCTCTTCATTGTCTTCCACTCAGTGCTTCTACTATGATGTTGAGAATTGTCATTTTTATGTTTATATGACCTTCTAAATATGTCTCTTTCTCATTCTCCCTTCAGTAATGAATTTTGTCTAGGTTCCTGTCTGTCTTCATACATATTCATATTGTGTACTGTGTGTACTCTCTCCATTGTTGTTCTAGTTCATTTTCAGTGTCACTGACAAAATTGCCTTTCCCGTTATTCAAAAATTATAAAAATCCCATTCCCTCAATTAACTGGAAAAGTTATGGATTTTCCCATGCCCTCTGTCTACCCCTCATACTGAAAGACTTCCTTTTGTTCTTATCTAGGCAGCATCAATGGACCATTTAGGAAGTTCACCAAATGGGCTGCAAGTCTATTATGACTTCAATATTTTAATAGAAATTTTTAATGGACAAATGTCTAGGGACTAAAATAAAACTCACATACTTTCCTTAAAAAAAGTGTGACTTAAAGAGCTTTGCGACCCTTCAAGTGTGATATAAATGCTAGCTCTAATTATTATTACAATAGATGGACACATCATAAAGGGATTAGAAAGACTATGTCGGACTACTACCTTTCTGAATAAGCATGATAAATCCTAATGGTCACACTGACGTTAGGGTGAGGAAAAGGTTGGATCTGGCTCCTCAACCTCCTTTCCATGAAAAACTGCCACTGAAATACTGAAGTCATGACAATATAGGAGGTAGATACTGCAAATGGATCAGCAAGCAGCCTTTTTAAAGGTCAGCAAGTCTCTCCCTCTCCCATGTCTCAAAAACTCCCATTGAAATGGACAGTTCAAGTCAAAGGGTGTTTTGATGGCACCGTTCACCAACGAAGTATCTTTCAGACCTACAGATAGGGATGTGCACTTTACCACATGAAAAATGTTCATAAATAAATCCTGATTAGTCTAGCTTCCTATTATTTTTTACTCCAAGCATGAAATCTATTGCTATAGCCCCACTAGCTCTTTCACAGTCAATGTGGTGGTTCATTCTTTTTGGAATGTCTCTGATAAGCAATGACATCATCAAAGTCATTATTTTTGACTGCACAGTCCAATATTGCCACTTCTGGAGCTGGTGAAAACAGTTGTTTCAGAAGTCACATTACCAATGATTCGTGATTAATGGAATACAGTCGTCTAATGGATAGGATGCCAAACTAGGAATCAAGAAACCCAGGTTCAAGTCTTGCCTCAACTACCAATATTATTTCCCTAGAAATGTTGCTTAATCTCTCCTACCCCAGCCCCATTTCTATAAAGTGATGCTAAATAATCTCTATTCTACTTAGATAAAAAAAAATCATTGTCAAGGATTTAGAAAAGATTATACGTATGAGAACATTTAAAAAATAAAAATGGCACACAAATGTAAGGCATTAATATGGGTAAAAGCTAACAATATGCATCACTGTAATCCAGGCCAATGTCTGCATTTCTATTAAGAGCTTGTTTATAGGTCAGAGAGGAAATTACTGATTTATCTATCATAAAAATCAAGACTCAGAGAAATCTAGATCTAGAAGCACTTTCAGGAATCTCTCTGCCTCTAGTTGGGACCTAACTAACCCAGCTCAGTGGGAACCTATTCTTTTTTATTTTTATTTGTGATGTTCTCTTATTCACTGAAATTCATTGTTATATACAAACCTTCCATGTTGTCTATCCATTTTCTCTCATTATGTCCTGACTGGAGAGGAAACTCTTCATACAATTGCATCAATAAATTGATATGTGCAACTGTACAAATCTATACAAAGGGAGATTTAAAAAAAAATAACTCCAGCTCCCTAGAAGTCTCAAGGAATGGAGAATTCTGTTTACTTGACTTTTTTAGTCAATTGGACGTTAACTAAGAAACTTTTTAATCCCTGCCCCCCATATTGGAAAACCTTTAAAAATGTATTAGTCTGCTTTACTATGGCAGGAAATAGGATATAGTAAGCATGACATTTGTGTAAAAATTAGAGAATTGGACTAGGTGACCTCTAAGCTCCCTTTCACCTTTAGAATTCTGCTATTATATGTTTGTCTTATACTATGGTGGGGGTAAAGGGATGCAGAAAGATGTAGATAGGGGAAAAAATCACAATGTGATAAATAGAGCACAGCACTGGCCTTGAAACCAAGAAGGTCAGATCCAAATCCTACCTCCAAATTTAATAGAAGTGTGAACCTCAGTTTCTCTATCTATAAAATGGAGTTAATAATAATGGTAATATTGACCTCATGGAACTGAAACTCTAAGGAGATACTGTACACAAAATGATTTGCACACCTTAAAGTCCTACATATGTAAGCATCAGTTATTATTCTTACTAAAGTGGCACTGAATAGAAAAGGTCTCAAGTTCAAGAATGTACGGTATTGAAGCATGTTTCTGAGATTCAATTAGTGATTCTTTGCTGTTTAAAACTCTTGCTATGTCATTCTGAATATCATTGTGAAGTACTATGAATAGCTGTTTTGAAGTCGGGCCTCAAGTCAGGGAGACTCTTCTTCCTGAGTTCAAATCTGACCTCATTTACTTTACTAGCTGTGTGACCCTGGGCAAGTCACTTAACCCTGTTTGTCTGTTTCTTCACCTGTAAAATGAGCTGGAGATGGAAATGGTCAATCATTCCAGTATCTTTGCCAAGAAAATCCCTAATGGGATCAAGAAGAGTCAGACACAACTGAAAAAAATTGACTGAACAAAATAACTCTTTAGAAATAAAAGTTGAAAGGAATAAAACTCAGTGCATGCTGAGCTCAAGAAAAAATATCCTGGAAATTATTTTTAAAACTATTACCTGACTTGAACTATCTTCCCCCCTTAACATCATAAACTCCTAGAACGGCTAAGAATGTGTTGTTTATATCCCCATACCAAGCCCAGGGCCTTTGCATACAGTTTCTTTGATCCATGACCCTATACATTAAATTGGATCACAGTTAATGCAACATTTATTGAGACAGAGCTAGAGATAGGCACTATAATTAATTACATTGAAAAAGAATCCATCCTTTCCTGGTTTTGAGACAAAAGAGGCAAAGTTTGAAAATGTGTGTCTAGGTCACAAAATACTCCTTGGACTCTACCTATTTTTCCCATCTTCATTCCTGTTAGCAGATGCTTTCTCATGTATCTGTCCTCCTGATAAGAGATCTAACTTCCTATCTGGAATTCATTAATATGACTAAGAATTGGGAAATTAAGAAATTGCCATGGAGAAGCATCAAAATCAGGCCCCTGAGTTCAAGCTTCCTTTCTCAAACACAAGGAAGTCAAACAGTTATATGTTCTAGGTTCTTCTATCTTCACTAGTGGATTTCCTTGATATTATTTCTTCCCAGGGATTTTCTGGCTTCTGGAACCTTATCCATCTGATACTTTAGGGACATCTTGAACTTAAAAAAATGTAAATTAATTAATTCATTCCATTCATTCATTCATTCCACAAGCATTCATTTAGGACTCATTTTGTATAAGACACCACAGCTTCTGTGAAAGTATAGGTGAAGCTCCAAAATAAGTATGAACAATAAGTAAAGCTGTGTCACTTGTAGGATATCCTAGAATTTCATATAAGTAGTACATGTATGCTTTTACTTATTTGGAGGGAGGGATAGGGAGAAGATTCACAAGAGCATAGCTTTAGACGTTTAAGGGACCATGGAGGTCAATGAGTCCAGCCCCCTTACTTTTGCAGATGAGGAAACTGAGGCCCAGAGAAATTAAATGATTAGCACATAGATTATAAATAACAGAGCCAGGAGCTGAACCTTTTACCCCAAATCCAGTACTCATTGCACTGAACTACAGTGCCCCCCCATTCCATCTGTTATGAGCTTAGTGCTATCTTGTGCCTAAGTCTTCAAGTGCTTTCTTTTTTCCTTCCAAAGTTTGCAAACTTTATGTAAGACTGGGGAAGGAGAGAGGAAGGAAGGAAGTAAAAAAGGAAGGAAGGAAGAAAGGAAGGAAGGAAGGAAGGAAGGAAGGAAGGAAGGAAGGAAGGAAGGAAGGAAGGAAGGAAAAGAAGAAGGAAGGAAGGAGGAAGGAAAGGAGGAAAGAAGGAAGGAAGGGAAGGAGAAAGGAAGGAAGGAAGGAAGGAAGGAAGGAAGGAAGGAAGGAAGGAAG
>NW_027187340.1:3625018-3628285 GCF_028583685.1 Petaurus breviceps papuanus
AAGGAAGGAAGGAAGGAAGGAAGGAAGGAAGGAAGGAAGGAAGGAAGAACTTATTAGGAGCCTATTAGATGCCAGGCATGGTGCTAAGTGCTTTACAAATATCTCATTTGATCCTTAACAGCCCTAAGAGACACTTGCTTTTATCTCCTTTTTACAGTTGAGGAGACTGAGGCAGACAGTAATGAAGTGAATTGTCCAGGGTCACACAGCTGACAAGTGTCTGAGAACAGATTTGAACTCAGGTGTTCCTGACTCCAGGCCCAGGGCTCTGAGCACTATGGAGCCACCTAGCTCGGGGGAAGCCTGGAGAACAGGGCTTTGACAAAGAAAAGGCTCCCCAGACTCCTTATCTAGATACAAGGGAAGAGCGAGGTCAGCTTGAGTCCCCAGTGACCCTGTTTGACAGGATGCCTCCCTGACCCTTCAACCTCAGTGCACCAGACTATTTCCTTTTACTCTCTTCTTTGTGCTTGTATGCGTGTCATTTTCTCTCCATGCTCCCTTAAACTCCCTCTTGCAATCCCATTGACTAGAATGACATTCTATAGCAAAGGCAGAGATGATCAATGTCAGGGCCATCGGCTGCCAACTGCTCGGACTTCGCAGCTGCTCCGCTTCCTAATTCACTTGGAACTCGACGTCTGGCTTTGCTCTCTCATCCCAGAGCATAGGATGATGTGGAGGAGAATGAGCAAGGACTGCCCCCTGCTCCTAGCGAGGTGCCATTTATTTTGAAGCATGTTGTTCACCTGGGGACAAAAAGGAGACAGAGTCAATAAGTAAAACTTTTTTCTATAGTTTCAAATGGTTAGCTAATAGGGATGTATCACTGATACTGAGAGGCCATAGAGCTGAGCTACCAGGCCTTCTCCATGCCAGTTCACAATACCCCTGAAATCATTAATTAGCTTGTTTTATTTCATGGAGCTGGGCCTGGGCAAAAGGTAGGAAGAATAGTGTCCTGTAGCTGGAACAAGGGGATATCTAAAGTCTTGTTGGCTAATGTCAGCTATGCTACTGTGTTCCAGTATGACCTTAAAGTCTTACTTGGCTCCTTTGTTTGGAAAACATGAAAACCCCTAACATTTATTTATTTTTAATTTTTAAGCTAGAGAGTCAACTGAAGTGTGGGGAGAAGACCACTTAGTATATCTCAAACCATAGATTCATAGAGTCAGAAGAAACTAGAAAGATCATCCAGTACAAACTCCCATTTTACGGATGAGAATGGCGAGGGTTGGAGATCAAAACGACATGTGCTTGCCACACATCGGTAAAAAGGCCTAGATCAGGATGCAGGTCTCCTAACTCTCCCGGATATTGCCATCTGCTCTACAATACACTGAATGCTTGTAAAATTATTACCTGTAATCACAACAAAACTGACCATTTTGAACCAATCTATCCATGCAGGAGAAAATTAAAATTAGAATAATACAATATACATTTTTTTGTTGTTGTTGCTAACACAACAAACCTTTATTCAAGACACTGTGTAGAATACCATGCTAGGTATTTAAGTAAAACAACATCCCCATTCTTGTAGAACTTACATCTAGTGATTTGGTGCAGGAGGATGGGGTGGGGAGTTTGGGGGGGAACTGATCAGTGATTCGAATCACATGGGGAATTTCCAGCATGGAAACTCCTTCCACTATGGCAAATCATCAACTCAGTTGTGACTTTTATTCTTTGAGTGTTTGGGGGGAAGAGATCAACTTACTTGCCCATGGTCATGTAGCCAGTGTATGTCAGAGGCAGGACTTGAACCTGGGTCTTCCTGATTCCAAGGCTAATTCTCCATCTGCTGTTGCTGCCTCTCACCTATCCAACACTTCAAAACTTTAGAATCTCGGGGGGGGGGGGGGGGAGGAGGGTTAGAGATGGAGAAAATGAGGCACCAAATACATGAACTCAAAAGGCAATGTGGTACAGTGGATAGAAGACAAAAAGATCTGGATTCAAGTCCTGTCTTTCATACATATTCTCTATATGACCGTGGACATGTGCTCTCCAAGCGATTCTCTAATCTATGGAAAGAGTTTCCTTATGAGAGTGAAATCACAAGAACAGACCCAAGAGACATCTAAAATAAACTTGCACATGGATGTATTAAGTCAATAAGATGTCATCCGGAAGAGAAATAAATAGGCCTCTTCCCAGGGCATTAAACTATTCTCTTTTCTTAAAGCTTTGAAAGATTGCTGGAAATAAAAGCAAAGGTGGTTTTTGTTTAATATCTAAAACAAAACACCTTGACTTTATCCTTTTTAGATTCCCCCTATTTATCAGGCTGACATTTTGAAATTTGGGTTTGCTTTGAAAATAGCTTATCCAATGAAATGGCCCCCGTGTTTGACCAATGCCTTTTGTGGGAGTTGTGACTCTTGCTTGCATTGTTCTGTTTTGCGACTGAATTACCATTGCTATTTTTAAATCACTAACCACAGTTCTGTCAGCTCTGAACCCATCTCGCTCCTGGTTCTGCCGGCTTCAGGCGCCGTTTCAATTGTACTGATGACCATTTCCCATGTGTAATATTTTTATGGCTTCTCATCTATTTATAATTGCTCCTTGAAAACTAGAAAATTGTGTTTGTGCCCTACTTCTCCAATCCCCCTCCCCACCCCAATCTACATTACCCCTCTGACTGAAGTAATAACCTGTCATGCTTAAACAATTAGTGTAATGCAGAGGACACTCGGGCCTACTGCACACTGCTAATGGAACACCAAATGTGGCTTAAGGAAGTCAGATAAAAATATGTTCTACATAGTCCGGCCCTATATACTGGCAAGTCATTTTTGCTCACACATTACTGAAATAGAAAATTCATGCCTGATGCTTCTCTGTCTGGTTATGGCAGGTTTTTTCTCTTTCTGGGTACTAAGACTCAATGGCTTTCTAAGGTATAAATATAACTAATATATTGTCTTCATCATTGTAACCGTGATGTAATGCCACTCAGTGTATAGCACGTTTGGGTTTCTGACTCTTGCTAGCTTCCTGGCTAACAGTAAAGATCAGGGCAACTATCATCCTCCTCCTTGGCATCTAAAGAATTGCTTTATTTGGTCAACATTCAACAAGTATTGTTTTTTTTAATTAACACTTCTGTACAAAGTCAATGGTTTTATGGTCTCCTTTTCTCATTCTAACCTGTACTCAAGAAATATAGTACCTAAGATACTAGATTTCTGTCCTGGATTTTAATTATTCCAGTGTGTGTGTGTGTGTGTGTGTGTGTGTGTGTGTGTGTGTGTGTGT
>NW_027187340.1:3628295-3723177 GCF_028583685.1 Petaurus breviceps papuanus
GTGTGTGTGTGTGTGTGTGTGTGTGTGTGTGTGTGTGTGTGTGTGTATGTGTGTGTGTGTTGCTTTTGAAATTAAAGCAAAGTTATCTGAAAAGTCGGAAAGGTTAAAGTAAACTGTCTCAAAACATGTACATTCCTAATCAGAATCTTTCAGCAAAAGAACTGCCTCACAGACCCACCAAGTATGAAACTGACTTGCTCTCATTTATTTCCATTGATTTTTTCATCTTTCCTAGGATTTTTGTTAGCTTCCAGGAGATTTTCCTCTAAGTGGAGAATTCAGCAGCAAGGTAAACTGACCTTACATAATTATTTCCTTAGATGGTATTCATGAAGCAGTTACAGTGAAATGAAACCAAGTCACAAGACTGACCAAAAATATCTTTTGTGAGTCTTCTTGGGAGCTATGTATATAGTCTGAAACACAAATGCTTTTTTATAATTCCTAATGGGGAGGAGAGAGAAACAAATGCTGAAGAAAAATAAAGGACGAAATTTAGATGATGAAAAGATCACCTTGTCTTTCATCATATCTAGAAATTTTGGATTTTCTCTCTCCTTTTCAGGGCTACCCACAGAGGTGGATACATTGAGAACCATAATTTTACAAGTGGGTCTCCCCTCCCCCCTGCAGGGATGACCTTGGACATAACCCTGGATAGTTTTCCGCAGCAGATAGTTGCATTTACATCAAGAAAAATGAGCATAAGATCTTTTACCTGTCATTGGGCCATTTACTTTTAATTGTAGTCATATATTCACACCCAAGAGCAAGATACTGAATAAGTGAACTAAGAGGGATGGTAAGGGAAAGGAATATGAAAAAGCAACTTACAAGGAAAGATACAAAAGGTTTTCCACCAAAAGTGTTTTTTAAGTGAAAAAATAAAGAGGTTAGTTACAAGTAACTAATGGATTCCATTTGGAAGAGAGTTGCAGACTCATTCCACTTACATTTATATGCCATTAAATATCAAAAGATAATATCTAATATCTCATAGGATGTCTACTTTTTTTCTAGCCTGACAGCAGTGATTTCCATGATTCTGATTAAGAAAAGAAACAATCAGGGTGGCTAAGTGGCACAAAAACTAGCCATGGACCTTGGGCAAGTCACTTAACCCCAATTGCCTTCTAAAAAGCAAAAAAAAAAAAAAAAAAAAAAAAAAAAGAAACGGTTTGGGGGAAGAGGGAAAAAAAAGTCTTTGTTCTAGATATGGATATGCATATGAATATGGATAGGGACATAGGGAGATATTGTGGTGTAGAGTTATCAGAGGACCTGGATTTGAATCCTGCCTCTAACACTCTACCTTTATGACCCTGGGCAAATTCTTGAACTACTCTGGACTCATTTTCCTCATCTGTCAAATGAAAGTGTTAGATCAGATGACCTTTGAGATCCCTTTCAATTCTGGATTTGTTATTCTATGATACACACACACATACATACATACATATATATACACACACACCTACATATATACACATATACTACCAATGTATGTATATATGAACACACACACACACACATACACACACACATATATATATATATATATATATATATACATATTGTTTATTTCCACTGGACTAAGAATTTTTGATTCTTTCAAAATTAAAAAAATGCTCATTGGCTAGAACTATGCTTAAATTTTCCATCACAAGCAGTAAAAATGGTAATAATCAGGTGAAATTGGATATTAGTTGTTATTCAATCATTTCCAACTCTTCTTGACCCCATTTGGGGTTTTCTTGGCAAAGATACCATTTCCTTCTCCAGCTCATTTTACAGATGAGGAAACTGAGGCAAACAGGGTAAAGTGATTTGCCCAGGGTCACACAGAAGTAAGTGTCTGAAGCCAGATTTGAATTCATAAAGACCAGTCTTCCTTACTTCAGACCCAGCACTCTATCCACTGTTCTAATTAGCTGCCCCATGGATAAATATACTAGGCCAATCTGGATTTTCCAAAGCTCCCAAGACACTTTTTCCCCAATAGTCTGAATTGTCCAGGCCAAAATCTGGATTTTGGGGGTCTCATTTTTCTGGATGATTACAGGTTTGGTTTTTTGGGTTTTTTTTTTTTTTTTGCTTCTCTGGCCTGTAGGTGTTATTAAGAGCATTATTTTAAAAATATTACTAGTAACACAATTTAACAAGCTTTCTGGCCTTCCTGGGAAGCTAGAACTTTTCCAAACTCATTTATTCCATTAGTATGTATTTTCAACCACTTCACTGACCAACTGCCCATAAAAGCAGAGCTCTGAGGGCAACTGCATTCGATGGTTCCTAGTGAACTAGGAATGTTACCCCATCTCATAATGTTAGACTGATGAATATTATGAATGCTTTCAGTGGTCTGTAACTCACGAATTCTCTCATTACCTTACCAGTGGTAGAAGCAGGTGTTCTGAAGTTAGCACCCTGGGATACATTAGAAATGATGTAGGGAATTAGTCATTAGTCCTCATAAGGTCTTTTTTCCACTGTGGTGATAAGACAGGGTTTAACACAGAGCTGCAGCGTTAGCTCAAGACATTTCATTGAAGCTTAGGCAGTGTCTAATGAGTGAATATTCAATCCAGATATGAGTTCACGGGGGATGTGAGATTTTCCTTTCTCACCTTACCTCTATCACAGAGAAAATTGCCCCCCAAATCCCCCAGTACATGTCTCCAGGGAATAAGATGTGACTATTCTGGATAAGAGGGTTCAAAGTTGCTGAAACATACATCTTCAGGTACAGCTTTGCTGTATACAGCCTGTGCATCTGTAAACATTCTGGAATCTGCTTTATCTATATTTTGCATTTTTAATACTTTAAAATGGTAAATAGAAAAAACTGAAAATCGTGTCCCTGAAATCAGCTGGATGTCATGATAATAAGAAAATACTGAGATGCAAAGTCAGTTGCTTCTCAGCGGTGATAAAAGGAGGAAGTGACTTTTGGAAAGGGTTTTGGAACTCCTTCAAACCTCTAAGGTGTACTGGGTAAACTCTTATTCCTGGTGACTTAAATGATATTCCAAGAATTTGGCTCCTTTCAACTACTAGAATAAGGTCTGGTGGGAATGAACAAACCTCCACCTTCAGGTCAGTTTACTGCAAGTCATTTCAATTGAGCTCGATTCAATAAGCAATTATTAAATGCCCATATATACAAGACATTCATTCATTAAACAAACAGCTATAATATTGATTTAGCACCTACTATGTGCTAGGCAGCGTTCTGGGTACTGGAGATACGAAGAACAACCACACAATTCAGCTATTTCTGCCCTCAGGACATACAGAAATCCCTAAGAGAGTCCCTCCTTTTCCACATGTCATTTGTAATTCAGTAGACCTTCAGTAATTCAGATAAGGGAAAGGTAATATTGTCTCTAGAAGGAAATACAAGGAGAGAAGAGATGTGACTTTCTTACCGGGACAAAAATAGTTCAAAGTAGAATCTGGATTGTTCCTAACTCCTATATCACCCCTTTGAGAATCAATTAGCTTACAAGGAATAAACTTATGAAGTCTAAATTAAATCCAAACTCTTATCTTCAGCTGAATCTGATATTCACTTATTGCCCTAAGAAGGTTTGAATAGAGCTGGTGTGACTGCAGGAAACACTACAGGATGACGCTGAAGAACAAAATGTTGAGTTTCCTTTTCTGTTTTATTCCTAAATCACTCTGGGGGAGGGGAATTCATCTGTTCTAGAATTACCTGGCTACTGGAACTGGATTCTGGAATCATAGGAAGTGAAGAGAGCCCAAATTCTGAAAGGTATAGGCATAACTCCATTAAACTCATTCCTAACCCTTTGGAAAAGGAAGAGTCAGTCTACAGGCAAAATATATGAGGATTGATTTTTTTTAATGCATTAAACATGCTTCTATTGATGAAGAGATGCTAAAAAGTATTTAGGGAAAATAAAAAGCCACTGATAGCTCCCTAGAGAATGAAATCCTTCAAGGATTCCCTAATGCCTAACACATACACCTGACCCCCCAGCCTGACTTTCAAGGTCTTCCAAATAGGACCTAAAAAAGTAATTTTCTTTCCTTCTTCTTTCCAGATATCCCCTTTGTGCCGGGGCAGTTTGATTCATTATCGCCCCACCACCACTACCACACACAAAATGTCCAATCTCTACTCTGCCCTCTTCTTGAGATGTCTTCTTTCCTTCCCCAATCCCTTCTGTTCATCCTTTAATGTTGACCTCAGGTTTCCATCTTTTACAACAAGACTTCTCGGACCACTTCAAGTACTGCTGACATCACCCTTCTCTGAATTTCTGCAGGGCTTTAGAGCTTGTGCCACACAATTTAGATTTCATTGTTTTCTTAAGTATGTCTTACTGAATTGATTGCATGGTAAGATTTAGAACCAGAAAGAAACTTGGATGTCATCGAGTCTGGGGCACCTTCCATTTGCAAAAACAAAAAACAAAAAACCTAACAGTTTAAAATGACTTGTCCAAGGTCAAACAGGTCAAACCAGAGGTTAGATTATAACCCAGTTTCTCCAACTCCCAATTCAGTAGTACTCTTTCTACTATGCCATATTCCCTCTGGTTCTTTTCATGCACCTAACATAGGAATGGAAATCTAAGAGGCACTCAAATACAGAATCATAGAACTAGAATGTTCTTTTGCTGTAGTTCATTCTTTTTTTAGTCATGTCCAATTCTTCATGACACCATTTGGGTTTTTCTTGCCAAAGATATTGGAGTGGTTTTTACCATTTCCTTCTCCAGCTTATTTTACAGATGAGGAAACAGAGGCAAAAGGGTAAAATGACTTGCCCAGGGTCACACAGCTTGTAAATGTCTGAGACCAGATTTGAATTCAAGAAGATGAGTCTTCCTGTTACAGGCTGGGTGCTCTATCCACTGTGCCATCTAGTTGCCCCAAAAAGGACTTTAGAGGTCAGCTAAATGCAACTTCCTCATGAAGAAAGTGAGACTCCATTTCTTCATTGATTTTAATTAACCTTATTATATTATGAACTGTAAGAGGACAAGGGATCATGCCATATCTAAATTTTGTATCATCTCCAGTGGTTAGGGCAATGTTCTGTTTACAGTAGGTGCTTAAAGCAGGAATGAACAAATCCATTAACCAATGCCTTTTCTAACTATCTCTGTGAGTACTGTCTATATGACTATGAACTTCTACCTGACAGAGACAGTGACCATTGAGTTCATTCCACACATCATCACAAGCATAATGCCACATGCAGCATGTAGGATAATTTTCAGATGTGTATTAAACTTATCAATCAAATAATCAACAAACACTTATTAAGAATCTACCACATGTCAGATAATTTGCTAGTCACCAGGGATGCAAAAAGTCTCCATGTAGGAGAAGTTTATATTCAGTCCCAGAGAATGAACACATACACTTACATACACACACAAAATCTACACACAGTAAGTCCATAAAAAGAAGGGGAGGAGTGCTTCTATCTCCATTGGAGAGGCAGTAAGGTCCAGTGGGGAGCATGGTAGATTTGGAATCAGGAAAGCCCACCTCCCACAATTCTAGCTATGTGACCACAGGCAAGATACCTAACCTCCCTTGGTCTCAATTACTCACCTGGAAAATGGAAATGATAAAATGCCTGTAGTATCTGCCTCATACTGTTGTCATGAGGTTCAAATAACATTAGTAAAGTGCTTGGTAAATTTTAAAGTATTTCTGTAAATAATTTTGATTATTATTCCATTTAGGAGAAACTATACCACAAATACATTTTCTTTTTCTGGCTTCTTTATAGTGTTTAAATATTGAACTCAGGCTAGATGGTTTTGCCCCTTTAACAGAAAAAAAAAAGTAATTTGTATGTGTATATCATTTATATACATACACATATGTACTCACACAATATATTCATGTATATGTATTTGTATATATACATGTGTATATATATATATATATATATATATATATATATATATGCAAAGTGTCCCCAAAGTCTTAGTGCAATTTGAAACTATTAAAGCTTCAAACTGCACTAATACTTTTGGGACACCCTGTATATATAAATTATGTAATTGGTTAAATAATGTCTATAAATATATTTACACGTACTGTGTTTACATCTACATATATTACATATAAATGTATGTGCATTATATGTAATATAATATTGCCTACATTATTAAATCTTTTATAAGCCCACTATATAAGATATATACATATATGTGTGTATGTATAGAAATATAATATTTCTGTGTGAGTATATATATATGTATACACACACATAAAGAGACATGACAAGAAAGGGCACGTGAGAAGGGTCACTACGGGAAGGCAGCAAGGTCCGAAAAGCTACAAACTCCACAAATAACAAACCTCTCCTTGTGTGGTTAGCCCTGCTCATGGCCTGGAGGGAGGCTTCATTCTGAAACCTCTCTATTGTTCATTCATTCAGAAATCATTCCCATTTTCTTCGCTCTCCCTCCCCTGCCCAAGCCCATTTGGTCACCCTATTTTACGTTACCTTTGCAGCCGCACCAAGTGTGGGAAGCCTAAGAACTTGTATCCGTGTTGATTTAATGTAAAACAGCCTTTATAAAGCCTAATGCTTTGGGGAGACAGTGTGAGCCAGGATATGTCAGAATTTTCACCAATGGTTGTGTCAGCATAGAACAAGACTAGTTCTTCCAGCTATTATCCTATCGAAACCAAAAATGTTCTAGTTCTCCTAAGTTACATATAATGATTTTATAGCTTTTTAACAAGAGGAATAGCACTGGGTAGATTTTTTTTTTTAACAAGGGAAGCGGGATTGGAGATTTTTTTTTTAACAACCTGAATTCCCTTAGTTCTTCCTTGATTTAAGCCACCGTCTGTACTACAAATAGAAAAGATTATAAGCATCTAAGTCAGTCGTGCTTTTGCTAAAACTCTCATAAGTAATGATGATCCCACATTATTTAGACAAGTCAGGGGTCAATATGGCCTTATTTGCTTAGACTTTTCATTAGGAACAGCCTTTCTGGAGTATCCCACTTCCTCCTACCTCCTCAAATACACGGAGGATTCATGCTTCACTTCTGCATGTATTAAGAATGCAGCCATAGCAACTCCTAGCATTAATGAACTATTTGCTTATGCAGTAATAATTAACTTCCATTACATTACTTTGTGTGATTACTTTCTTAATTGCCTGAATTATGCATCCATTTAATATTTAATAACCATTCTCAGAAATCAGACACTGGTAAAAAACAAATTGCTCACAGTTTCCTCGCAATAATTAAGCTCACAAGAATAAATGAAACCTTTTAAAAAGGAATGCCTTGTGATTATTTCCTTGCATATAGAACAAGATCTTAAATTAGCTATTTATTAAATCTAAATTTAAGTCCAAATAGTACATTTTTCACTTTCGCCTGGGGAAATCAACCTGTACAGTACCTGATATCAACAACAGAATTAAATATCTTCCATTTTCTATGGGAGTCACAAATAACATTAATATTTATAACTGTGAGCAATTCAAAAGTCCTAAAAACATTATGTAGGCATGTTAAAATATATCACATACATACATAAATACATATGTGTACCTGTGTATATATGGGTTATATATGTGTATAATGTATGTATATATGTGTATAACATATGTGTGTATCCGTAGATAAAACACTTATTTTATTTTGGCATCTCTTTTTCCCAAGATAAGTTGTTCAGTTAGTGATTAAAGTATTATGAAGTGAGATCAATACCTTTCCATTAGGATGAATTATTCTGACCAACACTCTACCTCCCTCAT
Source organism: Petaurus breviceps papuanus (assembly GCF_028583685.1). Taxonomy (NCBI): domain Eukaryota; kingdom Metazoa; phylum Chordata; class Mammalia; order Diprotodontia; family Petauridae; genus Petaurus; species Petaurus breviceps. Next base: position 3,636,076 of record NW_027187340.1, read on the forward strand.
GCTCTCCCCCTACTCCCAACACACATCTCCAAGCTCCCTCTAACAGTGAATCTTCAGCCTGCGCAATCTGTTTTGTACAAAGCGGAAGGAAATTCATGGTAATTGACCAGAATGCATTTACAATCCAACCTAAGCAGTTGGATCTCCTTGCTTTTTTTGCTTTGTTTTGTCAGCCCTAGCTCCCGAAACCCCATGCCCTAGTGTTGGCACCCAAGCAAAGCCACATGCTGATTTGCAAAGTGATAATGCCATTATCTTATCGGACATCAACTTCAGTTCCCACTGGTTTGCTAAGTCATCACTGTCTTAACAAATAAAATGTGTTACCGCTTTATCGCAGGTTTTCTTGGTGAATAGATTCTATTGAATCTGGACAAGACAGCTATTTTTTTTTCTGGGACTGCATCTGCAAAATTGTTCTGCCATTCCACATTGATTATGGCAGCCATGTACAGATGTGTTTATCTGAACCATAACCATGTTAGACTTAAGCTACAGGGACACTGGAATGTTATTTACCCACAGTTAGCATGTGCATACATAATGCACACAAAATAGTATGTGTTGCACACACACACACACACACACACACACACACAAAGGAAGGGGGTGGGTGGGGATTTTCACTAGGGTTTGTTGCTGTTGTTGATATATTTTGTGTTGTTCTGTTTTACCAAATAAGACAGTCCAGAAAAACAGAGGCAGTCCAAGAGATTATGCTCAGATTGCCAACTGAGGGACCGAGATGGACAATTTCCCTTCCATACAGGTGAAACATCTTTCCAAGATGCAGAAAGAGCCATAAGGGAGGCGTGTGTGGTTGAGGGGGTGGGAGGGGGCATGGGGAGGACCAGGAAGGATGGGGGTAGAATGTGGAAACGCCATGAGTTTAGGGTGTCATGAGCCAACAATGGCTGCCACCCTGAGTTTCTAAACTGAGCTAAATTGGTGCCAATCTCGCTGACTGTTGTTACAGTGGGCAGCATCATTAGGATTTGCTTTTTAAATGATCTCTCAGCCTGTAAGCCTGAGAGCTGCTAGCAAGGCAAGGTTAGAGAGAAAATGATGGCAGCATGTTGATGCTTCACAGACCTCATGATAGTTTCCGTCTGTCATTATTTACGTCTGACTAGATGCGTCATGTCAGCTACCTAGAAGGTACTTTAATATGAAGCCCTTGTTTTCCTCTGCTCTTGCACAGCCAGACTGGGATACTATTATTTTTGCATCACTACACTTAGGGGAAGCTTGCTTCAATCCTTCAGTAATGACACACAAAAGAAATAAAAATGGTTTGGATTGTGCATTATTATATATGCCTGTATTCTAATAGTCCCTCCTCAGCATGCCCTCTCTTCTCCCCCCCCCCAAAATGAGGTGAATTTAAATCAATAAATAGACATCTATTAAAAGGTCAACTTAATTTTATTCTTTCAGCTAGTTTGCCAATATTTTAGGCAAAACCATTTTTCTTTTCCTCTGTCTCACTGGAATAGAATCACATAAAAAAAACTATACCATTATTATTTTATAAAATGGTTTCCTCTCATCCACAATGTTATTAATACTCCCTTACATTAATTTCTACTAATTCTAATGGTGTTGCTGTAAATAAGGGCACACAGAGAGCTTTTGTTGCATGACTATGATGTGATCACAATTTGATACATATTCTCAATGTGTGCCTAAGTACATAGATCTGTGTGCTTGTATAAATACAAAGGGAATTGATCTTACATAGCTCACAATGATTAAGAAATGTCGACTTGAAACAGGCAAATTTTATTAGTGCTTCAAGGAGCTATTAGTCTTTTTATGACTTGTCTTTTGGCCATTATTACCTTAACAGATTAAGTGACTTTACCAAATGCTAATATTTATTATCCATGCCTGTTTATGGTACAGAACAGAACATTGTTTGAAAGGATTTCTGGAGTGTTAAGAGTTTATTGATGTGCTTGAATTGTATATTGTGAATAGGGTATAGGCTACACAGGAAGCAGATTGTTTTTATAAAAAGAATTTAATATTCTACATAATTTTTCTTTATTTTCTTAAAGATATAATTAATCATAACTCAATTTAAGTGTGTATAAAAATATGCAAACATATTTGAAGAAATGCAACCAATTCAATGCAGTACTTTATTAACCTATAAACAATTTTTAATTTTCTGTACATGCGTAATTGAGCACAAAGACAGGAAAAGGTGTAATTAAAATAAATGACATACAGAGTTTATCTTCAGGCCACATGTCCACCAAGAAGTCATCATCATTTTATATGGAAACATTAAATGGTATCACTGGATCCAATAAATGGATTATTACTATAAAATGGGTAATTTAAACACTGGAGGGGAAAAAAAAACTACACAAATCATTTCTGTTGGCTTTCTGATTTCCAAACATGTTGGGCTTATCAGAGGCCCACAACTTGAAATTTGAGGCAACTAAATTTCTTTTCTAGTTTAGGTCTTTCTGAAATAGTCGCTGATGTACAAACACATGATACTTGATTTTTATATTTTGATGAAAGAAGTACTTATCCTCTGAAGTCTCCACTGGTTATGTAAGCTTAAGAGTCAGGTGAGACAGAGATCTCTTTCTGATGCTCTAAAATTCTGAATATCAGTTTCATGAAGAAACTGGTTCTTCATGGTTCGGATTTGTTGTGTGAGGGTTCCTGTAGGTCAAATGGGAAGCTTTTCTGGAATGGGAAGCTTTGCCAGGATTAAATGAGATGGACAAAGTACAAGCTTTTGGAATTTCCTTGAATCAACCTTTGGACCAATGTGTACTCTATACGGTCCTATGGTAAGTGGAAATTGGAAATTATATCAATCACATTCTTTCCTTCTTATGCAGTTCTTTTTGGAAAAAGAAAAATTACACTCCAGCACAGAGTTTAAATTCTTTTCTGGTATCACTGGATGAGGAAAGCAGCCTTTTCCCCTTTGATGCTCAAGAAACTAAAATGAGGGTTGTAATGAAGAGTAACCAGTAGGTGGCAGTCAAGCCACTGAACTACTTTCAAGGCTTCATTAAATAGGTTCTGTTGTTATGAATAATAGGGAAATAGTCTATTTTTCCATTTTAAAGAATTCCTTTTCTAATTAATCTTGAAATATATTCCTAAAGTCTCAGACTGCTGAAGGAACATGAGTTGACTGTATCCTTAAGAGAATGATCCTTGATAAAAGTTATTTAATTCAAGGTCCCTGGTTCTCTGTTCTCTCCTTGTGTTCATTGTAATCTGTGATGTGTCTGTATGCAGATACCTACCCTTACATATTTGTGAGGAAAGCATTTTGTAAACTTTAATACATGATTCATATAGATAGGACTTATTCTTCTTATAGCACGTTCCTGTTGTACCAGCACTCCTCAGGGCTGGCCTGTCGTGAAAAAGGCTACAAGGAAGGACTATTTTCAGGATTTCCCCCCCACATTTTATTTGGTTAATTTCAATAAGAATTGATGTGACCATGGAACTGAGTAGGAGGTGGGAAGACGGATTTGAAAGTCTAGGAATGGCTTTGGAAATTGGTCTAAAATAGAAGGAAATGTGTTAAAAGTTGAAAGTTCATGTTATTTTAGAGAATTCTTCAAGGATAACCAGAAAATTGGAAAATCCTGTCCTGTGCCCCAGGAATGGGATCAGCTGAGCATCACAAACAATGTCCTAGCCATAAATCCACACATATTTTACTGAATTTGAAGTTTCTATTTTAAGGGAATTCATTTCAACAAACATTTATTAGATACCTTTTGGTATGTATTAGGTATGGTGGTAGGAATAGAAATACAAAGACAGAAAAAGAAATAATCTATGCTCACAATGAACTAACATTCTCTTGGGAGCAGTGCATGTGGTTACAACAGGTGCAGATAAGTAAATTCAAAGGAACTTTAGGAAGAAGAGAGTCCTCATTAGAAGGAGGATCGGGAGTGATTTCATGACACCTGGGATGAATGTAGTAGGAAAATAAGGATTCAAAAGTCAGAGGAAAGAAGGGAATGCAGCCTAGACAAGGGTCATAGCCTGAGCCAAAGCACAGATAGATAGATAAATGGCCATTCCATTAGAATATAGTGTGAAATGAAGGGAAATAATACAAAAGACATTTTCAAAAGGTAAGTCAGAGACAAATTTGAGCTTAACTGTCCAGCTAAGGAATTTTTATTTTATTTTGGGAGCAATATGGAACCACTGAAGATTTTGATAATTTGATTTTGATTAATTTGGCAATTGTATGGAGGATGGACTGGAGAGAAAAGAAACTGGAAGCAGGAAGACCAGTGAGGAGGCTATAGGCATAGTGCCAATAAAAAGTTGTGAGGGCATGAACAAGGGGTCACGGTTGTGTTAGTAAAGGAAAGGGGATGGATGCAAGAGATATAAAAGTAAAATCAGTTTTTTAAATTGGCAACTGATTAAATAAATGGAATGAAAGAGAAGAAAGATTCAAAGATGATTTTGAACTTGTGAACCTGGATGAGTGGAAGGTTCAATGGCAATTGAGAGGTTTGGTGAATTTAGGAAGGTAAAGATTTCTGTTCGAGACATGTTGAGATTGGGACACCAGGGAGCTCTCCAGGAAGGTATCTAGTAGGCTATTGGTAATATGTGACTGGAGCTCAGAAGACAGAGCAGGACTGGATATATGGATTTGGGCATCACGTATGCAGATGATAATTAAACCTATAGGAACTAATATCACCAAAAAAGAATATAGAAAGAGAAGGGGACAACATAGTACTTTGAGAGATGATAATGCTAAATGGGCAGGAAATAAATAGGAGGCTGAGAAGAAGCATTCAGAGTAGAACTGAGTGGGGAGACTTATGCTATTACATCTTCCAGAAAATTGCCAGATTGATATTACTAAAGTTCAGGTCTGACCACATCGCTCCCCTACTCAAGCAACTTCATTGGCTCCCTATTGCTTCTAAGTTAAAAATGGAAGCTCCTCTATTTGACATTTAAAACCCTTCACAATCTGACTCCAGCCTAGCTTTCCATACTTATTTCACATTCCTTCCCTACACATATTCTGTTTTCTATATACAGTATTCCATCCCTCTGCTCTGTGTCTTTGCATAGGTTGCGCCCACGTCCAGAATGTTCTCCCTCCTTATCTCTGCTTTCCTCTGACTCCTTTCAAGAATCAACTCAAGGGCTTCCTCCTACAGAAGTACTTTTCTGATACCCTCTTCCTCATTGCCCCCCCTCCCGGGGAGCACTTTTCTCCCTTAATCAATCCTCAATTACTTTGTGTTTAATTTAATTAATGAGAGGTACACATTCTACCACTACCAATGTAGACTGTGGCTCCTCTCTAATTGATGGTCAGTGCTAGGGGGCACTAAGAGATTGGGACTTACTCATGGTTTGAAAGGTACTTTGTGTCAGGAGTAAGACTTGAACCCAGATCTTTTGGATGCTATGGCTAATTTTCTATGCATCAAGCCATGCTGCTTCTTACCTTGTGCAAAGTGAGCATTTCATAAAAGCTTGTTGAATGCATGGATGAAGGGAAAGGAGACAGAAGAAGGGTGTAGTCACCCATGAAAAAGCCGCAGATGGGACAAGTAACGTGAACCTGAGCAAAGGTCATTGCTAAGTCTTTATTCATCTTGAAAGACAGAGTTCCAGCCAAATGGAAGGATCACAACTGAAATGCAAGAGATTGAGAAGTGATTGGGAAATGAGAAAATGGAGGCAATAATGTAGAAGAACAGTCCTGGAAGCTAGAAGGGATTTGAGATGCAGAATAGTGGCTTGAGGAAAGTATAGTTTAGGCCTTTTTGTGGTTTTTGAATTGTCTGGTGATTTCATCCATAATGGGAGCTTCATTCATAAAGTACTTCCTCTATTAAATCAAGAGCAAATCAGCTTTCGTTCTTCAATGGACAATATTGGAGAATTCTCTAAAGAATGTAAGTGACTTGTCCAGGTTCATGCAACTTGTAAATGTCAGAAGCTGGGCTTGAACCAAAATCTTCCTGACAACCAGGCCAGCTCCCTACCCCGCCCCCCAACCCCCCCCCCCACTTCCTGTCCATAATCTAGTCATTATCTCAACAAAAAATTACTATTCTAATAGCAAGATCTTTGGACTGATAGCAACCATGGAAAGGGTCGGTTGTTTATACCTCCCCTCTAAGTTAAAACAGAAAACTGAATTTTTCCAACCCAGATCCCCCAAAGTCTCTAACGTTTTCCTGAAGTTTAGAAAGCAGGAGACTTGAGCTCAGTTCCAAATATTTCAATTAGCTTCCCTGGTATGAGAGTAGAAGAATACAAGTCATTCAGAATCAGCCCTTTCTTCAGTGCCAACCTAGACTGTCTCTTCACCACCAAGAAATACTAGGGAAAATGAAATCCTTTGACTCGCTCAGATCCATCAACTCACACTCCTCCTGCATCTGACACTTAAATTAAAATGAAGAAATGAGTGTCCACTATGTGGTTGGAAAGGAAAAGGAGTGTTTGATGACTTTCTGCAAAAGATATCTTTTTTTTTTTTTACAATCTCTCTATCCTTTTCAGGAATTGCTTGCATGGATAGGTTCAAGGGGGAGTCAAAATCTTGAGTTTGAGTAATTTCAATAAGAGACATTCAGTACAAGACTCATTCATTTAAATTACATGAAAAATCCAAGGTACACTGTATGTAATTAGGAACTGTATAAGCCCTAAGGTGATTTCACTGGGGGTTATAGGATTGCTGTAATAGAATATGACAAGGCTCCTTTTGTTTTTCATAAAATATCTTATTCCCCCTTGAAATGTAACAAACCCTTAATGAAATCACAGCCCCTTTATTGTTAGGGAAAACTTTTTATGTTTCCAGAGATCAACTATGTCAAAACAATTACGGAAAATTAATGATGGACAATCCTGAAAAGAACTGAAGGCAGGTTAGCTCAAATACTCCTAGCAAACCTTCATAAGAGCATATTTGAACCTCCCTAGTCAAAATCTTACCAGATAAGGTCCCTCCCAGGAGAGACATAAGGCTCTAATGAGAAGCAGAACTGCTTGGTAGAAAAAATATTGGACCAAGTGACAAAAACCATGAATTATTACTGGTTCTGCTACCCACTTACTGGGTGATCTTAGGTAAATTAAAAGGAAATACTGAGCATGCTTTTCCACCAGGGTTTTGGGGGAGGAATTGGTTTTTGATGGAAAGTAAGACAAGTAAGGTTCATTACTGAGGAAGTAAAATTAGTTTTTATGAAGAACTTGCAGGGTTTTTTGGGGGAAAAGAAAATATCAAAGTATTTATGCAGTTTATAAGTGTGAAGTACAAGCATTTCATCATTTAATTTCATGGGCTTCTTCGGGGGAGCATTCCCATTGGCCCAGTAATAATTCAGAGATCTAGTCCCTTAGTCCAATATTCTTTCTACCATACAGAGTGTGAGCCAGGTGAACTGACACACACAGCCCACCCAGGTCATGCTCTAGGCATACCTATAATCATAATTAGACGAGTAAGAATTGATTTCTACTGAGTTAGAAATATACATTTTTATTTGGTCTTAGAATACTTGCTTTTTAGGTTGTAGCCAAACCCACAAGTCACCCTATGGGAAACCCAATATGTATGAACTCAATCACTTAACTGAATGAGAAGACTCTGGGTACTGGTTAGGCAAGGGCCAATCCAGAACTTGGGTTTAAGAACAAATCATCAAACTGAACTCATATCTTAGCACAGCACCTTGTATTAGAGTCAGAAGACTCAGGTTCAAAACCAAACTTCAACACTTGACTAGTGTGAAAGAATGAACAAATCACTTAACCTCTCTGAATCTAATCTTTTTTTTTACTTGTAAATGATGACAATGATACATTTATGACCTTCCTCACAGTATTGTTGTGGTGCTCAATGAGAATAAGTATAAATATGTATGTGTGTATATACATATGTATATGTATGCACATACATACACATATATGTATGTATACTCACATGTATGACATATCTCATATAGTGTATTGTGCTGTTTTGCAAACTTTAAAGCACCATGTTAAATATCAGTTGCAATTAAGCCCTGACTCTGACAAACATCTATCTGTGTGACCCTAGGCAAATCACTTAATCTTCCTTAGGCTGTTTCCTTGTGTGAAATGGGGTAATAATATTATACTACGGTACTTGCCTCACAGGTTTATTGTGAGCAAAGAACTTTGCCACACTGGAAGTGTGGCATAAATGTAACCTATTATTGTCACTCTGTGCTGTGGAAAGAGAAGTGAATTGGAGGCAAAAGACAGTAGTTCATTTCTAGGCTATGTTATGAAACATCTGTGTCACCTTGGACAGGTCATTGCATTTAGCTTGAGCTCAATCTTCTCATCTGTAAAAGGGGACTGAATGAAATGTTCTTTAAGGCTTATCCCAGGTCTGCATGTATGTTTAAAATCTCTTATTGTCCTTTTCTGTGGGCTGTTAGATCAGAGGAATGAAATAGATGAGGAGGCAGATTGGTCAGTCAGTCAACAAGCATTTTTCTATCACTATATGCCAGGTGCTAGGTTAAGTGCTGAGAATACAAAGAAAGGCTAAGATCAAGGAGATCTCAAGGAGATCACAGTCTAAGGGAGGAGACAATGCAAGACAGCTGAACCAGAAATCAGAAGACCTGGGTTCTACATCCAGCTCTGCCACTAACTAGCTGTATGATCTTGGCCAAATCATGTCCCCTTCCTGTTCTGTGGTTTCCTGATCTGAAAAATGGAAGTGTTGAAATAGATGGTTTTAAGGTCCCTTTAAGCTCTAATGCTCTTTGTTTCTATTAATACTATATCTTTATTTCATCAGAGCATCTGAAAAGTCTCTCATGGTAGTTTATTTTACACATAATACCCCACACTTTTTGTCTAGATATCAAAAAAAATTTCTTTTTTAATTTGGTACCTATTAAGCATATGACATGAGCAGGATGGCAAGATTGGATTGTGTGGTAAATGAACAATCATAACCAAAAGCCTTAACCAATGTCAACCTAAAGGGAAGTGTCTAGTCATATGCTTCAGGTCCCTAAACATGGGCCTGTTCTGTTCAACACTTTAATTAATTACTCAGATTGTGAGTTCTTAACCTCTTTTATGTCACAGACCCCGTTGGCAGTTGGGCGATGTCTGTGTTCTCTTTCTCAAAATAGTTTTTCAAATGAATAAAATAGCATGCATGGTATTACAAAAAAGCCAATCAAATTGAAATAGTTATCAAATCTTTAAAAAACAAATTCACAGACCCCAGCTTAAGAACTCCTGACTTAGATAATGACGTAAAACGAATGTACCACACTTTTGCCAAGTAAATGGTGGTGAACATCCTCTCCTGCCTTCAAATTCTTATTTCTCAGTGAAAAAAACACTTTGCCCTCTTTGGTACAAGTATGAAAGCAACAGATCCAAATTTATGTGTTTAGAAATTCACCAACATATCAAAGATAGATACCCATGGTGGCCACTACTGCCTTAGGACAAAATGTGAGTATTGCAGACTCCAGATTCATGTTTATTTCCAGTTCTTTCCAAGTTCCCTTGATTCTTAGCACTGTGCCATCCACAGCAATGCAAAGCATGAGGCCTCTGTGGGCAGAGAAGCATGCTTATAGTGCTGTATGTGCGCTACTATAAGAACCAACTGCCATACTTCTGGGATATAATTTTTACCCTTGGCTTCAGGATCTAACTCTTGAAACTTTGAGGCATTACAAATAGTCAAGGTTTTTGTACTTCTGAAATGTTATCTCTCTTGGTCAATGAAGCAAGGTGGGGAGGGCTATGCCTCCCAGACTGGGATCAACTTTGCAAATCTATCATACATTGTACATCTATGAGGATGAACATGCCATATGGATTTGCAGTTGGCTGTTACCTTTGTTCTATGGGTTGGGTGCCTTTGAAAATTGAGATCTCTTTAGGAATGCAATGAGCAAGAAAAAGTGTTCATGAATTAATACATACAAATAATGTGCTATAGGTACCTAGTTCAAACATCTCAATCTTTACATGGAATCTCTCAAAGAGGAACATTCTCATGTAATTATGTTACACACATGTGAGCAGAATTCTTGGCTGATTCACCAGTTACTCATTTGAGCTCTAATATCTCCCCTGGCAGGCAGCCAGGTGGCTCAACTTATAGAATGCCCAGCCTGGAGACATAAATTCAAATCTGGTCTCAGACTTAGTAACTGTGTGACCCTGGGCAAGTCAATTAATCTCTGCTTGACTTAATTTATTAAAGAAAGAAATGGTAAGCCACTCCTATATATTTGCCAAGAAGCCCCATGGACAAGGTGATCCACTGGGTCCCAAAGATTCAGACATAACTGAATTGACAGAACAATAATAATGTGTCCCCTGGTCGACCAGCTCGATCACCTTACTCTAGAAACAGTCCAGCTTATCAATGTTTTTTTCTAAAACGAGGTACCCAAAACAGAACACAGACTCCAGACATTATCCAGGTATTATACCACAGACATTGGGAATAGAGTAAGTTCATCAGTCCCCTTGTTCTAAAAGCTATATTTATATGAAAGCAGCTTAATCTTCCTGCTCAGTCATATACTGTTAGTAACCTTATTTTATTCATACCAACTTTAGAAAGACTAAATAGAGGTTTTAGAAAATTACATAATAAAACAGTTCAAGAAACACTTAAACAACTTTTAGAATAAAACTTAAAACTTTAAAAACCAAGTGCTATTAAGTTGTGTTTAGCTTAAAAATCAAATGTGATTAAGTTATGTACATCTGGAATTGGAGGCATTAGGTGAAATATGTAATAACTGTAACCTTTAGGAATTGAATTCTGTTATAGCCATAAGCATTTTAACAGATGGAATAGAGATATATAGATTGGAAATGTAATTTTCCCTTTTCCCTAGATTTAAAGAAATGTAGCACATGAAGTCCACGAATTCAGGATTGTAGTATTAAGAGAACAAGTATTAAATTACAGGAAAGTACTTATTTTATTCTTTTCCAGGGACTGGAGAGGAGGAAATATTGCAAATAGCTGCAAAGTGTAAATTAAAGGAAATACACTGGCTAATATATGGCTAGCTAGTATCAAAGATAATATAATATATTACAAATATTGGGTTAAATGGTTAATGTGTAATTTCCTGATCCCAGATAACAGAATCTTATCAAAGATATTTTGACTCCTTTTCCTCAATGATGTCTTAGAAAATACATCTAAAGATAACAATAATTTATCCCAATCTCATTGCTGTAGGGGAACTATGAAGCTATAAAGAATATGTTGATCATGTATTAACAGCTGATGATTAGAACTTCTATCAGATCTGTAGGACTTTTATTCACTCTCTTAATATATGCATATGAGTAATATTTTTCTTTTTTAAATAGGATTACTTTTTAAGTTAACTTTAAGTATTTTAAAGGTATTTTTATATCAATTTATACCCATTTATAGTAACTGTATCTTAATTAACTTATAAGTATTTTTCAATATTAATAAGAACAAAATAAATCTATCTGTTCCCCTTGTATTAGAGATTTGATTAGAAAGAAGTCTTTTTAACAAAACATCTCAGAATAGTAACTAAAAGCTAGCAAGATATTCAAAGTCCATGATATTTCTTTATGTTTTGCTCCTAATATTTTGCTCTAATTTTCTACGAAATCTAAAGGAGCCCAAACATCTAGACTGTCTTTCACAATCCAAGTTGCAACTCTCTACCTGGTGGCAGGCAGTTACCTGAATTCTGGGCAGAGATACAAGAGAGGAAGTTACCTTTCAAATTTAATCTTTTTCTAGTGGCAAGAAATCTCAAAATGTACACACACACACACACACACACACACACACACACACACACCACACATTGTAGCAGCAAGCACCCCAGAGTCCCTCGGGTGGCTGCTAACACAGGTTCTTAGATCTGCTTTGATAATCAAGGAAAGCAACTCAAAATGGGTTAACAAGCTTACTTTAATCAGTCAAATATGTATCATTTACCTAGTTCAGGGGAAAAAGGTCAGCACCCCAAACTTCAGAATATACAGACAGAATTATCAAGACAGAGAAACAGATCAAGTATACAGTTTCCAAACTGACCTACCATTACATCCATACCAAATCAACATCTGGGTTTCATCAACATCTGGGTTTTTCAAAGCCGGGGGGCTCTCAACAACGGCTTCCCAGAGTCTCATCTGATCAAATCACAGAACACTTCTCAAAGTGAGCCCCCAAAACAAAGCCTCAAATCAGGGTTTATATAGCCTTCTCCTGGCTCAGAGAATGTAACAACCTTCTGGACCCACTGGCCAATCAAAAAGTATGTACTGAAAAACAAGCTTCCCACCCCAGGCTCCAGGTGCACTTTAGCCTAGGGTCAGGGAAGATCTTAAAAATTTACATTCCCATTACACACATACACACACACACACACACACACACACACACACGATTTAGCATCCTTCCTCTTGGTATTCAGCTTCCTGGTATCCCCCCACCCCCCACATCTGTACTTGGATTAGCACAAAAAAGACCTGTTTCCCTTTCCTCCTCATCCAAAGATATTGTGAAATATAATAGGCAGCAGTTTGGGGTCAGTAGAGAGTGGCCTTAGATTGTGATAACAATAGGGAGTTACAACTGGGGTGGGCAGATGGGGGGAGGGCAGTGTGAAGTTACTCTACAAAATAACCAAAACAATCTTTATCTTTTGAAAGTGAAACTTCTATCCCCCACTAGGAAATCTCACTCTGCTCTCTTTTGGTATAGACTGCTGCCAAACCTAATCCACAGAAGGTCAGCCGTTTTGGATCCACCAATTCCTATAGTTAACTACCTTTCATCAACGATCAGGATTTAGAACTGAGAGGGACTTTAGGGTTCCACTATTCTAAGGTTGCTATGTTAGAGATGAGGAAAGTAGGTCCAGAGAGGCCTCACTCCTTCAAGGACACAGATGGAATCCATGGCAGATCTATCAGAACTTGAAAACAAATTTGGTTATTGGTTCGGGGTTCTTTCCAGTAGGGAGTATACCACCTTACCCTTTGGGAATCCTCTTGGGAAAGGGGCCATTTTAACAGGCCTAATCTGTCAGAGATGAAGATAACTGTGACTTATAGCCTTTCATTGTTCTTGAATAGCCTTTCTGACACATCTGGGTTCATGATGTTTTTATTCAGTGGTCATTAATCAGTTTAGAATGTATCTTCCCTCCCTTGCCTGAGAGTACAGAGAAAGACAGAGGTCACAGTTGGCTGAATAACTGGGCAATTGTTTATTATTTAGGATAATGAGGGAAAGTCTTGGCACGTATTACTGCACCACAAAGATTTATTTAGGTGACTAATTGAACTGGTATATTTCTAAATGCTATCAGTACCAAATGGTTAATACATAAAAAGTGCCTAATAAATGTTTGTTGAATGAATGAAAATACCCTTTTAAAAGAATTAATTTTTAGACTGTAGAATACAGAAGGAGACACATAATAAAAAATAATCATAAATAGCCTGATCTTGATGTTCCAAGACAGTTCAGAAAATGTGCAAAACTATTCACTGTGTGGGACTTGGAATTATGATCATTCTGAATCTATGCATGAAACACATCTATGTATAAAATAAATGAATTTGAATGTCCTTCCTTCTTCTTTCCCCATTCTTCCCCATGGTGGCACAAATGAACCTAGACCCAGGAAAGCAGGAGGGAGAGAAGCAGAGTTTGTCCAATTCACCAACTGGTTAATTAACTCTTGAATTGTCAAGCCAATATTATTTCAGGCTGAAGCATTACCTCAGCCTCCATGTGAAGAACACTACATTCACTAAAAGCAATGAGAGGATACAAGGGAATCAAAATCATGCCACTGGATATTAGGGAACAATCCAAACCATTAAGCATTTATTAACCACCTGCTGTGTGCAAGGTATTGTATTGGATGTTATCAATACAATGTGAGACCTGAAGAACAGTTGAACAAACATTTATTAAGTAGGGCATTGTGCTGGGCACTAAAAAGATGGAAATATGAAAACACAGTCCCTGCCTTCAAAAAGTTACAGAATAATAAGGAAGATAAGTTATGTACAAAAAAATAATATCATACAAGTCAGAATATAAGACAAGCAAGGGAAAGGTGTTGACCATGCTAGGGGAAATTTGGACCCAGAACAAGATCAAATGCCTACAAATGAATTTTCAACAAAACAACATCTCATGTTTTTACTCTGCCATGCATTTTATGACTAAGAATAAATTTGATAATAATGATAATTACTGATAGAAAACAAATCCCTATGCAACAAATGCAGACTTCAAAATATCCTTGAGGACTTATCACATAAACTGTACCATAGCCAAAACACTGTCACAGAATTAGCTGTTGTTCAAAATTACCCAGCTATAACACTGATTCTTAAAAACTTAACAATGTTTTTCCCAGATGCTGCCATACTAAATATTCATAAACTCCAAGTTACATGGAATGAAAAGCTTTCAAATCATAGAGACCAAGCAGAGAAGATTAAAATGTGGAAACAGGTTGGGGCTACTAGTCATCCACATTGTCCTGTGTACTACAGAAGATCCTTTCAGTGAATCTATAGATTTTGTGTGCACATTCTAATACTTTTATTCAACTACAAACCACAATTATTTTATTCATCTCTGCACTAGTCGATAAAACATAAAAACTTAAAAAGAATTTTAGCAGACTAGCAGCTTGTTCTAAAACCATTTTTAACTGAACCCCATTGGAAAAGGAATAACTTATTCCTTATTATCTTAATGATGATTAATAATAATAATTCGCTTTTTAAAATCTCTTTAATATTTAGAAAGCATTTTCTACATATGATCTTATCAGAGCCTCACAAATAGATTTTTTTCTCATTGTAGCCATCATCTCATTCTAGTCTTTCTCATATGGTTTGTCTACAAATGGCCCTAGGACAAGTTGATAGCCTACTTTTTTTCATATTTAATGTTCTTTGAACTGTTACAAAAATAAATAAAATAGCTCCTTTCTGTGATTGAAAAAATAGTCTTGGGATCTCAGATCATGTCCTCTAGGTTCACTGAAAGGATCTGTGGGACAACTCTGATAGCAAAAAGGAGGCATATCTTCCTTCCCCATTGTTTCCATGTCCTCTGTTGTGTCTCTAAATTTTGAAAAGTTATCATTTCAAAATATGAGTATTTTGTACATTAATGTCCATTAAAAATATTGTTCTTTAATTTTTATAGATCATTGTTATATCCGGTTGGTTGTGGACAAAAATTTGTCAATGAAAGTCCTCTAGTTCTCATTCAATTGATGTGTCAAATTTTCAAAGTTATCTCAAGATCTGTATTTGTAGTATGGGACTTTGTTATTCACGAGTTCATAAAAGATAGTTAGCTTCAGATGTATACTTCTATCCTCAAGATAGTGTACAGGTATTTGGTAGGTAAAAAAGGAAGAAAATAGGCATTTATTAAGTGCTTACTGTGTGCCTAACATTATTCTAAGTGCTGAGGATTGAATCAGAAATAGAATAAGATTTAAATATAAATGTAACAAAAAAAAAAAAAAAGAAAGACAGTGCCTGCTTGTAAGGAGTTTATATTCTAATGGGGGAAAACAACCCACAAAAGAGAGCTGAAAGGGTAGAGGGAAGAGAAAAGTTCCTGAAGTTCCTAAATGAGATAGTATGATTTGGAAGTCCAGGAACCAGAACAGGGTTAGAAGAGGAAGGACCTTTTTTTTTTTAAACTAGCAGTGTTGTATCGCACAGTTTCTATCATTTCCTTGTATAATTTGTATTTAAGGAGTCTAGATCCCTTAAAGATAAACTTCTGTAATTTTAATGGTGATGACCTAATCCTGGCACTTTTTTGTTCTTTGTTTAAATTCAACCAGGCAGATAGAGTCCTGGGCCTGGAGTCAGGAGGACCTCAGTCTAAATCTGGCTTCAGATGCTAACTCTGTGACCCTGAACAAATGATTTAACTCTGTTTGCCTCAGTTTCCTCATCTATAAAATGAGGATAACAGCACCAATCTCACAGGGTTGTTGTCAGGATCAAATGAGATCATGTGTATACAGTGCCTAATACAGTGCTTGTTCCCTTCCCTTCCACCTTGTTAATTGAGTTAATGTAGGTGTAACCTATGATGGAATTTTTGATTCTACTCATGAATATTAGTTCCATAGGCTTTATCCAGAGGAAAGAATAGAATTCAAAGTCAGTATGCTAGTACCATATTTCCCCAATAATAAGACACTGTCTTATTATTATTTTTTGGACAGAAAAACACCAGAGGGCTTATTTTCAGGGGAGGGCTTATTTTAATGAACATTGACAGCAATTTTAATAAACAGGTAAATGTGAACAAAAAAAATGTACCTTTATTCAATAAGCAAATCACTGGGGAAGAACAGGATGACGCGCTCACTGCTGCAGCTCTGATTGGATGCAGCTTGGAGTGTGGCGTTTCACGGGGGGGGGGGGACGGTGCATACAGAAGGTACCATAATGTAGCATGTAGCCCAGGGGATCACCTTCACTACAGTAGCAATCTCAATAGGGCTTATTTTTGGGGGAGGGCTTATTTTAGAGGAATCTTACACAGTAAGGGGAGGGCTTATTTTTGGGATAGGTCTTATTATCGGGAAACACGGTAAGCGTCTAATCTTTCTACTACTACTGCTACTACATCGTTTTCCTTTGTTCTTGAAGAGCACCAAAGTTACGTCTCTGTGCTAGACTACTCCTACTAATACTACTACTACTTTAGTACTGATACTACTACTGACAGGGAGTTGGATACAACTAAAATGACCCAGCAGGAACTGCTACTACTTCTACTATTACTGCTACTACAATTGCAACTATTAGAAATAATAACAATAATCCATGAAGGACATAACATATCATAAATATCACTGTCAATAGTAACAATAACTACTACTATTACTGCTACTACAACTATTAGAAATAATAATAATAATCCACAGATCATGTGACATATCATAAATACCACTGTCAACAATAACAACTACTACTATTTTACTACTACTTTTACTACTACTACAACTATTAGAAATAATAAGAATTATCCATGGGTCGTGCAACATGTAAATATCATTGTCCCGGGTGATCCAATCTAAAGTTTATTTTTTTTTAATCTTTCTTTGTTCTATTGCTAGCTACCTATAATTTCTATCAAGTCACTTCAATGCTCAGACCTCAGTTTCCTCATCTTAAATAAAGGGATTGGATAAAGAAACAAAATGGTAAAGTGGAAAGAGCCCTGAAGTTAGAGTCAGAGCAGAAGAATTAAAAATCTCATCTTTGTCACTTACTCCACATGTGATTATGAGCAAGTCATTTAACCTCAGTGGGGACGGGGTCATTTTCCTCATCTGTAAAAAGAAGAGTTTGGAACAGATGGCCTCTAAGGTCCCTACCAACTCTGGACATATGATCTTAGAACTAGATGACCTATCCCAGAATCAGCTCTGGAAGTCCATAATTCTATGACAAATTGGGATTTACAGATGAGGAAACTGAAGCTCAGTGAGATGAAGTGTCTTGACCAATGTCACACAGTGAGTTAGTGATGGATCTCTAAGGTCTCCTTAACTTTCACATTCTATGGTGTTCTCTGATTCCATACCCCAGCCCATGGTTGCTGATCTCAACATTTCCCCAAATCCCATAGTATTTAATACTGCCTGAACCATTGTATTAATCAGTTAACCACACAGTGCTCCTTGCATTGTGACTTAATACCCATGTGTCTGGTCTCTCCAGCAGATAGGTGCCTCAGGGGACAGGGGGGATAAAGTGCTGGACCTGGAGTCCAGGAGGTCTACAGAAAAATCCAGCCTCAGAAACTTACTAGCTATGTAACTCAGGGCAAGTCAATTAACTTCTATTTGTTTCCATTGCCTCAACTACATAATGGGGATAATAATAGCACCTGCTTCCTAGGATTATTGTGAGGACCAATGTCCCCGGCACATAGTAGGTATTTAATAAATACTTGTTTCTTTCATTCTTCCCTCCCTCTGTTCCTTCCTTCCTTCCTTCCTTCCTTCCTTCCTTCCTTCCTTCCTTCCTTCCATTCCTCCCTGCTTTCCTCCATCTCTTCTTCCCTCCCTCCTTCCTTCCCCCTCTCTTTTCCTTTCTTCTCCCCTTTTCTTCCTTCCTTTCTTCAGACAGACTGAGTGCATCTAAAGGGCAGGGTCTGTATCTTACTTTTTTATATACTTCTCACAATACAGTACACACAAGCATTCAACAAATGCCAATAAATAAAAAAATTGGCTTTACTTTTTTGAAAAATTCGACATTTTGAAGTACCAGATATAGACTTATTTTAATAGCTTTTTAAAGCAACTTATTGTCTAAATATCCTTGAATAATTACAGGTACAAAAAAATATCTGTCTCCAGACCCTGTAAGCCTTATTGTAGCCAAAGAAAACCTCCTTGGGTCATCTTCTGACCAGCATAGTGATCTAAAGGGTTTAGCCAGAGTTTTGCACCCTTGGGAAATGGTACTGAAACAATACAGAATGAAAAAAAGAGCCTTTTAAAACCACAGAATTTCATTGACTGCTGTGGGACTCCTTGCTCACAACTTGGGTTAAGCAGGTGCTGTGTTGTCAGGCTGCCAGGTTCTAGGTGGGGGACTCATCAAATTATGAATGAATGCCTGTCAGAGCAGTCACATGACTGTCCTGGCTGGGACTGGTAGTGGAGTCACTTTGGGAGTTGGGGGAATGCACCATCATTTATTGCCACAACTACTGTTTTGTTCTCCCAAGAGTTGAAGCAGCTGTATCCTTAAAGCCATTTGCTACAGCACATATAAAGCAGGGGTTTTTGTTGTTGTTGTTGTTTTGGGGTATTTTTTTCTACATCCCAGCTGTGCCCAGAGAATTGCATATGGCAAGAATGGTCAATTTCTCAAAAAACAAAAGCCAGAAGCCCCAAAGAAAAGCAAAAAAAAATGGCTTAGTTCAGAGCAATTCATTTTAATATTCTATTTGGTTTAGTCCATGATGGAAAATATTGCTTTTCCTGAGTCTGAGGGGAGAAATTCATGGAAATTCCCACCTATTTACCATAGTAAATACTTTCCAAATATTTAGTAACTTTCTAACTAGTCCAAGGGCATCACATTCTTCCTTCTCCTTTTAAAGCAGTTTTAATAAAATTGACTGAAGATATTTGGATACAGTAACTAACTCTTTGATACCTTTTCTTCTCACCTTCAAGATACATTTAAATTCATATAGTCATAACAGCATTTGGTAAACTAAAGATTTTTTTCCCCAATATGAAAACATCCCCATTTTCGTTGTTAAGTTGTGATTTCAGTTGTGACTGACTCCATGAACTCATTTGGGATTTTCTTTGCAAAGATACTAGAGTGATTTGCAATTTCCTCTCTTGCTCATTTTACAGATGAGGAAACTGAGGCAAACAGAGTTAAGTGACTTGTGTAGGATCATATAGCTAATAAGTGTCTAGGGCCAGAGTTGAACTCAGAAAGAGGAGTCTTCCTGTCTCCAAGCCCAGAGCTCTATCCGCTGTGCCACCTAGCTGCCCATCATGTATCTACAAATCTTTTCCTATTGCACATTGGTGTTACCTATTAAATAGAATTAAATTTTTAGTCCTCTCTTGACTAAATTGCCAAGGGACAAAATGGACTAAGCTGCTGGGGAAAGTAACAGCAGAAATCAATGAAATCCATGAATAACACCCAAACATTGTTACCATTGGTTTCAACCTCCTCTGCTAGTGAACCTTCTTTTCAGAGCAGCTAATAGAGCATTTTTAGCTCCTCAGCTCACCTTGTGTTGAGAGCACAAAAAAAGGAATGTGAATAATACTATGTGCTGAAAAGCATTACGGAAGAGGAGGGTGGATCAAGGAAAGAAGAAGTCGAATTTAAGTTCTTTGAGACAGAAACTATTTCTCATTTTTGTCTTTGTGGCTCTAGTCTTGCACAGGTGTCCCAAAAGTCTTAGTGCAGTCTTTTGGGACACCCTATATGTAAAGGATCTCTGATATCAACAGCATGAGAAATTCCTTTAAAAGCTCTCCTTCTACCAAGTCAGATTAACTTGCCTGTGACTTAGTAGATAATCTTAAAACACTGAGAGGTTAAGTGAGTTTTAGCCTCTACCTTGTACATAGAAAGTTTTTGTTGAATTGAACTGGACTGTACTGGAAGGAACTGGAATCAGTGGAAGGATGAAAAAAGAGGAGGAAGAGGAGAAGGAGGAGGAGGGGAAGCTCATGTTCATTGCTTCCACAACACTTGCTATTCACCTCTGCCATCCCCTTCTCCTTTTGCCTTCAATGTTTCCCAATAGGAGGGTCTTTTCCAATGAGTCCTTTCTTCTCATTATGTGGCCAGTTATATAGGTTTCAGCTTCAGTATTTAATTATATTTGACCTACAATAAATGCTTGCTAATAATAATGAAGACCTGGGCTATAAGAAGTATTTTGAAGAACGTGGCCTTCCAACATGTTTTAGGCTGACTGTGCACTAGAAGAGGAGAGAACTTTTCTTACCACAACAAAGCAGAAGGTACCAGCTGCTCCAGCTTCCAAGGAGACTGCTCAGGAGCTAAGGAGCCAAAAGCCTGACGTGGTCCTTCTGTGGCTACTGACACATCCTCCAATCCACAAAGACATCCCTGGCAGAGCTGAAGTCATGATAATTCATGGAAAACTTAGAAAAGATCGGCGGTTTCATGCTTGCTGGCTTTCCTTCCACTAACATAAATTACAGTCCTCTACACCTCATAAGATAGTCTTCATGAGTTGCGATGATGAAAATTAAAAAATCCACCATCTTATGGCCAAAACACAAACAAACAAAATTGTGGTGGGATTGTCAGAAAAAAAGTCCTGTGCATTCACCTATGATGCTCTGATTTACTATGGAAGCAAGCATAATGTCATCTCAAAAACAGTCGTGTATGAGGAACAGCCATAAAAAAAGCTCATCGCATCTCCCTGCTTCCCCACCAACAGAAACTAGATGTTGTAAATATTTTCTCCAACTGAGTCTGGGTAAGAGAGTCTCATGCAAAGGCGTATCTCTTCATCATAATTCACAAACGTAATTGAAGGATGTAAAAATCTGCCCTATGCAAGATTTGTGATTGGAGATCAAAAACTGGGCAAAAACTTAGAAGTGATCTCATCTAACCTCCTCTTTTTACAGAAGCCCATAGAAGTTTAGTGACTGACCTAAGGTCACACAGGTTATAATGGTCAATGTTTAGATTTGAACTGAAGTCCTCTCACTCTGGAGCTACTGTGTTTTTTTCCCCTTATACCTGAAAATGTACCTTCAGTTTCCTGTCTTCCCCTTCTGTTCCCTTTCTCCTCTAAATATAATTTAAATGTTCCCTTCCTCTTTCATCCTGAGGATCCCAGTATTTTCATACCTTACTGATTTTGCTTCTCATAAAAGCCTGAAGATCTGGATAATTTTAACTCAATTTTAACTAAGATGTAAATGAGTGGTCAAGCCTCTCCCCTGGGCATTTTCATTGTAATGTGATTTAAGACAAAGGAATCATCTTTAACTATCAAATTTCAAGCATCCCTGAATAAATTGAGGAGAAATTTGAGGATAAAGGATTCTTCATGGAACCCCTAAAGTCAAACACATTAGTAATAACCTTCTTTGCTAACATAATGCCAGTTCTGGAAAGGATAACAAGATCTCTGAGGTTCTAAATCCTTCATTTCATACTGACATGTTGGGGCACAAGTATATTCTCTAATGGTAGAGAGAAATAGCTAAAACTAAAAATATGATGCCATCTTTCTATTACTGTTGTTCAGTTGTGTCTAACCCTTCGTGACCCCATTTGGGATTTTCTTGGCAAAGATACTGGAGTGGTTTGCCATTTTCTTCTCCAGCTCATTTTACAGATGAGGAAACTGAGGCAACCAGGGTTAAGTGACTTGCCCAGGGTCACACATTTAATGAGGATCGGAGGTCAAATTTGATTTCATGAAGATGTCTTCCTGATTCCAAGCCCAATGCTCTTTCCACTCTAGCCACCATTCTTCTAAACCCCAATATATTTCCTCACCCAAAGCTTAAAAAAAAAAAAGCATTAAATTCTGTCCAATGGTTTCACACTCAAATGGAAATGGGGCCACTAATACATAAGGATCTCTTCAGGACACATATCGACCAGAGAAAACCACATATTAATATTTTCTATGTTCAATTGTATTTTATTTATTTTCTTAAATGCTTCTCAATTATGTTTTGGTCTGGTTTAAGCAGCAGTGGTCTTTGTGTTTGGGACCTCTGCTTCAAACCATCAGTAGCAGGGAGAGGTTCCCTTGTTCCACTTTCCACAAGGTCTATCTTTGTGTGATGCATCAACTTCTTTGGAATTTTGCTGATTGTTTCTCTTGACAGCTTCCCGAATCACTGAAGCCCTTGCAACTCTAAAACCTAACAAACTTATTAATACTCCTATAGTATACAAGTGATTCTAGCATTAAGCTCATCAAAATCTACAGTATTTAGAGCATAAACGATCACACCCAGTATATGAATTGTACCATTTCCTCATCTATAAAAATGGAGATATTGGGGCGGAGTCAAGATGGCAGAGTAGAAGCAGGACCTCCCCACTGCTCTGGCTTCCACCTTCCCCAATCCATGTAAAAAGGGGACTCTAAACAAACTTTGGAACTGCAGAACCCACAAAATGACACAGAGAAGCTAACCTCCCACTGAGGACAGCCCAGCAGACCAGCAGGAATCATCCAGCACAGCGCTTGGGGAGTTGAGCCCAGCACCACTTCAAGACTTTAGCCCTAGGGCAGGCCTGACCAGCTGCCAGCAGAAGGGACTTCAGATCAGCAGCAGCTGTGGCTGTTCCCAGATTCATCAACACATAGATGTGAAGGACAAAGTGAGAGTTCAGGGCAGTCTGGACTTTGGGACCCAGTAAGTGGGAGTATATGGCTTTTGCCCCCAGGGCGAGAAGCTGCTGAGATGTGGGCACAGCCAGCCAGAGCCACATGGCAGGTTCAGCTCCTGGCCTGCAGAGTGTAGGGAGACCAAGTGACCAGTCTGAGGGGTAATTGTTCTTGCTTTAACCATCTTGGATCTAGATTGCATTCTAGGGTGGAGATCCTGGGGTGTGTGTCCAGCTTGCCAGAGCATGTGAGACCTCAGAGAGGGCACCCATCTAATACCTCCAGCACCTAAGAAAACCCCAGCGTTTGGGATGAAAGCTCCCCTGTCTGGTGGCAGAGTCCTACTGTGGCAAAAAGCCCAGGGGTCAAGTGACTGAGGGGTGACATGACCAGGAAAAGGAAACAAAACAGAAGATTCCAACATTAGACTCCTATTTTGGGGACAAAAAGGAGGAAAGCATGGGACAGGAGGAAGACAGGGAAGTCAGAACTCCTGCATCAAAAGCTTCAAAGGAAATACGATCTGGTTACAGGCCATAGAGGACCTTAAGAAGCAGATAAGAGAAGTGGAGGAAAAATTGGGAAGAGAAATGAGAACGATGCAAGAAAATTATGAAATGAGAGTCAAAAGCCAGACTGAGGAAAATTATACCTTAAAAAATAGACTAACTCAAATGACAAAAGAGGCTCAAAAAGGCAATGAGGAGAAGAACGCCTTAAAAAGCTGAATTTGCCAGATGGAAAAAGAATCTCAAAAGCTCAATGAGGAGAACCATTCCTTCAGAATTAGATTGGAGCAAATGGAAGCTAATGACTTTATGAGAAATCAAGATGTTGTTAAACAGATCCAAACAAATGAAAGAATAGAAGACAATGTGAAATATCTCATGGGAAAAACCACTGACCTGGAGAATAGATCCAGGAGGGATAATTTAAAAATTATTGGACTACCTGAAAGCCATGATCAAAGTAAGAACCTAGAAATCATCCTCCAGGAAGTTCTCAAGGAAAACTGCTCTGATATTTTAGAAAAGAGGGCAAAATAGAGGTGGAAAGAATACACCGATCACCTCCTGAAAAAGATAAAAAAAAAAAAACTCCTAGGAATATTATAGCCAGGTTCTGGAATTCCCAGATAAAGGAGAGAATATTACAAGCAGCCAGGAAGAAACAATTTGAATATTGTGGAAACACAATCAGGATAACCCAGGATCTGGCAGCTTCTACACTGAGGGATTGAAGGGCTTGGGATATGATATTCTGGAGGTCAAAGGAGCTGGGATTAAAACCAAGAGTCACCTACCCAGCAAAACTGAATATCATGTTTCAGGGGAAAATGTGGTCATTCAGTGGAATAGAGGACTTTCAAGTATTCTTGCTGAAAAAAACCAGAGTTGAATAGAAAAGTTGACATTCAGATACAAAAAGCAAGAGAAGCATGAGAAGGTAAACAGGGAAAAGAAATCATAAGGAACTTATCAAAGTTGAACTATTAACATTCCTACATGGAAAAACAATAATTGTAACTTATGAAACTTTTCTTAGTAGTTGAAGGGAATAGAAATATATATGTCTATATATGAGGGTGTATGGGCATATGAATACATATGTGAATGTGTATATACAGGTGTACATAGATAGAGGGCACAGGATCAATTTAACAGGAAGGGATGATACTTAAAAGGTGAAATTAAGAGGTGAGAGAGGAATATAATGAGAAGAGATGGGGAGAGACAGAGTGGGGTAAACTATCTCATATAGAAGAGGCAAGGGAAAATGGTTACAATGGAGGGGAAGAATAGGAAGGCAAAAGGGAATGGGTCAACCTTATTGCCATTGAATTTGGCTTGAGGAGGGAATGAAATACACACTAAATAGGGTATCTCAACCTTCAGGAGAGTAAGGGGGAGGGTTTGACAGGGGGGATGATGGAAGGGAGGGCAGGCTCAGGGGGAGGGAAGTTGGAAGCACCCACTTTTGAAAAGGGACAGGATCGGGGCGGCCAGGTAGCACAGGAAGTAAGAGCACTGGCCCCAGTGTCTGGATGACTTGGGGATCAAATCCGGGCTCAGACATTTAGCACCCACCCCGAAACACCTGGCTGTGTAACCTTGAGCAAATTACTTAACCCCAATTGCTTAGGGGCAGCCAGGTGGCTCAGTGAGTAAGAGCACCGGCCCCAGAGTCAGGATGACCTGGAGATTGAATCCAGGCTCAGATACTTAGCACCACACCTAGAAATAACTGGCTGTGTAACCTTGAGCAAGTTACTTAACCCCAATTGCTTAGGAAAAAAAAGAAAAGGAAAGGGATGGGATGGGATGGGATCAAAGTAGAGAATAGAACAAGTGGGAGGTGGGATAGGAGGGAGGGAAATATAGTCAGTTTATTACAATATATCTACTATGTTATTGTTTTTCATTAGCCACACATGTACAACCTATACTGAACTGCTTATCTTCCCAGTAAGGGTGGGTGACAAGGGAGGAAGGGAATGAATCTGGAATTCAAAGTTTTAAAATCAAATACTATATATATATATATATATATATATATATATATATATGTACTATTATTAATACTATTTTACATGTAATTGGGAAATAAGGTATACAGGTACTGGGGCATAGAGATCCACCATGCCCTACTGGAAAAGTCAAAAGGGGTATGGGAGAAAATCTGGGAGAGAGCAGATTGGAGGAGGGGATATCCTGTGGGACTGCTATTTTGGGACGGTGGGTAGGGGAAAAATGGGGAGAAAATTTGTAACTCAAAATCTGGGGAAATGAATGTTGTAAATCAGATGTTAATAAAGCATTTGAAAAATTTTAAAAATGGAGATATTAATACCCATAGTACCTTGGGAGGCAGAATGCTCTGGAGGGGCAGTATGGTGCAGTAGATAGAGTGCTGGATGGGGAGCTGCTAGGACCTGGGTTTAAATCCCATATTAACATTTTTTAGCTATGTGATCAAGGGTGAGTCCTCTAATATCTCTGAGCTTTAGTTTTTTCAACTCTAAAATGGGTATAAAAGTTCTACTTCACCAGGGCTTCTGGGAGACAAGAATGGGATAGTGTCTCTAAAGGTCTTTTGCAAACCTGAAAGTACAATAAAGTATCAGTTCTCTTCATTGCTATTATTGTTACCCACATCATGGGATGGTTTTGAAGAGACATCAGCTCTGCCAAGGAGTCTAGCCTGAACCATATCAAGATGTAGTTGTGGGCAGCTAGGTGGTGTAGTGTGAATAGATCACCAGTCCTGGAGTCAGGAGGACCTGAGTTCAAATCTGGCCTCAGAAACTTGACACTTACTAGCTGTGTGACCTTAGGCAAGTCACTTAACCCCAATTGCCTTGCCTGCCCTCCTCAAAAAAAAAAAAATGTAATTGGACAATGATCCAACACAATTCCAAAGGATTCATCATGAAAAATGCTAACTTCCTTCAGAGAAAGAACTGATGGAGTCTTGAACGCATACTATTTTTCACTTTTTTTTTTTTTTGGTCTGTGTTTTCTTTTACAACGTGACTAATACAGAAATGTATTTTGCATGATTGCACATGTATAGCCTAAATCAGATTGCTTACCATTTGGTGGGGGAGGGAAAAGGAACGTGGGAAAAGAATTTGGAACTCAAAGTTTTAAAAAGCAAATGTTAAAAAATTGTTTTTAACATGTAATTAAGAAAAAGTAAAATATTATGAACACGTAATTGAGAAATACTTAAAATTAATTAAAATACAATATAATATAGATAATGTTAATTTGTGCTTTTCTAAGTCTATGTGCAATGGCAAGGACTCATTTCTATTTGAGTTTGACATTCCTGATTTACAGGATCAAGTGAGATATCATTTTTCCCATTTTATAGATGAAGAAACTGCTATGGACACATCTGTTATGTTATTCTATACTCTGAATATATTTTTAGTACAAGTTCTAATGGGTTAATACTGGGATCACTGGTCAGACATTGTTAGAATCTTTATTCTATATTAGCAACAAGATAATGTATAGTCAATATTTTGCAAATCTTAAGGAACCTTATAAATGTTAACAATTGGGGGGGGGGAGTGGTCTGGATTTCTCCCTTGCCTTTCTCATATTCTATTTGAGATCATAATTACCTATATACTGGATCCCGGCCTCTGGAAAAATATAAATTGATTGAGAGCAGTAACTATCATTTTTGATCTTCATATCTTCCAGTCTGGCATGGCACATTACATATAAAAGGTGCTTAATAAGTGCGTATTGACTTGGAGTGCCTGACTTGAACACATGTAGTTCTATAGGTAAAAAACCAGAGTGTTTTCCAGTGAACTTTGCCCTGGCAGTTAACAAGCAATGAGCAATAACAGAGTTCTTTCAGTGGAATTTAACAGGGCCCTAAATTGCACCAGGTTTAAACTACATGAAGCTATATGACTAAACTCACTCTGGCAGTTGGAGGCAGCAAACCTGTGACCCCTCCTTGTTTTAATCTTTATTGGGAGTGGAAAGCAGGGTGGGAAATGGGCACAGTGAACAACGCTTAGGGGATGAAACACAAGAAGTGATTTTCTCTCTGCACATTTCTTTTCACTAAAACCTATTTGCTTATAATAACATGAACCCTCAGAATTTCAGAGGCATCTTTGTTAATCCCTCCCCCCTCCCCCTTCATTACTTGGTCTGGGTATGAAGGCAACTCTGAACACTGTCTAGCATGCTGACTTGACTTAAAGACATTTCTGAGGTAGAATGCATTTGTGTATCAGACTGGATCCTTAACAACAATACCTTCCAGTTCATTACCAAGGACAAAAATTACAAGGGAAATCAATTCTCATACTCTGGGGCATAAACTGGTCACCAGCTAGTGTCAGGATGAAAGTTTCCCACCAGACTGAAAGAGCGTTTTGCATTTCATGTTTGCAAAAGCTTTTACACATCTATAAATTAATCTCCAAGATCTCTAAGAGGTACAATGTACTCTGTTTAAAACAAGCCCTGTTTACCTCGATATTGCATTTAACTGCATCAATCAATCAACAAGAATTAATAAATGCCTACTGTGTGTCAAGCACTATCTTAGGCATTGAGAATAGAAGGATATAAAAGGAAATAGTCTATACCCTCTATTGGGAGAAACAACAAAAAGAAAAAAAGCAAGTGCAAAATGTAGACAAGATAAACATAGCAATTTGAGGAGACACAGGTGGGCATGAGCTATTTTAAAGGGAGTTAAGGACTCTAAAGAGATGGAGGTGAGGAGTGGTGCATTCTAGGAGTGGTCATGGAAGGGACATTGTTGGTTCATAGAAGTAGGTGATGGAGTGCCCTTTACAGGTAACAGCAAGTTGATCATTTGGGCTAGAACATAGAACAAATGAGAGTAATGTATGATAAGCCTGGAAAGGTAGTCCAAGTTTAATAGTGAAGGGCTTTGAGCTGCAAACAGAGAACTTTATATTTAATACTTGAGGCAACAGAAAATCATTAGATCTTTGTGAGTAATGGGATGATAAGCTCAGACTGGTGCATTATGAAATTTCAATCTGGCAGTTGTATATAGGAAGAACTGAAAAGAAGGGAGGATTGAGTCAGGGAAGTCAATTAGGAAGCTAGTACAACAGTCCAGTCAAAGGGGTCAGACTAGGGTTGTGGCTTTGTGAATGGGGAGAAAAGGATGTATACTAGATATGTTGTTGAATTAGAATCAATAAGAATTGGCAATTAATTGAATATGGGGGAGGGCAGTAGGGAAGGAAGTGTGGGTAATAAAAACTAAGAATCGATAAAAGTATCAAAGCCAAAAACCTTGGTGACTAAAAGAAGGATGGTATCCTTGACAGAAATAAGGAAACTGAGAAGAAGTCTATGTTTGGTAGAAAATATAATGAGTTCTGTGTTGTACATATTGAGTTTGAGATGCTCACAGGACATCCAGTCAGATACATACAATAGCTAATTGAGGGTGTGAGAGTGGAGCTCAGGGGAGAGGCCATGGCCAGATAAATAAATCTGAGAGTCATCTGCATAGAAATGAGAATGGAACACATGGGTCTGATGAATTCACTAAGAGAACTCATTACCTTGCTGCAGTGAGGACCTAGTTGAGATCAGATAGCATAAATTTGTAAAATACTCAACCAGCATGAGTATATGACTTCTTCCAGCATTGTTTAAGGGTAACTGGGTGGAAGCAGAGGAGGCGATTTTATTGCTCAATCATTTTTCAGTTTGTGATCCCATTTGGAGTTTTCTTAGCAAAGATACTGGAGTGGCTTGCCATTTTCTTTTCCAGCTCATTTTACAGATGGGGAAACTGAGGCGAGCAGGGTTAAGTGACCTTGCCCAGGTTCACACAGCTAGTAAGTGTCTGAGGTCGGATTTGAACTCAGGAAGATGAGTCTTCCTGACTCCAGTCCTGGCTCTCGATGCACTGTGGTGCCACCCAGAGGCGGTGAATGGTGATGACAGTCTAGGACAGATCCCAGATTTGGCCAGGTATCTGAGTGGTGCAGGATAAAGAGGCAACGGATCAGTAGAGGACATCATAAAATGGAATCTCTTAACTCTATGGTCAATATCGGAAAGGAAGATGATGAATGAGAAAAAAAAAAAAAGCAAACACTTTTAAGTCCCCTGTATAAGGTTAGGGTGGAGAGAAAGTCCATGAGTCTTGAAGAGGGTTAATAAACAATTTATTTAATTTTTAAAAGATTTTTTTTAAGATGAATAGGGTATTTCATGTTAGCTCATCTTTTGGAATTCTGAAATGCTAATTCTCTATGAACTGACAAACCTCATTTCTAAATTTCTGTCTTCAGCAAATATGTTTATTAGGACTAAGCCCTGCCCCAGCTTAAGCTCCCACTTGGGCACCATCCATTTTTCTTTTGTCAGTCTTGCTGCCTGGGGATGATGCCCACCATGAATCCCAGCAGAAGAGGTATGTTCTCCTTAACAGTGACCCACCCTTCAAACTGCCCCTCCTGACCTCTATCCTCCTTCCTACAGACACACACACACACACACACACACACACACACACACACACACACACACACACACACACTATTATCATCATTACTGTTTAAATATTACTCTGTTCTGCCCCAATCCAAATTAGGTTCTGAGGCCTCTGATCTCTACTTGTTGTCAACAAGGTAATACAACTCATCAAACTATACACTTGATTATAGCTAGTTAAAATAATAATATCTATAACAATATATAATATATTACACATATATGATATAATATCTAATATAATGTCTACAGTAATATGCAACACTTTAAGGTTTACAAAGTACTTTATAGAGATTATCTCATCTGACCCCGTTGAATAGCCCCATGTAGTAGGTACTATTATTATTTTCATTTTACAGTTGAGGAAACTAAAGCTGAGAGAGTTTATCCTGAGGCAGAATTCAAACTCAGGTCTTTCTAATTACAATTCCAGCACTCTGTCATCCACTTTGCCCCCTGGCTAACTCAGCCCACATAAACAGGTTATTTTACTTCTGTCAGAATAGTAGTGACATTGGTGTCAATGCCTTGCTTTTACTCAAAGCAGTAACTCTAATTTTAAGAATTTTAGGCATCATAGTGGGCCAATAAGGAAAGATATTTGGGGAACAGACAGTCCTTCTACAATTCTTCCAATTATTTCCCCTAGCTGGGTTCATAGGGTCAATGCTGGTGTCTATAAATGAGCTGTCTGCATTCTTTGAATAAATTCTCAATAGTCATTCAAGTCTGAAGTCCTTGTGTGAGCACAGGTCTCAGCAAAGTCAACTTAAGTTGTGTATCTAGGACCCTTGCCAGGATAAGCATAAGCAAGCCAAAGGGGCAGGGGTAAGGGGAGGGGGTAAGCAAATGAGGGCATCAGGCAACCTCAACAGGGGGCCACTTAGCCTTGCCCATAGCCACAGCATTCCTGTGTCTGGGGCTTGCCATTTTGGCATTCTTCTGCCCATACACCCCCAGCATTCATCTACCCCTGCAACTATGCAAGAAAAGGACCAGTCTTAAGGGGAGACGTTTGAAAAGGTCAAAGGGAACAAGCCGATGTGAATGAGGATCAAGCTTTGGATTCAAAGTAAAAATGCCAAGTTTCACCCCTTGTCACCATGATCCATCCTCAAATCCTTTTTCATAGCTAATAACTTAAATCAACTAAATTTATTACAATGTATTTCATTGACTCTACACATTACTGTCATCTGCCCTTATTAGCTCCATCATAACTCCAAAATCTGGGTGGATGAGCACAACTCCTGGCAGCCGATGTGTGACAGTTGTCATGGATAGAAATAATTACACGAGGATAAACGAGGCTCAGTGAATGGCCCTGTCGAATTTGCTGAAAGAAGAGACAGCTAGGACCATGTGATTTGTCCTGGAGGAAAGTGTCAAGCTGTAAAACACACACTTTAGGCACTTCATGAATGCTTGACAGAAGTGCCATTGATGGTGGTGGTGGTGGTGGTGGTGGTGGTGGTGGTGGTGGTAGAGACAATGATGACAATGATGAAGACAAGAAATTGAAGGTGAATAGGAAACCTGTTTTATGACCCCTCGGACTGCAGCCAAAGTCCATTTCAGATTCCAGGCTCACATTCACTACAAAATGAGAAGTCATAGTATAATTAATCCCATCTTATTGTTGGAAAGAGAGCCACAGAAATTAAGTGACTTGACCAAGATCATGCCAAAAACAATAGCAGGACTAAAGAGAGGGCCCCATTTCTAAGCCTGCCTGCTCAGTTTTCTCTCTTAAGAGCAAAACGCTTGTGTAATAAGTCAGGAATGGAATGATTTGTCCCCCGAGTCACACAATCTTTGATCTTAAACTTGAATGGAGCTTTAAGACCATCAAGTCCAATCTTCTTGTTTTCCAGATGAGGCCCAGAAAAGTCCAAGGCCTTACCCAGGTCAGACAGGTGGTCAGTGATGGAGGAACTCTTTTGTCCTTTAATTGCTCTCCAGAGCAGCGGGATGGAAAAATTGCCCTTGACCTTAGACAATTTGGTCGTGGTGCTGGTCCAGTCACTAATTCACTATGTGTCTTTTGCCAAGTTATTTCACCTCCCTATGGCTCATTGAGAGGGTTGGGCCACTTCATTGACCAGGTTCCTTCTAGTTGGGAATAAGTGACTTCAAAGGTAATTAGGTATAAGCTTGTAACAAGCATAAGGTGTGACTTTCCCCAGGCCCAGATCCACTTTAAAAAGAGATCACTCTCCTGTTGCCTTGGCTGTGAAGAGAAACATGGATGGGCCAGGGTGGGTGTAATGTAATGCCAAGCAAAGGCAACTTCCCAAGGTTCAAAATACCAGCATAGGTGCTCTCCATTTTATTCAGTGAAAAATTAAGAACAGAGAAGATCAAAATATGACATCATTCAAAATACAGCATTTACTAAGTGTGATTCAATAATCTCCAAGTACTACCTGATTTAATCAAGTACTTCCCCACCCCAGGACATTACATTCATTTAATCAATTACAAAGTCCCTCTTCTAAATACTACTCCACCCCTAGGCTGTACCTTCATTTAGTCCATCACAAAGCCCCTGTTCTCAAATGGAGATTAGTTTCCAATCATAAGTAAAGTACATTCATTTGTTCAATCATAGAACACAAAAAGGTCAAAAGTTCCCCACCCCTGGATCACAATTGAATCTACCCCAGAGTTACAACAAGTTTAAGCATAGCACTTGATACCCAAATGGAGGTCTTTTCTTCATCTTGACATGAGGCAAGTTCTCAGCAATCTTTGTTCCTGGGGAGACAAAGCTTAGCAAGGCCACAAGATACATTGCCAGTGTCTTCATTAATTCATTCTCTGTCTGCAGAACAGTCCTAGGACCCCTGAAAACATTATCAAAACCCCCTTCCAGGATTTCTGCAAACATACAACAAGAAAATCCTTCTTCAGGGCTTCTGAACCAACAGCAAGGTTCCAAGGCCTCTGCAACAACAGGACTGTCCTTCACCAGTGGACAAATCTGGCAAAACAACATCAAAACAGACAGACAAAGTACCAGCATAACAACCATGTCTCCTCAGTCCTTGGCAGCTCTGGGAGCAGGTCTCAAAAGTCCTGGGCAATTCAAAGTGGCCCTCAGCAATCCTCTCAGTCTCTCTCTGCCTCCAAAAGGGTGCTGCTTCCAAAAAGTTCTTCTGCCTCTCTCTTGTCTCTCCAAATCGAAGTCACCAGCTCCTCCCAGTTCAGGACTCTCTTTTCATACCAACAAGTCCATCCCACAAGTGGGATTAACAAGCTCTGACTTTTAACACAATCAAACCAAAAACCAAGCCAATATAGGGGAATCTTTAAATGCCATTACTATTACAGTGGGAAGGTGTAGGACATGATGGGAAAGAGACAACTGCACTAACAGAAGACTGTCTTCCATCACCTGCCTCTCTTACTAAAGCATTTTTTCCACTTTGGTTTTACTCATAGTATTGAAGGGGCAGGACAGGCTCCCACTGGTATTTATCTTTAGTCAGAGAGAGTCACAATTGAGCTTTAGAAGAGTCAGGACATCACAACAGAAGGCTAGGCCTGAAGAATTTGTCCAACTGTCTTCTCCATCATATTCTCTTGGATTCCCCTAACTACTCATCCTTCTTCTGACTTCCTCCTTAACAACTCACATGTTCTCCTCCTCTTTCTACCTCACTCCCCAAAGTATTTATGATGAAAAACATAACAGGGGGAAGAGGTAATGGATAGACTGGCCGATAAGGACCTGGTCCTGGGAGCATGCAATTAGGGTGGGTCCTCTCCTGGAAGTTCATGATAATAGCATGGAATGGAGGGGCCAGGCGCTCTACTTCAGAGCAAGCACCGGTGTTCTCTTTCTCATCTGCTTAATATGTAGTGAAGAAAAAGCCCTTTAGTTGGCAGAATGGACACAAAAGGCATTATAGGCTGCTAACTCTGGAAATGTATTTGGGAAGAATAAACTACTCTGGGCTTCTGTGTAGGAGGCCACTCTCTCACTGATAAGTTGTGAGAATATGACAAGAGTGGCAGCCAAGACTGGTATCCCCAGGAAGCTCTGGGAAATGACTTTCTTGTCTCAACCCAACAGGAGAACAATGCCAAGATATTGCATCCTACAAACAAGAGAATGACTCATCTACTGGCCAGACCACTTTTTGGAAGTGAACTTGGTGGAATTAATGATTTTATAACAACCACATTAAATCTGAGACAACTATCCCCAGGGACCAAGGGGATTTAAAAAAAATTAATTTCCATTTTGCTGCTGTGTCTTACTATATAAATAAATGTCCTTTTGAAAAACTAATCGATGTTAATTGGCTTGATGATATCAAGGGCATTAATCACCAGTTGGCACTGGGTAATTGATAATAAGGAAAAGACATGGAAATGGAAGCTTGAGACAATAGCATTACAAAGACATCTTCTTGATTTCAGGGGTATACCTAGCACCTTTTAAAAAAAATTTATTTTTAGTTTACAGCATTCAGTTCCACAAGTTTTTGAGTTCCAAATTTTCTCCCCCTCCCTTTTTCTCTGGATGTGGATAGCCTTTTCTATCATGTGTCTTTTGGACTTGTCTTAAAACCTTGCATTGCTGAGAAGAGCCAAGTCTATGTCGGTAATTGTGTACAATGTTCTACTGGTTCTGCTCCCCTCACTCAGCATCAGTCCATATAAGTCTTTCCAAGTAATCAAGAAGTCTGTTTGCTCCTCATTTCTTATAGCACAATATGGTATACCTCGTACCTTGAGGAGAAGATAGAGTTGCCCTCTGGGGACCCAACTTTCCAGTATGAGTGGGAGCTAGGATAAGAGTATTACAAAGGTTACAGAAACAAGACATATCATTCTGTAATAGAAGGGGGGGAAATCCCCAAGTCCCCTTCCACTCCTGTCCCTGAAAGTCTTTTTGCTGATCCATGGTTAAGATGATTCCACAACAACAACAACAACAACTTTATGGGTTTTTTTTTAACTAAACAGTATAGCAGAGACCACTCTTATCACAAGAGATTCCAAGGATATCAGCTAGAACCCAAAACTGGGAGCAGAAAGAAGTTCAACAGCCATGTCTCCAGGGCATTACTCCTGGGAGAGCATCATGATATAGAAGACCAAAGAGAAGCCCGGCCGGGCAGGGGCAGTGAGTTATAGCAATACGCAACTGTTAGGTTCCATTAGAATGTGAACTCCTTGAGAGCAGGAACTATTAAGGTGGAGGTCACTATTAAGGAAAAGGTGCAGTTCATGGAAATCTAGGAAGCTGATGAAATTGAGAAGTAAGTGTATTTGAAGGAACATCAACATTACTTTATATCCCTAGTGTTTGGATAGAGTCTGGCACATAATGGGTCCCTAAGCTGACTGACTGACAGAGAAAACAACCTGATATTGGAGTTAAGTTGCCCCTCTGTGTGTGGACTGGCTCCGTGTTGTCTTTATTCCTCCCTCAGATGGTACATATATTTGTGGGAGTGTGTATCTCAAGTCTATGGAAGGAATGTTTCACAGCTACTTTTCTTATGCCATTTCATTAAATGCCTTTGTTTTAAAAAAATACATACCTATCATTCAGGTTAAGATAGTTTATACCAATTTACATATTCAAAAAATTATGGGGGAAACTCATTACCCTTTCCATGGTAGAGAGGAATTCAGTATACAGTAGGTATGTTTTAGACCCTCCCAAAAGTTTCATTCCTTAAGTACCAAAAGATTTGTCACAGGACAGCATCACCTATGGAGATGCCCCACAGCATGGACTGTGTTATAATGAGATTTCAGTGAATTTACTTTGGTTACTTGTAAGGCAAGCACAGCTGTTAGCTAGTTAATTAAAGTGGGCGTCATAAACCCAGGAAGATGACCTAAGATGTTGCTTTTAGCATGACACATTTCCTCCATGAAAGGCTTATGTTTAGCTTTGTAAAGTAATAGGTCCTAGGGAAAATGACCCAAGATTTAGATGCCCAACCCACTCAACTGAAACATTTACATTTTCTTTGCAAGGACTGCAGACCTTGGTCTATCTCCTTGCACTCCCTGTTGGACAGCAATCCCTGGCCTCACTCTTTCCCTTCTGATCTCTTAGAATATGAGTCTAATGTGCCCAACTTTTCTAAAGCCTATACACAAAGGCTGGCTCCTTTTTTTCTCTCCCACATATGCTATTGTCTTAGACTCAAGACATGCCTTTCATTCCTTAATTTATGGTACCTGTTTGCCTCTCTCTGAGTTATTCGATTTCCTGGCTGTGAGTGCTGGCTGGCTCAGAATCTGGAGATCTGCCAGACCCACCACATCCAGTCCTGGACTGTTCTGTCCAATTGCCACCCAAGACTCCAAGGAAGACAGAAGTGGTGGATTAGGTGAGGAAGGAGGGATAGTGGTACTACCACTGACTCAAAAGTAACTTTTCTGCACTCCCACCTGTGGGCTAAGAGGCTTGTCCATGATGGAGTAAAGACAGCATACTTTAGAGTCAAGGAAACACAGGTTCTCACTTTAGACACAGTAATTTTGTGATCAGGGCAACTAAGTGGCACAGTGGGTAGAACACTGGATCTGGAGTCAGGACAACCTGAGTTCAAATCTCTCCTTAGACCCTTGCTAGCTGTGTGACCCTGGGCAAGTCACTTAACCCTGTTTGTCTCAGTTTCTTCATCTGTAAAATGATCTGGAGAAGGAATGGCAAAGCACTCCAGTGTCTTTGCCAAGAAAACCCAAATTGGGTCATGAAGAATCGGACATGACTGAAAAATGACTTAACAACAACAGCTCTGCCATCCTGGTTAAGTCACTTAACCTCTCAGCATTCCAGGTAATTTTCTAAGACTATAAGAAGTTGCAGAACAGTTGCTGATCTGAATTGGTACAGGGAACTTATTCCTCAGGACTTACCTCATGAGAGCCCAGTCCCACTGTGGAGATAGAATAAGCCTTGCAGTCAGCCCTGAGGACTCTTTAAACTGGCAGCTAAGTCAGAACTCTGTGGCCATACTACAGGGACAGTCCTGTTCCCCAGATCTCTTCTTTCTGTTAACCTCAATCAAGGACAGTCAGGTTAGAGGATGAGGTAGAGGGCCGGCCAGTATGGGGCTCACATTCCCCACCCTGGCCCCACCCTGGCACCTCTGCAGTACATGGCCTCCCCCTGTAAGCCTGTGGCTAGGATGGGGCTGCTGCCTAATTGTGTCTTTTTTTGATTTGGAATAGAAAGAAAACAAGATGAGGCCCTGACCCAGACCCAGGCTTGCCTGGGAGGCCATGCTCTCCTTGTTGGGTGGAGGGTAAAGGAATGCTTTCCTCCCACTCAGCAAATTATCCTTACATCATAAAGACAACATGGAAGGGGTGGGTGGGGTTGCTTCTTTAGAATATATAAGGAGTTTGGTTCAGCAGCCAATTAAAGGAGTCTTCATAGCTGATAGGGAGACCTTCCATTATGTAACCCAAGGGTGGGAGGGGGGTGGACCTACAATATAGAGAGGAGGCACTCCAAACATCTTTGTGTAGTTTTAAAATACTACGTTAAGATTTTTTAAACACCATATATAATATATATATAATACAGGTGTATGTGCACATACATATGCATACACGTATACATATGCATGCATTTAATATGTATCATTAGATTTTGAGTTCCTCAAGCACAGGAACCGTCTTTTGCCTTCCTTTGTATCCCTATATATGGAATACAAGTCATATTTTGTCATAGTAGGGATACAATGCCAATGCTTGGTGCATAGTAGACATTTAATAAATGGTTTATTGACATGCATACACATATATGTGTTCATATGTCAGTGTCTATATATGTGTGTAGATATATACGTGCACATGTGTGTATGTATAAATACAAGTGGGTATAAGTATATGTGTATATGCATATGTGTTTCTATATGTATATATGCAGCTAGATGGCGCAATGAATAGAACACTGAGTCTGGAGTCAGGAAGACCTGAGTTCAACTCTGTTCTCAGACACAACAGCTGTGTAATCCTGGACATGTCACTTAACCTCTGTATATCTCAATTTCCTCTTCTGTAAAATGGGGTAATAATAGCTCCTACCTCTCAGAATTGTTGTGAGGATAAAATAAAATTTGTGATTACATATATATGTATATATGCATATATTTATTAAGTTATTTCATCATTTCAGAAACACCCCCCTGCACCAATACAGAAAATTAGTCTCTGATACTGCCTTATGCTATCAACTATTTTATTTTGTAAACATAAATTAGGGAAGAAGAAAGTTATTTTTAAACAACCTGGGTGGCAGAGGGAATGCACATGGAGAAGAAATCCCATTATCCCAATAGGCACTCCCTTATTCGACTAAAGTGAATACCACTAAAATATCCTAACAAAGGTTTCTAGCACTGGTATAAACCAGTCAGCAAGTAAGCGGTTCCCCTTTACTATCCAACACAACCCAATTAACACAACCAGAGGAAGGAATAAATTTCGACAGGAACAGCTTATCAACATACAATTAGCACTCAATAATTTATCCTTGTAATGCCAGATCAAATTAAAACATTGTGTCATAAATCAGTTACTGGAGTAAGCCACCAACTCCTGCAAGCACGGAAATTATATTTTGGTTGATTTGCTTACCATATACCACCCTCCCGCCACAATTGTTTTTCATCTCAAAGCCAAGCCAACAGGGGAGTCGAAGGAGCATTCATCACTTCCCAGAGTTCCATGTCACAAAACTGCAAATGGCCTTTTAGCTGAGGACTTGCTGGGGCCCCAAGAGGTCAGCTTGTCCAGCCTTCTACTTCAATACAGATGGACCAGCAGGCAAACCATTCCAAATGGTTAGATGTTTATCTGAGTTTTAATAAGAAAAATCTAGACAAGGACATGCCTTGATCACCCTCTATAAACTCTCCCAGGATCTTTCCACCCTTACAGGCAAAACCATTTTCCTTGAATCTAACTTCAGTCCTTTGTGCTGTGATTTAAATTTAGGGACCTTTGTTCTGCCACCAGGGGAGAATGAAAACAGCTGGTTAC
This sequence comes from Petaurus breviceps papuanus, assembly GCF_028583685.1. NCBI lineage: Eukaryota > Metazoa > Chordata > Mammalia > Diprotodontia > Petauridae > Petaurus > Petaurus breviceps. The sequence goes on from NW_027187340.1 coordinate 3,675,118, forward strand.
CATTCCACTCTAGAATCATCTCTAATAAACCCAAAACCTATCATTATTTCCCTCACAAACCCTCTTATGCCCCAAATTAAATTTAGAAACCCAAATCTTTTGCTTTTTTAAAGTCCTATTTCTCCATTCTTTTTGCTCGTCCTCTGTGCTCTCACTGTTTTCTTCACGTCTCTCAATTTGCATGAGACAGAATTGGTCATGGTTCTCAATTAAGATCTGATCAAGGAAGGTCATAAAAATTTCCCAAGAGGTAACCGATAAGACTTCTGTCTTGGATGGTATAGAAATTCAGCAGCCTTAATTCAGAGGGTGAGTTAAACAAAATCCTATGTTTAAAATGGCTAACTGGTTATATACAGTTATCCCTTCTACATTGCAGGGGTTAGGGGTGCAGTACCCCCACAGTTTGGAAAATCCGTGTGAAGTGTTTTGGCCCTCCCTTAGTACCAGAGAAATCTGAATTATTATGGTATTAAATGATAACAATGTTGATATCATACAATACTATGCATATATTTTATGCATTTCTGAGTTTCTAAACATTTTGTTTTGTCTGCTGGCCTTTGTTTTTCATATGTGGCTTCTGCAAAAACTCTATAAAAATTCCCATTTAATTTCTTATGCTGACCTACAATCTAGTGAAACCACAATGGGGAAAGTTGCATTGTGGAAGAAATAACTCTCTCACTGTATATACATATACACACATACACACATGTATATACATAGATATATGGGTATATAGAGAGATAGACATAGATATAGACATAGATATGATATATAGATATACACATACTCACACATACATATACATATATATGCACATGCACATGTGAAATATGTATGTGCATGTGTGTTTATCTATGTATGTACATATATGTGGGATATTATATATAATATATATTTATCAATTTTTGTAAGAGTACTTTTGTGTCAGCAAAAAAGTAAGAACAGACTAAATCCATCAGGGAATGGTTCAACAAATTCTGGTATATTCAAGTAATGGAATATCATTGTGTCCTAAGAAACAACTAATATGAAGAATTAATGGAAACTTGGGAGGATTTGTATAAAGTGATATAAAGTGAAGTGTCTCGAGCAAGGAGAACAATATATACAATGATGACAATGCAAAGGTAAACAACATTGAAAGAGATCAGAATTACAGTCACTCCAGTGATCACGAGGCCATTGAACTCTTGGTGAATCATGACTCCCTTCCCTTAGGAGACATGTGCTAAACCATAGGTACAGAATGAGACTTACTTTGTCAGATGCATTGCCAAGATGTGGATTCATTTTGTTTAACTGCACTTTTTTGCTGTGAGGATTCTCATAGGGGAGATGTGAGGAGTCATTGGAAAGAGACAGCAATATAAAAGGGAAAGAGTATAAATAAAACATGAATATAAAACAAAAAAATTAAATTAAATGGTTGACTGGGGTCATTGAAGAGTTTGTGATCAGTCACCTTGATGCTTAAGATTAAAAAGGTGAGAGGCTTTTGTTCTGTCTTGATGAAAATAAAATAAAAGGCTTCTAATAATTTGTGGGACCCAACTGTTTGCCTGCGTAAGATCTTTTTACCAGTCCTGCTTCCCATGCACCAAGATATCTAGTAAACTTGTAGGATTACTGAAAAGGTACATCTCATAAAAATATAGGCCAGTCTAGGATCTTGGGAAATCCAGTTAATTAATCACTATTTGAAGATATGAATTTAACAAGTGGAACCAATGGTCTTACGGGGGCGTTGTTGCTTAGGTTTGCATAGTTATGCTCTCTGAACATTTCAGTTTGGGGGATTTTCTTTGTAGGAGCACTTGATCTGTGGAGTTCATAATGAAATTTTCCTAAGCTGCCTCTTAAAGTGAACCAAATTCAATATTTACAATAGCCAAGAGTGGGAGGGGAAGCCAGCCAGTGAGATGACATCATCACATGCCAGAGAAATTAAAGCTTCTAATAGAAGCACCAGAAATCTAGGTGGTATAGTTGATGGAACACTGGGCCTAGAGTGAGGAAGACTCATCTTCCTGAGTTCAAATATGGCCTTAGACGCTTACTAGCTCTGTGACCCTGGGCAAGTCACTTAACCCTGTTTGTCTCAATTTCCTTATCTGTAAAATGAGCTGGAGAAAGAAATGGCAAACCCTTCCAGTGTCTTTGCCAAGAAAAACCCAAATGCGGTCATTAAGTCAGACATGACTGAAATGACTGAACAACAACAGAAGCACTGTCTGTGATACATGGCAGGACCAAAAAGATGCTCTCTCTATAACGTCAGCAGATCAGGTTGGACACATCCACCCCTACACAGAGAGTCACAACAATGCAAATTCAGAAATTTAGAGTGCCAGTTGTGTTAGGAGCCTGTCTGCTGAGCTACCCTTGGCAATATTATAATTATTGATGCATAGTTTATTACTTTTACCTGTTCGGAATGGAAAAGAGAATAGCGCGCCTCTCTCATTCTCAGAATCAGTCAGAACAATGGATCCCAGGAAAGGAAGAGAAGCAGAGGAAGGGAGAAGAGGATCATGTGACCAGATGAGCACCACCAAAGTTCAGTCTTCCCGGTTCAACACTTAAAAGGAGACAGTACCCTAGTGATCCTCAGAGTTAGCATAGAAATGAACATGCAAAAAGTGACTTTTCAGCCTTCAGAAGCTGTTGAAGAGGGGCAGCTAAGTGGGGCAGTGAATGGAGCACTGGCCCTGGAGTCAGGAGGAGCTGAGTTCAGGTCCAGTCTCAGACACTTAGAGCAAAACTGGCTGTGTGACCTTGGGCAAGTCACTTAACCCCAATTGCCCTACCTTCCCCCCTCAAAAAAAAAAAAAAAGAAGCTGTTGAAGAACAGACTTATAAACCCTCTGACTTTAGTAGAAATGGGAAGAACACAAGGTAGATACATACAGAACTCCTGTCCTTCTTTCCAATTTTTCCTTTACTTACCTGTTGGCCACATTAGAGGCAGCAGCTCTTCATCTTTTCTCTGGGGGAGAAGAATAGTCAGTCCCTGAGATCTCTTCTTTCTTCTGATATAATATGTTGGACTCTACACAACTGTCCCTAATGTTCTTAAGTTAATGCCTTCCTCTTTCCAGGATCACTTATCTATCTATATCTTTAGTATTATTGCTTAGAATGACATCTTCAATTTATAGAAAACATTTTGGGGTGCATTTATGTACTTGTTTTGAGCAACAATTTTTTTGTTTGCAACTCCTCATTAAATATCTGCCCTCCTCTCTCAAAAAAATTATCATGGTTTAGAATGAGGTGTGACCTACCATAGGATCCTATCAGCCATTGCTTAAAGATTCCAAGAACTGTTAGCTGGTAAGAAGAAATGTGTGCCCTGATAGTCCCTCCCTGGAGCAATTTTTAACTATTCTACAAGAGAAGCCACCTTGAGAAAATATGCCATTCAAATCTGTCAGAATGAAAGCCAGGAATGTCATAGCACTTTTCATCATCTGGCATCATGTGATCTTAATGATTTCTGTGAAAATGAAGCCCAGGAGTTGTATCATATTCAGAATGTCCATGGTAATATGCCATAGGATCCTGCAGTATTTGCAACAATTCTCATAAATGCCCATCAGGGAAAGGCGGTAATTGATTTCACTTGTGGTGAATCAGTAAATTGCTAAAGATGCCTTTCAAGATATTTTCTCACTAAGCCCTAGTTGCCAAAGTTGTCGATGACACCATGCATTCTTCAAGATTACAATGACCACTGGTTAACATTGCTGAAAGCTAGATTAGGAATGTTTAGGATGGCAATTTCGTGAAGAAAATTTCATCTATCAAAGCAAAGTCTCTCTGGGAGGAATGGTTCACTTTAGAAACTGGTTTCTAAGAAATTAGAGCAGCCCAACTACAGAGAGCTGTCAACAGATTTCTATCTGGAAACTTATAAATAGGAGTCTTATGAAAATTCCAGCTGGATCCTGCCATTGCATCAATTCGCTTGAAAGCTAGAAATGTACTTTTCATGTGGAACAATTAAGGAATTTGACCGTCTACTCAAAGTCTTTGAAACAGCTATACTGACATCATGGACCACACCAATTATTCCAGTAAAAAAGTCTAATGGTAAAAGTGAGTCTCAACTGCACCCACATCCAATGACTGAAGCCAAGCAGTTCCTTGTTATTACTACTATAAAATGTAAGCTCCATGAGGGCAGACTTGATTTTGTGGTTTCATTTTTTTCTTTTTTGGCATAGTGTTGCATAGAATTGACTCTTGATAAAATGTTTATTATATCTTTGTTAAATTACTGGAGAGAAACGTCTTTGTAAGGCTTACCCAACTGCTGATTAAAAATATTTTCAGCTAACCAAACAGCTACCACTCACCAAAGGACATTCCACAATGAGCACCTTTGATTTAGAGTTTTTGCTGTTCCTACTAATTTTCCAGTGTGTCCTAGAGACCCTCATTTCTATGATTACAAATGTAACATCCCATTTCAGTGATGTTTTAACCATGGTATTGTAAGGAATAAGTTTATGGAAGCACTTCAATAAAAATCATCAATTCAATGCTTGAGCTATTTAACAAAAAATAGAGAAATGTGGGATTAGGACTTCTTATGCTACTTTCTTAGACTAACACAACATTAGCAGTAGTAGTCACTCCATTTGAAATAAGATACTTTAAACCATCATGACTATGTATCCTGGAGCTATCCAAATACAATATCTGCTATGATGGAACCAGAAGACACAGATAGATGCAATTAAAGGCCAATGGGGCTGGGGTAGCAATCCCCAAAAAAGCAAATCCTAGTATAATAAGACTATCAACTCTATTAAACTGATAGAGATACATCTCTGGACTTGGAATCAGAAAGACTGAGCTTCAGATACTGCCTCAGATACATATTATTGCTATGACTGAGCCAGTCATCCTGCTTATCCCCTATGGTCTCAGTTTCCTTAACTTTAAAATGACCATGCTAGAATCAGTGATCCCAAAGGTCCCTTCCAGCTGTGAACTACAATCCAGTGATCCTTCTTGCAATCAGAACAAGATGGTATGTTGATTCTGACTCTAATAACCCTGAATGACTCCCATGCCTTTTCTTCTGAATTTCCCATTGATGAACCAAGTCTTGTTCTTCCATAGGTACAACTCTTCATGAATGGCTGTGGGCTGGGCCATTGCATTCATTCACAATTTCTATCAGATATTTCTTCCACCAAATAGAGCCATTGCTAAGTTATTTCTCCTATAGGGAGAAATATTCTCTTGCGTTTAACTCACCATCTCGAGAATGCTTTGCAAAATGTTCGATTATTTATTTCTAACAATGTGCTAGTACCCTACAATGAATACAAATCATTATTTTCCTCCTGTGTTGGAGCTATGCTTAGCCCCAAAAGGCCAGATGGCACTGAGGCACTAATTGCTCACTATTTTAAGAACGGTGTCACTTACAGAGCACAACTGTGTCCAAATCAACAAAGAAGCCCTACTGATATTTTGGAGGTCAAGAATTTCCACACTCATCTCTGTGGCTGGGTTTTAATAATTTGTAGAAATCACAAGTCTCTTTTGAGGTTCTTTTCTAAAAATAAGCTTACACCATTAACTATGTCATCCTATGCCCAGTGCTAGAGTCTTTAATTCACTTATTATATCTAAAGTTTTATTCACAAGAGTGACATATAATACTGATGCCCAGAGTCACCTTATCATCTTGGATTCCATATTAGGTTATATTAACTCCATCAGAAGTTTTGTTGCTAGTTTGGTTTGCTCGATTAAATTTATTTATTACAAGGGAGGGATTCTATTTGGCAGAGGGTGGAAGGACAAGTTAGTGGGTAGAGATAGAGATGCCCCAAACAAAAAAGAAAAAAAACACCAATAAGACATTTTTAAAATATACAGAAAGAAGAAAATTCTAAAGGGGACATGTATAAATAGCTCAATTTTGTTATTTCTGTATTAAATTTAATATGCTTTTAAAACTATGTATAACTGAAGTTCAGAGTTTTATAGGTAATCTTTTTTGTTCTTTGTATATTAAAATGTGAATGTTTTAATAATTAACCTTATAACAAAAATACTTTTAAAGTATAACTGAGGAATAAAAAACAATCCATTAATCAATAAGTATTTATTAAGCAATTATACCATGCCAGCTGCTGAGCTAGGTTCTCAGGTACAAAGACAAAAATAAAGCAGTGCATGCCCTCAAGGAACTTATATTCTATCAGGGTAGTGGCAAACAAGGTGGGAAAGGTAGGTTTGGGTCCTGCCAATGTTGGAAGAGTGGATTGTTAAATTTTAGTAAGAACACTTGTACTTCAGTAATCAAAGGTACAAATTCTGATTTTGCTCATTGTCTAGACTTAAGAAAGTGTAAATGATACAGATTAAATTTTAAAATGTGTGCATATATCTCTCCCTCCTCCATCCTGATTGTTAAATATTTATCAGCATACTCTTGAGTCAAAGTCACATTTTGAGGGACTCTAAAAGTCACACAGAGGAGCTTATGCTTAAAGGCATTGATGTTTATTGAATAAAGAAGGAACGTGGTCAAATATGAATTTTAGGAAAGAGACCACCCTGACCCAACTCTTTAAGCTGATAAAGTAGGACAGGGTCCAAAATGGTCCTAGATTTTAACTGGGTGTGGAAGGGATGCCTAGGTGAGAAACTGATTGAGAAATCCATGTCTTTTAATGATGAAGTCATGTTTTACAGAAGGAAGCTCTCACACTTTCTTGGCCCTTTCTAATTGGCTCCCATAGCCAAGATCTCCCTTGAACCACCTTGAAATTTATTTCATTTATATTTTGTGTATACTTTTGTTGTTGATGGTCAATCATGTTCGACTTTTTGTGACCCCATCTGTGGTTTTCTTGACAGTGATACTGCAGTGGTTTGCCATTTCCTTCTCCAGCTCATTTTACAGATGAAGAAACTGAGGCAAACAGGGTTAAGAGACTTGCCCAGGGTCACACAGCCAGGACGTGTCTGAGTCCAGAGTTAAACTCAGAAAGATCCAGTGTTCTACCCACTGTGCTATTGTTGTGTATGCTTAGGTATTGTTTCCTTTATAGATTGTAAGTTCCTTGAGTGCAGGGACTACTTCATTTTTGTCTTTCTACCCCACTAACACTTAGGATAATGCCTATCATATAGAAAGTGCATAATAAATATTTCCTGATCTACTGATTGATTGATGATTGATTAATAAATAATTTAGGTTGGAACCAGGTTGTAAAATGCTTTAAATGCCAAACGGGGCCATCTCTAGTCGTCCTGATCCGTATCTGGCCACTGAACCCAGATGACTCAGGAGAAGAAAGTGAGGCTGGTGACCTTGCACAGTCTTCCCTCATTGTAATCCAATTCACTTACAAGTCATGGCATGATCTTCCTGATGTCACAGTCTTCTTTGAGAATAAAGTATGAACAACAACAATAAATGCCAAACAGAGGAGTTTGTATTCATTCTCTAGGTAATAGAGTCTTTGTAGTTTACTGGGTAGGGAAGTGACATGATCAGACCCATGCTGTGGGAATATCATTCTAAAAAAATATTAGGGGAAAACTCATCCAAGCAAGGATGGCCCTATCCCCATTAGGAGTTTATCCCCATTACTCCTGGATACCAGTTTCATGAATCTTTGGCTTCCCGCAGATCAGCTATGGAGTTGTCCTCCCTTCAGATGTTGCTGCTTAAATTTCTTTAGGTCCACAAAACATGTTCTCTCTCCTCTACAATCCTACATTCAAGCCAATGAGATAGACAGGCCCAAAGCATGATCTTGGAGCCCAAAAGGGCCTTCAGCAGCAAGGACCTTTTGCCAGGTTTCTCTCTGTTTAGACTTTCTTGACTCAACTGTTAGCTCCAGGGGCAGCTTAGGTAGAGCACCTGACTTGGAGTCAGGAAGACCCAAGTTCAAATCCAGTCTTGGACACTTACTAGCTATGTGACCCTAGGCAAATTCCCTTAACTGTTGTCTGCCTCAGTTTCCCTAACTATAAAATGGAGATAACAGCACCTACCTCCCAGGGCTGTCATGAGGATCAAAGGAGATAATATCTGTAAAAGCACAGAACACAGTAGGTACTTATTAAATGCTCCCTTCAACTTGTTCCCAAAGGACAGTCTCACCAAATTTCACAGTATCTTGAGGAGGTTCCTCTTCTAGCTTAACTGCCATTTGACTTCTCCTTCCTGCTCCAAACTTGATCCAAGCATGACCTTTGAAATTCTTCCCCTAAGATTTCTGTTTCTGGCATTATCAGTCTGCCTGATTCTGATTGAAGAAGAGAATGTTTTCTCTTTCTCTTTCGCTAGGTGTATAGACACACTGCCTGACTTTACCTTCTTGAACTTGGGAATTAGGATGTCTGAGATCCCATTGCTTCCAACTCAGACTTTTCCAGAATGTCACTTGGGCTGCTTTGCTTTTCTTCTTGATATCCTGTCTCATTTGTTCCTAGGAAAACCTTGGCTAAAAACCATGGCTAATTATAGTAGCCAGTAATTGAGTTTGATAGAGAAGATGTTGTACAGACCATGGGGCATGCCAGGCTATGGGAAGAGATAAAACATTCATACTGATTTTATAGGATTATTACAAAGAAAGAACTTCATAATATGGACAGACTTCCCAAATCATCCTCAGTTCCATTCAGATATCTGCTTATACAGGATCTTAGCTCTGCATTAATTCATAAAGATTGGAACATAAAGATTGATGGGCACCATCACTTCTGGCAATGGGCTTGCATTTACCTAAACTGAGATTAAGTCACTTTGAACAGAAACCTCAGCCAATTGGTCACTATTGTGCCCATCATCCTCGCTCAGAAATTTAAACTTGAAAGAATGGTGAAGGTGGCTAAGAATGTCCTGAAAATGTCATTGGAGCAGAGTAGCCAACAAAATTTGTCAGGTTTCCCATAATTCAGCATTTCATTACATGTCTAGCAACAGGAGTTGGTTCTGCTAAATTACAAATAGGGTGACATCTTACAACTTGTTTTGACTGTCCCAACTTAATTGAGTATTGAAGAGGTAAACAAAATATTCAGGATGATCCTTTGTCTGTATGTACCCTTGATATATATATTTTTTTAAACCTAAGAATTAGTCTTCCACAGGAGGTACAAAACCGGGCCGAGGCAGGATGCTGCCACTCTAACTAAAATTACAAGATCTATGCCACACAAAGTCCAGAATACAGATGGATCAGTGTGACATTGCCATGTTGATCAACTGTAAAAACATTCTTCCCAAGGGACTGTATAACCATTAGAAGCATGTTGTCTAGAGCCATCTGTCATTAATTTCTTCAGTTAAACTTCCTGAGGACTTACCAAAGTCACAAAGTGAAGGAAGCAATCATTTTCCTCTGACCACGGCAACTACTTAATTCAAGTCACCTGGTATTTCTGCTTGAACTTACATCAGAGACAGCCTTGAAAAGGTATATTCCCTTTCTGGATAAAAAAACAATATGCTGATTAAAGGTAAGGGTATATGTCAGGGGTGCCTTGGCTCAGTGCTAGGGTTTCTTTTTTAATTTTCCCTGTCCTTTTAAGCTCCTTTTGTTTGCAGGCTACAATAAAAAAGGAATCAATCCAGAGATTTTGCAGCAATGAAGTCATATCTTGTTGAAGGTCTCTGTTTTCTGTTGCCCAGTGCACCAATGACATATTCTCAATGTTACCTTTTCTAAAACATTGATTAAAAACCACTTGTTAACTCCATAGCAGCCAAAGTCAAAATGGAGACGTACTAAGAAACCTTGGAACGTGGGTCATTGTTGTTGTTGTTGCATCATTTTCAGAAATGTCCAACTCTCTGTGATCCCATTTGGAGTTTTCTTGGCAAAGATACTCGAGTTGTTTACCAGTTCCTTCCCCAGTTCATTTTACAGATGAGGAAACTGAGGCAAACAGGTTAAGTGACTTGTCCAGAGTCACAGAGCTACTAAGTGTCTGAGGCCAGTTTTGAACTCAGATCTTCTTAACTCCAGGCTGGGCACCTTATCCATTGAGCCACCTAGCTACCCATCATTTGCACAGGGATAATTGAACCAATGGGAATTGATGAGATCCCCATGTGAGACAGTAAAGAGAAGGGGGCCCACCAAACATTGGATGACCATAGTCAAATGATTTGACTTTTTAGAGCCTTAATTTCCTCATTTTTTTTGAAGAATAATTAAACTTGCATCACTTACGTCAAAGGCCTGCTAAAAGAAAAACAATTGGTACACTTTAACACACTATAAAAATGAAATTATTATTTACTATGAAATTAGCTCTGCTAATAATAATAATAAATAATAATTTAAAAATCCCTTTGATTTCTGTTCTTTTAGAATGTCTTCCCAATCTAGGTGTAGCGCCAACACAATATTCATAGTGCTGACAACAACTGTAAGTATGTTGGCATAGTTCTCAATGGCAAAAGACAACAGACTTTCCACATAGAAGACAGAAGCGAAACATTTATTCAGACACCAGAAAACCAAATTCCAACACCAGGAAACTGAATCCATCATAGCAATATAGAAGTTAATACACCACAACACAGCAGAGAGCCACACCATCCTTTAACCTTCCCACAAACCAACAAGTCCAGCTGCCTCCCTGGGTGCATCCTCTCCTCCCTCTAGCTCTAACTGCTCTGACTCCCAGCTTCCTCTGGATTCTGCTCCACCCTTCAGCAAATTCCTCCCACCACATGCTCCATGTGATTATTAGGGGACAGGGAATATCTTCAAAAGTAGGGAAGATCTTCAAATTACCGTTACCATTCCACAAGGGAATGAATCCATTTTCAATTCCTATTGCCACGTCCCATGTCCCATAAGGGAATGATATATACTGGCAACTAGGAATTGGAATTGGGATTAGGACAAAAAAAGTCCCTCCTGGAGAAAACTGTCTCTACGAAATAGCCCCTCTTATATACAATGCTGTTAGCTTTCCTTTAAAAACATGTATGATTGGGGCGGCCGGGTAGCACAGCGAGTAAGAGCACAGGCTCCAGTGTCGGGATGACCTGAGGATCGAATCCGGGCTCAGACACTCAGCACCCACCCAGAAACACCTGGCCGTGTAACCTTGAGTGAGTTACTTAACCCCCATTGCTTTAAAAAAACAACACGTATGATCTACAGATAAATGCCAATCCATGAAGATTCATTAAGTGCTCACTATGTGCCAGGTACTGTGCTAGGAACTGGAAACAGAAAGACAAAACGTGTAGCAGTCCCTGTAGCCTGTCTCCATGGAGAACACTACATATGTTCTCTGGATATCATAAGATGCAGCATGGAATATGTGTCCCCATAATAGACCCTTCAAGGATTTCAAATCATCTAGACAGAGGAATGGGATCTTGGCTATTTAATGGTTTCTGGCATGTACATACCTGGCAGTGAAAATGTGTCCCACACACCTGTAAGTTGGGCATGACTTGAATATACAAGACCAATGCCAGCCTGGGCGACATGCCACCAACAAACACCTGGAATTGGCACAGCTTGCTGTTTCAGAGACCTGCAGGCCACACAGGCAAAACACAATCATATCACTTTTCCTCAGTGGATAGAGTGAGTTGATGGACCACCCGGGTGAAACTAAGAATAGTCTGGTTCTTGCAACTTCATCAAATGTAAGATTCAATGCATTCATCTATGTAAGGTCAATAGCTAGCATTTATACAGCACGTTAACACTGGAGAGAAGGGGGTAGTGTAGGATGGAAATATGGCCCTTTCTGTTAGGCATGACTCTGAAATGAAAACATACTTCCAAGAAAAGGCCTCTATAAACATTAGAACTGATCCTGGGGCAGTCACTGAGTGGGGTGTGAGGTGAGGCAACCAGAGAATAGAGGCATCGTGGCTCCAGAAAGTGAACTGCATTATTAATTCCATCATGAAGCAAGCATTTATTAAGTATCCAAGCTATCTTTGTGCTCTCTGTCCTGATGCTGAACTTTTAGGATCACCAGACCCCAGTGGATATACCTTAGGGAGCTTAACCCAGTCAGCTTTGGAACTTCCACACTGAGGGCTGAGCCGTCCTGACTGGTGAGTATATAAGTTTATAAGCCTTTCATCTCTCCTTCTGGGGAACTTTAATTAAAATAATTCAGCCATTGCTACATGTTGATCAGCTCCACTGTGGCTCCAGTCACCATCCCTGTGACTTCTCAAACCAAAACACCCCTTCCTGGTCACTGCTCGCTTACATTGTCTCCCCTTACAAAAATGCCAGTTCTTTGAAGGCAGAATGTCATTCTTGTATTGGTATCCCCAGCACTTGCCACATAGTAAATAATTAACAAATGTTTTTCATTCATTTTTTTCCCTCTGTGCCAGCCCTGTGCTCAGCACTGAGGATACAAACACAAAGACAAAAGCAAAATAGTCCCTGCCCTCAAAAAGTTTACCTTCTGTTGAGGGAAGCAACATGTACACGAACAACCAAATGCAAAATATATGCAAAACAATGAGACTGCTGACCTTAGCCAGGCAGAGACCCTCTCTCACCCCTCAAATGGGTGCTTAGACATGGATTCCATACAGAAGCCCCCACTCCTAGAAAAACAAGCTGGTTTTCTGAAGCTACTCTGACCCTAAGCTTAGTCACTGGAGAACCAGTCAACTGCAGTTAATCATATGCTCTCTCCTTTCTCTCTTTTCTCTCCTTTCTCTTTTTTCTCTCCCCTCTCTCTTTTCTCTCCCCGTCTCTTATCACATCTCATTTCTCTTCCTTCCCTCTCTCTCCCTCTCCCTCTCTCTCCCTCTCTCCCTCTGTCTCTGTCTGTCTGTCTGTCTGTCTCTCTCATAGATACACACACACACATATGGACAGGGGTTCTTTGTTCTTGAATCATGGACCCCTTTGGTGTAGCCAGGACCCTTTCCCAGAATAATCTTCCTAAATGCATCAAATAAAATACATAAGATTACAAAGAAAATCATTAATATTGAAATATAGATATAATTTTTTCTTGTCCAAATTCACAGATACCTGAAATCTGTCCATTGGACACCAGGTTGAGAACCTCTGTATTAGGGTGCATATATGAATCCTAGCTATTCCCCTGCCCCCCAAAGTTACTGCTTGTATGACCCCAGGCATGTCATCTAGTCCCTTTATGCCTTAGAAGGCTCTCCTAAAAAAATAAAATTTCAAAATCACATATTACTAGGCTGAAGGCAGAGGGAGAGAAATATATATAAAATGATTTGGAAGTGTCTGAGAAGTGATGTGGAGGCCTTGTTCCAGGAAAGATAAAGCAAAGGCACACAGAGTCAGCTAGATAGCGCAGTGAATAAAGTGCTGGGTCTAGAATCAGGAAGACCTGAGCTCAAATCTAGTCTCAGATACTTACTGGCTGTGTGACCCTGGGCAAATCACTTAACCTCTGCCTGCTTCAGTTTCCTCAAATATAAAATGAGGACAATTATACAGGGCTGTCACGAGGATCAAATACAATAATATTTGTAAAGTGCTTAGCATAATGTCTAGCACGTAGTAGGTCCTTGTCTCTCCATCTCCCCCAACTCACTTAGGATTATGGACCTAAAACTAGAAGGTATTTGAGTCTGGCAGTCAATTGGTATTTATCAAGTGCCTACTGTGTGGTATATAAAGGAAAGCAAAAATAGCCCCTTCTCCCAAGGAACTCAGTCTAAGGGACAAGGCAACTGGCAAACAACTCTGTACAAACAAGATGGAAGCAGAATAGTTTGGAGATAATCAATAGGGAGAAGGTACTAAGAGGAAGGTGAGAAAAAGCTTCTTGTAGAAGGGGAGAGGCGTGGGAAACAGCCAAGGAAAATGGTCTGAGTGGGGAAGTGGACTGTCTTGTTGGAAGAACAGAGAGGAGACCAGCATCGCTGGATCATAGAGCGTGGGGTAGGAAGGTGAAAGAAGACTAGAAAATTAGAAGGGAGCCAGATTATAAAGAACTCTAAAAAACAAAGGAGCATTTCCTATTTTTTTCCCAGAAGGTGATAGGGAGCCATCAGAGTTTATAGAATAGGGGGATGACATTCTTCAATCTGCTTTTTATGAAGGTCACTTTGACAACTCAGTGGATGATAGACTAGATTGTAGACAGACTTGAAGCAGGGAAACCAGCCAGAAGGCTACTGTAATAGATGAGGCATGAGGTGCTAAAACCCTGTACCAGGGGGGTGATAATGCCAGAGGACAGAACGGTGCATGCATGAGAGATGTTGTGGAGTTGAAACAAAACTTGACAACAGATTGGCTGTGGGGGTGAAAATGAAGAGATGGAGATAATATCGAGGTTGCAATCCTGGGTAATTAGGAAAATGGTGGTACCCATGACAGTAATGGGGAGGTTCAGAAAAGGCTTCAGGGGAAAGATCATGAGTTCCGTTTGGGACATGTTCAGTTTAAGATACCTAACGGACATACATTTCAAGATGTCCAACAGGCAGAGATGGAAAACTAGGTTTGGAGGAGAGGTGAGGATTGAAGAAATCTTAGAATCATCTGCATAGAGATGACAGTTTGAATCCATGGGATCATGGAATGTGGTGATGAGATGACCAAGTGAGATGGTACAGAATGAGAAAAGAAGGGGGCCCAGGGCAGGGCCATGGGGACACCCAAAGCTAGTGGGCACTATCTGAATGAACATGTAGCAAAGGAGACTGAGAAAGAGTCGTCAGACAGATAAGAGTACTGAAAGAGTAGTTTCATGGAAACTTAAAAAGAAGAAACTATAGAGAAGAAAGTGATTATCAGTGAATGTCAAAGGTTACTGAGGGGTTTTTGCAATATCTCTGGAATACGTCCCCTTCTCTCCTCTGACACGGCTACCACCCTGGTGCAGGCCCTCATCACCTAATGCCAGGATAATAGCAATAGCCTGCTAGTGGGTCTGCCTGCTTCAAACCTCTCCCCATTCCAATCTATCTTTCATTCAGTCACTAAAGTAATTTTCCTACTCAATAAAAACTTCAGTGACTCCCCTTCACCTCCAGGATTAAATAAAACAATCCTCTGTTGTATGTTCAAAGCCCTTCATAACCTAGCTGACCCCCACACACCTTTCCAGTCTTCTTACAACTCACTCCTCACCATATACTTTTAGCACCCAGGACCCTGGCCTCTTGGCTATCCATAAACAAGGCTCTCTTCCTTTCAGTTCCTGGCATTTTCTCTGACTGCCCCCCCCCATGCTTGAAATTCTCTCCTTCTTCCTCTCCACCTCCAAGATTCCCAGGCTTTCCTTTAGTCCCTATTTGAAACTCCACCTTCTAAAAGATGTGTCTCCCAACTTCCCCTAATTCTAATGCCTTCCATCTCTTAATTGTTTGCTATTTATCCTGTATACGGCTTGTTTGTACATATCTGTAAGCTCCTTGAGGTCAGGGACTGTCTTTTGCCTCTTTTTGTATACATCACTGAGTGCAGTGTCTGGCACATAGTAGGTGCTTAATAAATACTGACTCACTGGCTTTCCTTCATCACCTCCTCTGTCTCCTCAGGCAGGCATACATACCTATCAGATTCTTTGGATGGAACCATAAAGCACCTTTTCTACTCTAAACTGAAAAATAAAACAAAACTAGGCTGAAAGAAAAAATTGAGCTGGCCACAGTCTCCACACCACTGCTGCCCGCAGGGGTGCAATGAGACTGCTTGGGCTGTGGGCCTGAGTCAGCTGAGCTTGAAAGCCTATGTCCCATCCGAATACAGCTCACAGAGTGGAATTCAGCCCTCCCTCCATGTGGTTTACAACACCACCACAAAGATAAATACGCAGGCAGTGCTAAGTGAGTGTTCTTACAGAAACAGCAATAAACCATAGCATAACAATCCAGCCTAGCCTGTTATATGCTGCTAAATATTTAATTAAGAAATCATGAGAATCAAACTGTTATATACACAAAAAAGAAGAAAGAAAGAAAAACAAAATGCAGGTGTAGAACAGAGCCCAGCCTGGTAGTAAATACAATTTTCATTTGCTGTTACCCAAGGGCATTGGCAGAAAAGATTATTTTACCAAATATTTATCCTTTTTTCCTCCTTTTGGAACATGGTTAACTTTTTTTTTCTCCCCAGAAAGAAAAGACATTTAACAAGTATTAAAAACATATGTTTAAGCCATTTAAAAACTTTAATTTTCCTTAAGTACAGTTTCCGGAGCCAGTGTCTTCTCCAAATTTCTGGGGCTGAATTTTCACCTGATCATGTGTCATGGTTGACCTGTACGACTCCTACACGGGACCCTGTCAATCCTTCAGAATTCTATTTGGACCTCCACCCTCAATGATCTACCACTCATTGGCATTCACTGCATTTTAAAAGCAAACAAAAAAGACCCACCAAAGTTATTTTATGTGCATGATTTGGTTTTCTGGGAGCTCTTTTCATATGACTATGAAGGCTGTAAAGCAAACTTCTGGACTAAAGCCTAGAAGCTGCGGGCAATACAGCACCTAGCAACTCAGTCCCAGAAACATATTCCAAGTTTGGGTCAATTTTGTACTTCATACAGTAGTGGCAAACAACAAACTGTATAGTAAAAAGATACTGGACTCTAGTCCAGGAGAACTTAATGAAACATGAATGGAAGGAAACCAGGGCTGGAGATACTGTAAATGTGGTGCCTGCTGTGCAGTCCCAGTCCTAATGGGCAAGCAGACTAAATGAAAGTGGAGAGTCTGCTTCTAACAGCTGAATTCCTGATCTGATTTTATAGGACCAGCCAAATTTATGAAGGTGCAAGGTGAGCACAACACTTGAAACTGCTTTGAACAGCTCTGACTTGCACAAATGGCATTTCTAGAACCGATAAACTAAGCTGAGACTGACCTTGGCGGTTGGCAGCATTCTGGGGAAAAGGGTTAGGATAAATTGTTCTTGAACAATTCCTCTAGGGTATCATATTTGAAGGAGGAGGAGGGGGGAAAACCCATTCTCTTTCCATAGTGGATAATTCTCTTGCAACTTTATTCCAGAGGAAAAAGTAGTTGACTGGATATAGCACATCCCACTTCCTATGAAGGGATTCATTCTCTCACTCAGAATTTTCTGTCTCTTTTTTTCTCTGTTTCTGCCTTCCTGTCTCTGTGTCTCTGTGTCTCTCTGACTTTGTTTCTCTGTGTCTCTCTGTCTCTGTCTCTTTGTCTGTCCCTCTCTCTGTCTCATACACACACACTACACACATATACACACACCACACACATACACACACCACACACACACCACACACACACACACACCCCACTGTTTCTCTCTGCCTTTGTCTCTCTGTTTCTTTTTATTTCTGTCTCTCTTTGTCTCATTCTCTCTTTCTGTTTTTCTCTATGTGTTTCTGAGTCTGTCTCTGTCTCTCCCTGTGTTTTTTTCTCTGTGTCACTGTCACACACACACACACACAGAATATTTCTCTTTGTGTCTCTGACTCTCTGTATGTGTTTGTCTCTGTTTCTTTCTTCCTCTTTCTCTCTGGGGATCTGTCTGTCTCTGACCCTGTGTCCCCCTCCTTGTCTCTGTATTTCTATCTGTCTATCACACACACACACACACACACACACACACACACACACACACACAGACTCACACAATTCTCTCTCTCTCTCTGTTTCTGTCTATGTATCTCTGAGTCTGTCTCTGTCTGTCTTGATCTTTAAGTCTCTCTGCCTCTGCCTCTCTCTGTCTCTGCCTCTTTGTTTATGTCTCTCTCTTTATCTCTGTCTCTCTCTTTTTCTCTCTTAGACACATACACATACACACACTGTATTTCTCTCTGTGTCTCTGACTCTTCATATGTGTCTCTCTGTCTTTGTTTCTTTCTGTCTCTCTGTTTTTCTCTGTGTGTCTGTTTCTTTCTCTGCCTCTCTATCTCTCTGTCTCTGGCTGGCTGGCTGTCTCTTTCTTTCATGGGACAACCAAGCCTCTCGACCCTTTGTCTCTTATAAGTAGTCTACTTCATGATTCATGCCAACTGGGAGACTGGACTTTGCCTTGTAGTCTGTGCTTCTCCTTATCCTACAGTACTGGCCGCTGTCAGCTGAAAAAAGGGAGTGGGCTGAAAGTCCAAGCACCTAGAACAGGGGTTATTAACCCAGGACCCATGGAATTGTTGTTTTTAATATACTTTGACAATTGTACTTCAGTATAATTGCTTTCCTTTATACTCCTGTGTATTTTATTTTATTCTTTTTAGAATACTATTCTGAGAAGGGGCCCATAAATTTCACCGACTGCCAAAGGGATCCATGACATCAAAAAAAGGTTAAGAACCCCTGGCAAAGATCTCACTATTTGTTAAGACTTCCATCCTTTTCCCTTTCTGATCCCACAATAATAGCTAGCATTTATATAGTGCTTTATGGTTCACAAAATGCTTTACATGCATTATCGCATTTGGTCCAATCATATTCAAAACATAGAATTACATAGTTAGAGCAGGAAGGGACCTTGGAGGTCATTTAATTCAACTCCATTTTATAGAAGGAAACCGAGGCCCAGCAGGGTTTAAGTAACCTGCCCAAGGTCATATAGGTTGCATGGAGGTTCTGGGAATTGTCTCTTCTCTCCAACTGTTTGTTCCCTGGACCCTACTCTGAGGTCTAATTAAGAAACAGTTTGTGGTTGTACAGAGACATTCTGGGTGTTTCTAAAAGCATTCTAGAACATTCTAATGCTTTAAAGCATTAGAGGGCATTCTAAGAAAAGGGGGGCAGGCGTTGACTGGTGCAATACGTTAGAGCACTAGCCCTGGAGTCAGGACAACCTGAGTTCAAACCCAGCCTCAGACACTTTTTTGCTATGTGACCCTGGGTGAGTCACCTAACCCCGATTCCCTTGGAGAAAAAAGAAATAGGGGCTTGTCATACTGGGTAAGGTGTATGGCCTGGACACCTTATGATTTTGACATTTTAAAAGATCACTGACAAATGCAACCCAGTTTTAATTCTCCCTTCAACAAGAGTCTTTCTCCTTTACAGCAGTGTGAAGACTCTCCACTGTGGCCGTTTCGCATGTCATATTAGAATGGTGAGAGGTCTCAACTTGGAGTCAGAAAACCTAGGTTTGAATGCTGTCTCTGACCCTTATTAGCACAGAATTCATAAGAGCATAAATTTAGATGGATCCTTACAAAATCATCGAGTCAATCCCCTCCCTTTAGACACAAGAACACTGAGGCACAAAGAGATTACATAAATTACCCAGTCACACAGCTTCTAAGTGTCTGAGGTGAGATTTAAACCCAGGTTTTCCTGACCCCAAACACTGAGCCTTATCTACTATTTAACTGAGGTAAGCTTAAGTCTCTTCATCTATAAAATGGGTACTATAATATTTACTCTACCTACTTCACAGTGCTGTTGTAAGAAAAGCATTTCATAAACCTTGCAGCATTATTTAAAGGCATTCTTATGATGACAATTCTAACCCAGAGAAGATAGACATCATATGGGGAAAGTATCTTTTGGTTGATTGAGAATAAGAACATGCCAACTACTATCATTAACCACCTGAAAAAAAACATTCAAAATCACAAATAATCTGAGAAATGTAAATTAAAATGACCTTGGGGTACAATCTTATACCTATCAGACATAGTAAATATGGGAAAACCTATTGCTGGAAGGATTTGGGAAGACAAACATGGTAATTACTACTAGGAACTATAAATCGGTTTAACTTTTTTGGAAATTTATTTGAAATTATGCAAGAAAAGTTGCTAATGTAAAGGGGGGAACAAAAATTGGACATGCTTTTGCAAAGTCAAGTGAAGAGGATTCTGTCATTGGCTATATTTTAAAATGTTTGTTGTACTCTACACCCTAAGTTCATCACTTCTCTGTCAGGAGGTAGGGGAAATGTTTCATCTAATCCTATTAGGTCCTATGGCATAATAGTTTGTATTGCATGGGGCAGCTAGGTGGAACAATGGATAGAACACTGGGTCTCAGACACTTACTAGCAATGTGACCCTGGGCAAGTCACTTAACCCTGTTTGCCTCAGTTCCTCATCTGTAAAATGAACTAGGAAAGGAAATAGCAAGCCATACCAGTATCTTTGCCAAGAAAACCCCAAATGGGGTCACAGAGTCAAACATGACTGAAAACAATAAGATTGCATTGATCAGTGCCTTAAAGTCTTTCAAAGTTTTTTTTTAATGTGGTTTTCATTGTATAAATTATTTCCCTGATAATGCTCACTTTACTCTGACTCAGTTCATAGAAGTCTTTCCAGTTTTCTCTGAAATGGTTGCATCATTTCCCATTATGTAATTATATGCTATTATTATCATATACCATAATTTATTTATCCGTTCCCCAATTTGTGGGTACCCCCTTAGTTTCCAGTTTTTGATACTTTGAAAAGAGCTGCTATAAATATTTTTGTATGTATGGGTCCCTTTCCTCATTCTTTGCTCTCTGTAGTTATATGCCTGGTAGTGGTTTGCATAGTTTGATTGGGGGCAAATTTCCAAATCATACCAGCATGATTTGTGGAACAAAAAGTTGGAAACAAAATTTATACCTAATTATTAGTAGTCTATGGCTGAACAAATTATGACATATAAATATAATGGAATACTATTGTTTTGTGAGGAATGACAAATGCGAAAACTTCAGAGAAACACAGGAAGACTTGCATGAGGTGATGCAGAGTAAAGAAAGAAAAGCCCCCCAAATCAATATATATGATTACAAATGTAATAATGTCAACAAGAAGTAATAAAACTTCAGTCAATTACAAAAGGAAAAAATTAGCCCCAGATTGTCAAAGTTAAAGGATTTATCCTTCTTTTCCATCAAAAATTAATAATAATTATTATTATTTAAATATAATGTATTTAAATAATAATTTAAAATATAAATAAAATAAATTCTCTTTTAAAGAGAATACATTTTATCATAGCTTGCACTTGTCCTTATAGGTTGGAATTGGAAAATTTCTGGTGATTGGTCACCTAGCCAAGGAATGGCTTTGAATGCTATGCCAAAGATTACATTGGAGAAAACCAAAAATGAATGTGGAAAGTAATATAGTGCTCTGAAGTTAAAGAGATCTCCCAAGAGTAGAATTGGTATATGAAGGGAGTCTCAGAGACCCAAGGATCTAGAGATATATGTACCCTAATATTGGGTATTACATCCTCCTAGAAGGAAACACCTCTAGTAGTTCTTGATACTCCAAAAGATCATGTTTGAATATTAACAGGAGAAAGGGGCTCTCAAACACATGCCTGGAAAGAGGATCAGTCAGGGAGCAGAATAGTGTATTTTTTAAAATAAGGGCAGTGGACTTGGTATCAAGAGATTTTGACTCGACTCAACTCTTGTCAATTTTTATCTGATGCAATCTTTAGCAAATCACTTCATTCCTCTAGAACTTAGTACCCTCATTTGAAAAATGGTGAGACTGGATTAGGTGGATCTGTAAGGTACCTTTAACTCTACTAAATTAGCCTATGAGTTTATGAGGAAGTCACAGGGGTGGGGAACCTGAAGCCTCAAGGTCACATATGGCAGAAGCCTCAGGTTCCCCACCCTGGTAGACTATAAACTCCTTTTAGGCAGAGAATGTGTCTAATTTAAAACTTTGTCTCCTCCCCACCCCAACCCCCCATCCTCTTGTTCCTTTTCTCAACTACTAAGCAATGACATACATGCAGTATTTATTTAATACTTACTATAGTGGGGTGCAAATCAGGAAGTCAACCCTAGGAGTGAGTTAGGTACATGACATCATGGGATTACAAGAACTGCATTTCCAAAGCTATATGGCATTCACCATATCCCATGTGATTCACCATCCTGTGTTGTGAAAAAGGACCATCTTCAATTCTTTGTCAATACTTTGTCAACATCACTGTTACAAGGGTTTCAGCAATATAGCAAAAGGGGTTTTTTATTAACCTTTGTCCCCTCTGACCACCCAAAAAAAGGCCTGGACAGTGGAAAAAATGCTGGAAATAGAGTCAAAGGATATGGGTTCAAATCTCATCTCAATCACTTGTTACCAGCATAATTTTGAGCAAGCCTCTTAACTTTTCTGGAACTGCTTCCTTGTACATAGAATAAGGTTGGTACAAAATTGGGCTAGGTGGACACTGAGTCCCTTCCATCTCAAAATCATAATCCTGTGAACCAATATATTGCCACCCTTCCATTGAGAATTTGTCAATGGCATTGGTTCCTGCAACCTATGCAGTCTCTTGGATCAGTCCAGTCCAACACTCTTGGCTGCTCTCCATTCCTCTGAGTAAATATTACTTGCAATATGATACCATGAGAACCTGCCAGGTATTTAAGTAAATATTTTCCCCTTAAAATTCACATCAAACTCAAATCATTGTAAGTGGGCACTGTTCTTCTCATTCTCATCTCTTCATTTCCTTCTCAGGGGTACATTCTTAAGTTACCAAAATACTACATAGAATATGGTTTCTCACCAACTCTCTAGAAACTTTATTTCAGCACCTCAACCTGGATTTCTTCACAATCTAAGTTATTTTCCATTTTTTCCTGCAGTCTCCTTTTCAATATAAGCTCTCACTTTCTCTAGCATATTTTCTGCATCAAAGAACCTTTTTCTATTGAAAAGGAAAGGACAAATGCCCCAAATCTGTGAAAATGTTGTATTTGCATACCATTCTAATGTTAATTAATTAATTTGATATTAAAGACATTTTAATATAAATAAAACATCACTAATACAAACTAATAGAGAAGACAGGTTGGTCTTAATTGTAGATTATTTGTAAAAGAAATACAGCTTCATGACTTTGGAATACCTCCAAAATTATAAAGAAATTAATCAAGTATAAAATAACATGGTGCTCAATAGAATGTTTTCAATCTAATGTATAAATAAGAATGACTAATACTAGCTTGTCCATTGTTTTGCATATAAAATGGATGGCTTAAAAGCAACTTAAAAGATTTTCTTCTCTTAATCAATCACTCAATCAAGTTCCTATTAAACACCTTCTGTGTTCCAACCATTTGTTAGATGCTGAGGATATAAGACCAAAACTTAACTAATCACTCTTCCTCAGGAAGCTTATATTGAATTAGAGATGTAAATAATGCTGACTATGTAGTCTTATTCACATTATAAATTTTCTTAGTCTTTTCCTCGAGATAGAACAAAGGTAAGCCTCAGACTACTCCTTGTATGAATGATCATGAATTCTAAAATCATGGAATCTAATTCATGAGATTTTGTCCAGCTTTCAAATTTATTGTTATATTATCATTACTGCCATCATTATACAATCTGACTTGTATTTCAAGTAACTATACAGCTATTGTGCCCCCTCCCTTCTGACACTTCAGTAGAGTGATAATCTTTGACCAATAATGCCATAGTCTCCATTGCAATAACTTATCATTATTTCCAGATGAACTAATTGTAACAAACTACAATTAGATGACACCGGTCTTCTTACTGTTCTTTCCATGCAACTTTCCATCTCCCACCACTGTCTGTCTCCCATGCCTGGAATGTTCTTCCTCCTTACTTGTCTCCTTCCTTCCTTCAAGATTCACCTAAAATCCCACCTTATATAAGAAGCCTTTCTTGAGGTCCTCCCCTCTGCTAGTGCCTTCCCTCTGAGATCACCTTCATCTATTCTGCATATTGGATTTTTTGGGTTGATTAGTCATGTCCGATTCTTCATGATCCCATTTGGGGTTTTCTTGTCAAAGATATTAGAGTGGTTTGCCATTTCCTTTTCCAACTCATTTTACAGATGAGGAAACTGAGACAAACAAGGTTAGATGACTTGTCCAGGGTAACACAGTCAGTAAGTGTCTGAGGCAGGATTTGGACTCAGGTCTTCCTTACTCTAGGCCTAGCAATTCTATCTACAGTATCACTTCACTGTCCCACATCTTATATGTACAGGGTTATTTATATTTTGTCTCCCCCACTAGATTGGGAGCTCCTTGAAGGCAAGGATAATGCTGTTGCCTTTCTCTGTATCCCCAGGGCTTTGCACAGTGCCTGAAACGTAGTAGGCACTTAATAAATGCTTGTTGATGATGAAGAAAAGGAGGAAAAGGATGGAAAAACAGCTGATTTCCTGGAAGATAAAGGAATTTGGGGGTATAATCGATTGAAAATGGCTAATGATCTGAATCATTTTGAGAACTCAGGTCCTCTAAAGCATTTCCTGGATCGTCATGCAGTTTTCAAATGAATCTTCAGAGCCTGCCCTTCCTTACACAAGCCCTTCCATTACTCTTTATTCTAATGCAACCAACAGAGTCCTCAGGAGGCTCCAGAGCAATCCATTTTCTGCTTTCCTTCTCATTGACATGACTCACTGTGAGCTTAAAGCCTTTCATGCTGTGTGATCCCAGGCAGGGCCCTCTTATTTCCTGCACATTTCCTTTCTGCTAGAACTGCTACGTCCTTTGTCTCAACCTGCTTATTAGATCCTCCTGCCAGAGCATTTTAAAGGGCCTTTTATCACTAGACTCAACCCTGAAAGAGCTATGTCAGGGAAGAGTGAGTCTGAGCTCTTGGACAGAGTTCCAGGCTAAAAGCTTAAAAAGGATGAGGAAAGGTAAATAGGCTAATGACAGAGGTAAATAGGCACAAATAAAACGGGTACTTAAAAGTAAAGTCAAGCACAGCCTTTTAGGCTTACACAAATGCATCCAGGGCACTCAAAGTCGGGCATACTTCCATATCCAACTAAAGTTAAAGGTAATGGGTGGATCATAAACTGAGTATTCAGGATCAGGCCTCAACACATTAATAGGCACTCTGTGAGACTTTTTTTTTTTAATGTGCTATGGCCAGGTGAAAAGATACTCAAAATCAAGGCCATGAGAAGGTGGTGGGAATAGAGACCCTCTCAAAAAGACCCATCCTTGTTTGTTTGCCCATTTATTTTTCTCAGGCTATTGACTAGGCCAGAGAGGAAAGAGACAGATCTGGAGTCAGGAAGATGTGGGACTTTGCCACCATGCTTAAGCTGCCTTCTTTCTCTGCCCCTGTGACTCCCCTTGATGAATTCCTCCTGGAACCTCCATTTTGAGGAATGTAAGCTCCTTGAAGATAGGGCCTATCTTATGGCTTCTATTTGTATTCCCAGTGCTTGGCATATCTCTTGGTACACAGTAAGTGCTTAATAAATACTTGACAACTTGATTTTAATACAGATGCAAATCCTACCTCAAATGTTTACTAGTCGTGTGACCTTGGGAAAATAATTTAACCTATCTGGACTTTAGGTTCCTCATGTGTAAAATTAATGCATTTTATTGAGAGTTAACTTTTTTATATACTTATGCTGTCATCATTTTTTGGGATGTTTTGGGATGGAAGATGAAAGTTTTGAGATGCCTTGGGAATTTATTTCAAAAAGTTATTTGTATTCCAGGTTAAATTTCCCAAACATCCTCTATTTTAAGTCTTGATGACTTCTAAGGCCCCTTCCCACTCTAGATCAAGGATAACCCACAAACAGTCGTTCATCAGGAGCAAATGCCAAATCTGAATTTGACTGATCCTTGGCTAGCCAGAATTGCCAAAAGCCCTTTCTATCAATTTCTCTCTACTATCACCTAGCATGTACTCGGGGAAAGGTAACATGGTATGATAGAAACTATGTTTGACTTGGAGTGAGGGAGATCAGGGTTCAAATTCCACCTCAGATGTGATTATTCAGTTGTTTCTGACTCTTCATGACTCAAACTGGGGTTTTCTTGGAAAAGATACTGGACTGATTTTGTCATTTCCTTTTCCAGATCATTTTACAGATAGGAAACTGAGGCAAGCAGGGGTACGTGACTTGCCCAGGGTCACACACACAGCTAGGAAGTATCTGAGGCCAGATTTGAACACATTAAGTCTTTCTGACTCCAGACCCAGAGCTCTATTCACTGTGCCCTTCAACCTCAGATACATGACCAAGGGCAAGTCACTTAACTCCCCGGTACCTCAGTATCTCCATCTATAAAATGGAGAAATATACAACCCAACTACTCACCTCACAAGATTGTCATATGGGAAAATGCTTTGAAAACCTTAAAGACCTATATAAATATAGGCTATTGAAGCTACTTTGAGTGGAAGTTTTCCTTTGTAAGTTTCACCACATTAGGTTGTTTGTTCAAAAACTTTTTAAGTGTATAAAATAAGAATTATACTTAAAATGTTTATAATAAGATATAATAAAATTATATAGCAAAAATTTACATGATAAAATGTTATATAATAAAAATAATTCTATAAAAATAAAAACATTTAGATAATAACAGTTTTATTTTGTGTGATCCTATCTATCCCTTGCTTAATCATGTCTTTTTCCCCTGTCCATAGATCTGAAAGGTAATTTCTTCTCTGTTCCTTTAATTTGTTTACGATGAGACTTCTATCCAGATCATGCTTTCATGTCGTATATCTTGGTATTGTATTATGTAAGCTGTTGGTCTAAACCTAGTTTCTGTCAGTTTTCCCAGCAGTTTTCATCAAATAGTGGTTCCTTCCTCCCAGTATAGGGTCCCTTCCAACTCTATATCTATAATCTTATGATTATGATGGTCTTCAAGAATTTGAAATGTCATATAATAGAAGAATTATTAAACTTGTTAATCATTTTCATAATCAATCCTTGAATCCATTAATATAACTTATTGAGAAGAAGAGACTTTTTTACATACTTATGTTGTCATCATGAGATGCCTTGGGAATTTTTTTTAAAAAGTTATTTGTATTCCAGGTTAAATTTCCCTAATATCTTCTATTTTAAGCACTAATTCCTGATACTATACTTCTATTCCTGATTCCCTAAATATCTCTATTTTAGGAAAGAACCTAAGAGACAGCCACTCATAAGAGAATGGGAGCACAACACTAAGACTTATTACTCCTGGTTTCAATCTCATCCTGGAATCAGTCTGTCTTCCAATGAGTATTGCTAAGTGCTAGGGATACAAAGAAATGCAGAAGACATGGTCTCTGACCTCAAGGAACTCATAGTCTAATGGGAAATACAACATGCAAATAAGTACATACATAGATATATATACAGAGTAGATGGAAGTTGATCGTAGAAGAAGGAAAGGCAGTAGCACTGGGGGGGGGGGGGGGGAACCAGAAAAGACCTCCTTCAAGAGGTGAGATTTGAGCTGAATCTTTAAGGAAGCCAGAAAAGCCAAGAGGCAGAGGCAAATGCAGCGTATATTTTAACTCGATGGAATGGTGTTTTCCTCCCTGCTACTACCCTGTCTGCCCATTCATTTTAAAATCTGTCACTCATTTCAGCTAAGGAAAATACTGACTATTGTACTGGATACGATTTATGAATTTTTTTTTTTGGTATTCTTAAGTGTAAGTTTCTTGATTTACATTATGATATGCAAATCCATGCAGTTGTATGTAAATTAAGAGATTCCTTAATGATTTGGATAGGGAGTCTGGTAGTCTAACCCTGAAATAAATCTAAGTTTGGGAAAATAAAGAGTAAAAATGGAGCTGTATTATCAGTTTTTATGGAAGTAGTCCTCTGCTACTAAGGAATATAAACATGAAGGTAGAAATCCCAAAAGAGAAAAGAAAAATGAGCTGTAGAATCATAGTTTTAAAACTGGAAGAGACATTAGAGGTCATCTAATTAATCTCTTTCTTAACAGATGAGAAGTCTGAGGTCAAGAGATGTTGAGTGACTTACCCAATGGGTCACATAGGTAGCAAATGGAAATGCTGGAAGGGAGTCTATTGTTACCAAGTCTAATACTGTACCACAAAGCAGAAATCATTAAACCTCTTTGGTATTGGTCAAAGAAAGGGAAGGTAGTTGTGTCAAACAATGAAGCAGATTATCAGTGGACATAATATCCAGAAGCAAATAAACACAATAGCATAGTGTTCTGATGAACCTAAAGACTCCAGTTACTGAAGGGAAGGACTCACTATTTGATGAAAACTGCTGGGAAAACTGGACAACAATCTGGCAGAAATTAGGTTTAGACCAACAACTCACATAAGACAGCAAGAGACACACCACATGAAAGCATGACCTGTATATGAGAAGTGTCATCATAAACAAAGTAGAGAAACAAGGAAGAAACTACCTTTCAGATCTATAGATAAGGGAATAAACCATGGTTAAATAAGAGAGAGTGAGGATCACAGAAAAGAAAACACAATTTTTATTGTATAAAAAGAGTTGTTGTTTTTTTTAACAGACAACCTCATGTGGCAAAACTTACAAAGGAAAACAAATCCTGGGGGAAACATCTTGGTGGCAAGTTTTTTTTAATCTTATATTCTTATATGCAGGTCTTATATTCCAGATATATAAGGAAGTGATTAAAATTTGCAAGACTAAGAGCCACTTTCACAATAAATTAAGTTCAAAGGACATTAGCAACACTTTTGAAAGGGAGAATTCCAAGCTATCAAATATTGAATGAAAAGAAATGCTAAAAATCGCTAATATTTAGAGAAATAAAAATTAAAGTAACTTTAAGTTTCCACTTCACACCTATCAGGCTGCAAAAGATGACAACATGGAAAAATAACAAATATCGGAAGGGCTATGGGACATGAACACCAGCTCACTAGTGGCAGAGCTGTAAATTGGTGCCCCATTCTTGAAAGCAATTTTAAACTATTCTCAGAAAAGTTGCCAAATTGTGTGTGACTTTTTACCCAGCTATACTACTACTGGACTTTTCCCTGAAAGAATGTTTATGGTCTCTATGTACAAAAATATTTATAGCAACTCTTTTCATCACAGCCCAAAATAGGAAACTAAGGAAGTATCCTACTTACTGGGCATTAGCTAACACATTGTGGCATATGAATGCAATGGAATATTATTGTGCCAACAAGAAATGATAGACAATTTCAGAGAACACGGAGAACTCTGTGAACCCACCCAGAGCAAAGTGAGCAAAACTAGAACAATGTTTGAAGAACAATTTGGAAAGATATTAAAATTTTAATCAACACTGATAAACTAGGAGTCCAAAAGAATGAAGATGAAA
This sequence comes from Petaurus breviceps papuanus, assembly GCF_028583685.1. Classification (NCBI taxonomy): domain Eukaryota; kingdom Metazoa; phylum Chordata; class Mammalia; order Diprotodontia; family Petauridae; genus Petaurus; species Petaurus breviceps. The sequence continues at coordinate 3,704,145 of NW_027187340.1, forward strand.
CAAGTCACCTACCTCCTGACAGAAAAGATAAATGTAAAATTCAGAAAGAAATAGATTTTTTAATATGGTAAATGTGAGGATTTACTTTCCTAGACCATGAAGTTGTATATTGAGGGATTTGTAGTTTTTGAGTTTCAGTTCAGTCATTTTTCATACATGTCCAACTCTTTGTGATCTCATTTGGGGTTTTCTTGACAAAGATATTGAAGTAGTTTGCCATTTCCTTCTCCAGCTCATTTTTTGTTTTGTTTTATTTTTTGCTTTTGGGAGGGCAATTGGGGTTAAATGACTTGCCCAAGGTTACACAGCTAGTTTTTGTGTTAAGTGTCTGAGGCCAGATTTGAACTCAGGTCCTCCTGATTCCAGGGCCGGTGCTCTATTCACTGTGCCACCTAGCTGCCCCTCTCCAGCTCATTTTACAGATGAGGAAACTGAGGAAAACAGGGTTAAGTGACTTGCTGAGGTTCATACAGCTAGTAAATGACTGGGACCAGATTTGCACTCAGGAAAATGAGTCTTCCTGACTCCAGCTCCAATTCTTTTATCTGTTGTACCACCTAGTTTAGTTTACTTTTTTAAAATTTGTTCAATCTATGGGAGGGGTAACAAGGGGGACAAATTAATTTTTTAAATATTTGGTAAAGAAGATGATTTCAGAAAAACCTGGACTTACATGAACTGATACAAAGTAAGGTGAACAGAACCAGGAGAACATTGTACACAGTAACAGCAATATTGTTCAATGAAGAATTGTAAATATTTTAGTTATTCTCAGCAATATAATGATCCAAGAAAATCCCAAAGGACTAAAGATACTATCCAACTCCAGAGAAAGAATTGATATTGTTTGAATACAGATTGAAGCATAGTATTTTTCACTTTCTTTCATTCTTTTTCTTTTATTCAAGTCTTCTTGCACAAAATTACTAATATGGAAATGTTTTACACGATTGCACATGTATAATCTATATCTGATAGCTTACCATGTCAGGGAAAGGGGAGGGGAGGGGAGGAAGGTATAGAATTTAGAACTCAAAACTTTAAAAAAGTTTAAAATTGCTTTAACATGAAATTGAGAGGGAAATCAAATATATTTTGAAAAATATGTTACTTGAAAAATAAAATAAACACTAAAATTTAACCCTGTCCCTCTTATCCTTTGACTCGGATATCCCACTTTTAAGCGTATGCCCCAAGGAGGTCAAATACAGAAAGAAAGGTCTCATACATATACTACAAAATATTAAAAGTAGCACTTATTTAGTAGTGAAGAATCAGAAGCAAAGTAGATGTTGGTTGACTGTAGAATAACACGAATTATGGTACATGAACCTAATGGAATGATACTGTGCTATTAGGAATAATGACTATAAGGAATCCAGAGAAGCAGAGGAAGACATATAAACTGATGAAAAATGAAATAAGCAGAACCAGGAAAATAATATACACGTTTTGGTAAATTTTGCAGAATTATTTCTTTTTCTATTTCTCTTTCTGTTTTGTTCCTTGTTATAAGAAATGGCACCCTCTGCATAACAGAGAGGAGGAGTATATTTGAAGATGATGTTAATAAGGAAATGGATGATATCAATAAACCTTTTAAAACCCAAAACAATAGTTTAAATGGATGCACCTTCCCTTAGGAAGAAAAACTATATATATATATATATATATATATATATATATAAAAACATACCAAACATAAAATATTTGCATTACAAAATGATGCCTTTCAATAACACTCATCCCAACACTTTGACTCATGTAACAAATAGTTGATTGACGGGAAGCTTGCTAAAAAAAAATGAACAATAATTTATTTTTTCTCTTTTCCACCTTCCTTCCCCACTAAGGGGAAAAAAGAAAGAAAAACAAAACTCTTTTAGCAAATATACATAGTCAAGCAAAAGAAATTCCCATGTTGGCCATGTTAAAAAAAAAATTGTGTTTCATTTTGAATCTTGGATCCATTACATCTCTCTCACAAGGTATACAGTATTTTTTATCATCAACTCTCTAGAATTATGGTTGGTCATTACATTCATCAGAGTTCTTAAGCATTTCCAAATTGTTTGTCTTTATAAGGTTCTTGTTACTATATAAATTTTTCTTCAGCTTCGGCTCACCTCACTCTGCATCAGTTCATACAAGTCTTCTCTGGTTTCTCTCAAATCATCCCTTACAGCACCATAGTATTCCATTACATGAGTATACCATAATTTGTTCAGTTATTCCCCAACTGATGGGCACCTCCTAAGTTTCCAGTTCGTTACCACTACAAAAAAACAATTAAACCTACCATTATTCTTTTTTTTTTACACCTGGATCCTTTCTCTCCTCCTTTGTTCTCTTTGAAGTATAGGCCTACTAGTTGTATCACAGGGTTCCATAAAAAAAAAATTAAGAATGATTCAGGAAAACTTCAAGAATTTTCACTTGTCCTTCCACTTGGGGAAGGAGAAGGTATTTCATCTGAGTTAAGTTCATCTGATATTTCCAAACCTCTGCCAAATACTCTGCCAAGAAGACAAACTGAGGCTAAGTGGCCCTATGAAAAGGTTATGATCAAAATGGTGATAGCACAGGTATGCTATCAAGAGCACAGATACAGACTGAGTGTTAGCGACAGCATCACTTACTGATCTTGTAACAATCACTCATTCTCTCACTTGACTGAGAAAAACAACCACTGGCCACCACTGTTTAAAGTTGCAGAACAGCAGTTAGCTTCCAGACAGAGAAGACTCTACCAGACATAGGTGAACTCGAGCTAAAATCAGAAACGAAGTTAAGCTCACTAAGAAACCCAATGCAAAGCTTTAAAAGCTGCATTCTAATTGTTACCATTTCTCAAAATTAGGCTGCCCACCTATCATTAACACATATTAGTGTTGCCAATTTCACTCTAATTGTGGGTTTGATTCAACATGTTCCGATCAATTTTATTGATGCATAAGGTCGTCGACAATGTATCACACACAGTTTCTCCTAAAAGTTTAGAGATTGGGCTGAAAATGAAAAATTGATGCTCTGGTTTATTACTGATGCTGTTTACTATACTCTCCCTTTTGTAATCTACTTCTCCTTAAGCATCCAGCATGAGGAAATGAGTTATTATTGGTGACCTCTAAGTGAAATTGTAAAGATGTCAGATAATTTGGTAGTTTACTTGTACATGAAAAAGAAGGAAGATAATGTAGTTTCCTTCATTTTACTCTATCCTTCAATATTTATTAGGCACGAAAGTCCCTTTGGAAGTCTATCTATATGGTTCTTGCAATTAAGAACAGCTTCCTCTAAAAGAGACTTCAGAATTACTTCAATTACGTCTTGGTTTCTGGGGATATGCCCTGTTAGCTGCTACCTTTCATTTATTTCACATTCTTGAGGTTGCATTGAAATTAAATGACATTCACACGCACCAGTACTAAGACCTTATTCTTCATTCCAAAGGGGCAAAAAGGCTCGAGTAGCCCTAGACCTCTAGGCAGGGCACCCTCTTGACCCATTCTTCAACTGACACAGGATAGTAGGCTCTTTATGGAACTGAGACCGAGAACTGAAACATAAAGACAATGAATACTTATTTTACAAGGCACTGCATGCTAGGTTCAGTGGGGGTACTGCAGAGAGAAGATTTAATTCCTGCATTCAATGAACTAGAAAGAAGATGTAGAGATGTCATAAACAGGTGCAACTGTTTTAGTATTGTAGGGACAGGACAGGACCCAAGTTTTGTTTTAGTAATGTAAATCTGGTTGCAGTAAACTACATGGATTAGAAGGGAGCCTTGTTTGGATCCTGGGAGACTGAATTCATTCCCTCATATCCTGAATAAATCAGCTACAATATAGGAAGGGCTATAAAGTTCAATGCTTGATATTACAATTTTAAAAAGCACATATTAGTGGTGTCATTGTAGAAAACAGCTCATTTCTACAGAAAAGGAGAGAATAATTAGCAATACTCCAATTAAAAATTCTACATCCATATTCTCTTACCAGACAATAACCAGCTCCTAGAAAGGATTTCAGGACACAATTGTCTCATTTTGCCTCCCAGTAGCTCTAGGGATTTTTAAGTAAGATGCTAATAGAATGCTAGGATAGGCAGAACATTATTCAATAAAACAGAAAGAGGATGGAGAAAAACATTTATGAGAACTTACAAGCATATATACGTTCAGTAAAAACAACATAGCTCAATAAAAACATTAGAAAAAGTCGTCAAAGATATTGTTATAAATTAAAAAGTGGCATGATACAATGGGAAAAGAACGAATGCAAAATCTCAGGTGGGTTTATCTTTGACTACTCAGAAAGCCCTCCCTACTTTTGTTGTGGTTCAGCTGCTTCCAACTCTTAGTGACCCCATTTGGAGTTTTCTTGGCCAAGATAGTAGAATATCTTTTTCCATTTTCTTCTCCAGCTCATTTTACAGAAGAGGAAACTGAGGCAAACAGGGCTAAGTGACTTGCCCAGCATCACAAAACTAGTAAGTGTCTAAGGCCAGATTTGAACTCAGGAACATGAGTCTTCCTGACTCCAGACTCAACACTTTATCTACTGTGACCCCTAGATGCCCACTTAAGGAATAGTAGGAGTTTAATACATATTTCTTAAGTTGGATTTAATTATAGATGAACTTTTAAAAGAAATAGTGTTTTTGAATTTCGTTTTTTTTCATTGTCAATAACAACCTGATTCTATAGGTATTTATTGAGCACTTACTATGTTCCATGTTCTCAGCTGTGTGCTAGGTGCTACGTGGAGACCAAAGAAATCTTGTTGATTCTTAGTTGGCCATCTCTTTCTTCATTCTTTCTTTTCCAGTCTTACTGCCACTGTCTCAGTTCACAATTCTATAACTTTAGACTTGTACTAGAGTCATAGATATCTTGCCATAGGATTTCAGAATATTAGAACTAGAAAGAACTTTAGGGAGCTTCTAGTTCTTAACTTTGTGTGTATCATGGTCCCATTGGGCAGTCTACTGAAGCCTGTGGACCCCTACAAAGAATAACCTCTTAAATACATGATATAAATTACAGAATATTGCAAAGAAAACCAATTACCTTGGGAAATTATCCAAAAAATTTTGTAAACAAGTTCTTGGGTTCCAGGTTAAGAACCACTCTAGATCAGTCTGGACCAATCCCATCTTTTTATAGATGAGGATCTCAAGGCTCAGAGCATAGAAAAATAGAGTCATAGATTGAAAGTTGGAAGTAGAGGTCACCAAGTCCAACCCCCTTATTTTATAGATGAGGAAAGTAAGGCCAAGACACAATGGAGTATCTCACTCAAATTCACATAGTGAAAGCTTCTGAATGCAAGTACAGGGTCCTTTCAATTATAACAGTCTCTTCAGCTTCTCTACTACCAATTGCTTCCTCCTCTAGTCTATCTTTCATATTATCTTAATAAATAATTTGACAATTAGTCTTCTATTGTTGGTCCTCTACTGCTATTATAACCTTTTTAATTGTTACATGACTATATAGATATATGCACACACATGTGCGTGTACACACATACATACATAGGTATATATGTGCATTTATATACATATATGTATGCATGTACATAATATACAAAATAGATTGGAAGCCCCTTGAAGATAAGAACTACATCTCATCATTCTTTGAATCTTTCATAACATCTGAACTTACATATCATAAGTGCTTAGTAAATATTTATTGACTTCATTTGAATATACAGGTCTTTCCATATGGAAGATGGGGGCAGGGGGAATATGGGAATAATGCACACACAACAGGAAGAAGTTACCGAAAGATTCTGTTCCTCCCAAAACAACAGGGAAGCTCCTGAGTCCTTTTCCTTCCATTGCTACAGGGCCCACACAGACTCTGCAAGATGGGAAGGGGAAGCCAGATTTGGCAGAGTCCTTAGAGAAGACTCTCAAGGAGACTGCTGAATGGCGTACCTTCAGCTGTCTGGGGATGAGAACATAGGCAAGGCAGCCTTGCCCAGACTGGGGAGTTCATTTCTAACATGTGAGGCACTGACATTCTGCACTATGACCTTTCCACTAGATTCTTTTCTCCACCTGTCTGAATGTTTATCTTTTCAGTTGTCAGATGCTTCTGGAGATCTGTGTCATTGCTTTATCTTTATACAATTACTTCTATTATTCTTGCAAAATCTATGTAGATTCTCAAAAGAGTTGGTCTATTCCAGGGGCCACATGTGGTCCTCTAGGTCCTCATGCAGCCCTTTGACTGACTCCAAACTTCACAGAATAAATCCCCTTAATAAAAGAATTCTTTTTGGACTTGGTCTCAGTAAAAAGGCTGTACCCAAGGACCTAGAAGGCCACATGTGGCCTCCTGCCTGCTGGTCTATTCCCTAGGAACTGAGTCCTTTTTTTACTTTTCTCAATTTTGAATCATTTTTTTCTCCACCTCCTCCCAGACACCTTGCAAACAAAACAAAACCCTTGTTAACAAATAAATAAACAAGTAAAACAAATTCCTATCTTGGCCATATCTAAAAATGTATGTCTTCTTTCTGTAAGTTGGTCTGTGTCAGCAGGTGAGTAGCATTCGGTATCCTCAGTCCTCTGGATTTATGGTTTATTATTGCATTGATCAGAGTTCTTGAGTTTTTCAAAATTATTCATTTTTACAATGTTGATTTTATGGGGTTTTTTTTACTAGACAATTTGTTGTCTTCATTCTACTCACTTAGCTCTGCATCAGTTCATACAAATTTTCCCAGGTGTCTCTTAAACTCTCTCTCTCTTCATTTCTTATGACACATTAGTTTTCTATTAAATTTATATGCTATAATTTGTTCAGTCATTCCCAAATTGATAGGCACCTGGATACACTTTTTTCAAAAGAAAGTAATTTGGGGCTGTTAGAATTGATTACGTTCTTTCAGATTTCCTACTAGCAAAGGGAAGTGAGTGAGGTAGTTCAGCAAAGATCAGAGATCAGCTTTCTCTGTTGCAGTTACCAATCTAGAGTAATGAAGCACCTTGAGGTAAGGATGCCTGAGAAAAGTGATGAACAGTCAAGCCTGCCAGGGCAACTCTTTTATTGCTGGCATTTTCCCAAATACCAATGCCTCCACTTTGCTGACTAAATGCATGTCCAGAGTCCTATCTCCTTTTATTGTTCAATCACTTTTCAGTTGTGTCTGACCCTTCATGACCCCATTTGGGGTTTTGTTGGCAAAGAAACTAGATGCGTCTTCCTGACGCCAGGCTTGGTATTCTTTCCACTGTGCCGCCTAGCTGCCCCTGTCTCCTAAGGAATGCAAATACAGAACACATGCCCTAACTCTCCAACCAAGCTTGGCAAATCCTCCAAGGAGCGACAGTAACACACACCGAGGGTCTAGGCTTCCCTGACAGCACAACGAACTGCTTTGGCATGCAGAGTCTGGAATTATTCCTTCTTCCTGCTCCCATTCTAATTGGACCAAATCATTATTCTACCATGATGGAATAGCAGTTGTCTCTTGCAAACTCAGTATGTACTGTTCCTCCTAAGGGCTGAATTCCCTGAAGGTGACTTGTTGTCTGGTGTCACCATTCCTTACACCTCTGAGTAGCTTGAGTAGTCCTAGATTCTACTGATGGTCTAAATGATATAAATAAAAGTAGAACCTTGAGATGAAATTTAGATTCAACTGTTTTGTGCTTCAATTACAACTAATGTCTGCATTCAGTAGACCTCTCTTCTTCAATGACTGAGCTAATCTTTTAAGTAAATTAAGTATGCTTATCTGCAAATGTCTTACTTTACTCCCTCAGACTGGGAGCTCCCTGAAGACAAGGAGCTAAGGGAAGAGGACATGTCTTCCCCATCAGACTGGGGAGACCCAAAGACAAGGATCCCTTCTCCTCTCCCAAACGAGGGTTCCTTAAGGACAGAATTCTTGACTCTCTTCTGAAACTAGGGGCTCAACATCATGTCCTCAGGGGTCCAGTCCACGTCTCCTCACCTCCCCTTTTACCAAGTATTATCATCCATCATTTACTACAAGTTACTGGTTCCTTTTTTTAGCTTTTCATATAAGCCCATATAGGGTTAATGTACATGATTGGGGCAGCTAGGTGGCACAGTGGATAGAGTGCTAGGTCTGGAGTCAGAAAGACTCATGTTCCTGAATTCAAATCCAGCCTCAGAACCTTACTACTTCTACACCCTCACTGCATGACCCTGGGCAAGTCACTTAACCCTGTTTGCCTCAGTTTCCTCATCTGTAAAATGAATTAGAGGAGGAAATGTCTCCAGTATCTTTGCCAAGGAAACCCCAAAAGGGGTCATGAAGAGTCAGGCATGACTGAAAAATGACTGAACAAATTTTCTTAACCCTCAAAGAACAATCTAGTATAAATAAATGAAGATGTCCTTGCTGCATACTAGATCCACACCATATGATATATATGCCTAAATACCCAAATACAAGGGGAACAGGTCATATTAATATCTAGGTAGGAAATTACTGGCACCTCTCTTTCATGATTAAAATATCACACATTGGACTTTAGAAAAATGCATATAAAAATTTGGCACATGTGGAAAAGGAAAACTTTCCTGCATTTGTATTTAATTTAAATCTTGCCACAGGAGATCCTGTCATTAAATATAAACATTACCTCTCTTATACAATGACTTATTTATGACTGCTACCTAAGAAATCTCCTTGAAAGGAGGGGAGAACTGTGGTGGTGGGGTGGGGGAAATATGTGCAGTATACAGTAGTGAGTCTGTGTGTTTAATGTCTGAGGGTGAGGAGCTAGGGGGTAGGCTGGCCAGAGCATCATACAGGATTTCATTGAAGATGAGAGCCTATTTTTAACTGTGCAATAAAAGCACTGAATCTGGTAATGGGGGTGTATGTATAGAGTGAAATGGGAGATTTGGGGCCAAGAACCATGTCACCCACTGAAAGAACTTTTCCCAAATGAAAAAACAAATTTCGTAATGTTTTCTAGTCTCCCTCTCATTTATTCTTACTTTTTCTAAGGTATTTATTTGATAATGAAAAACAGCACTTAGCCATTGTTTGGAAATTTTCTCCTAAAAACCACAATATTTCTGAATGAAACAGAGAACATTTTACCATTGGAAAAACAAGCATAATTAGATCCTACAGACTTCCTGTGGAGGATTTTTCAAAGACCTATATATGTTGTTCAGTTGTGTCTGACTCTGTCACCCTATTTGGGGTTTTTTGGCAAAGATACTAGAGCAGTTTGCCATTTCCTTCTCTAGCTCATTTTACAGATGAGTAAACCAAGGTAAACAAGGTTAAGTGACTTTTCCAGGGTCACACAGCTAGTGAGTATTTGAGGACATATTTGAACTCAGGAAGATGAGTCTTCCTGACTCCAGAACCAGCACTCTATTCACTGAGCCATTATGATGTTGGCCAAATGTGATATTTTTGAAATGAATAGCAACTGAAGATCCTCGAGGGTCCAGAACTTTCTACTCTTATGGATGACTCATAATGCACTCAATAAACATTACTCACTATAGAGAAATCTGTTTAAATAATATCCCCTATGCATAGGCATGGGGCCTCCTCAATAGCATATAAGCTTCTTGAAAGCAGGGACTGTTTCTTTTTTGTCTTTGTATCAATAGCACCTAGTTGCGTTCCTGGCATGTAGTAGGTGCTTGATTAATTTTCACTGACTAATTACTGACTGCTATCTCCTAGCAACAATGTAGGGATGCAATGAGATAACATCTATTTTAGTTTTTAGGAACTATGCTATAGAAAGCCAAAAGAGCAAAAATATTTTATTCTTTCTGTACATGATGATTTTTTTTATTTGGAGAAAAAATTCTATTTATCAAATGTATGGTAGTGAAAGACAGACTTCCTGCACCATACATCTAATAAAATTACGTTTTCTCTAAAAATTAAATACAACTAGATAGCTGGGCTTGGAGACAGGAAGACCTGATTTCAAATCCATCCTTGGAAACTTACTAGCTCTGTGACCCTAGCAAAGATACTTAACCTCTGCCTCAGTTTCCTCAATTGTAAAGTAGAGATCATAATAGCACCTACCTCCCTACCTACCTCGTGAAGATCGAGGGATTTAGCACAGTAGTGAATGAGGCTTAAAAAAGACCTGTTTCCTTTCTTCCTGTAAGTTATAATGATTATCCTGCCATCAAAGTCCTACTAAAATGTCCCAGTATGGTAGAGACTTGTCCCAAGATTCTTGAAGGCTGGTTCAGTGGCAGATCCTAACCAACTGAAAAGGCTTCAAGCAGGAACAGAGGGGACACTCTGCATGTCTGTCACCTGAGGATTGACATAGTTAAATTTGGAGAGGGTCATTGACAATGGACTGTCCACCAGATGATTAATTGTTTGGCCATTACAACTTATAAAACCATCTACTATAAGTATATTACAGTCTGCATTGGTAGAGGGATTCAATCTGATCCCTGAAGTGACAGAGAAATTATGATTATTATTACACATGTATCCTTCAAGTGTTTGGGATGAGGTACAGTCAACAATATGAACATGAATTCACCTGGAAAGAGAGCTGAGGGTCTGTCCCTTATGGGAACAAAGGAGTTAGAGCTGTTGGAAATAGTACATCATACAAGCTGATAGATGGGCACATGGGCCAGTTGCAAAAAAAAAAAAAGTAATTTCATGGACCCCAAATTAAGAAATCAAACTCTCTTTTATTATAGACAAGGAAACTGAGGCATGGCAATTTTCAATAACTTGCCCAACATGATTATACATTGTATGGAGCCAGTGTTCATTCTATTGTACTATGCTGCCCCCCAGATACATTATACTTTAAATGCATTCACAAAAGGAGGTCAGAATGTCTGCATGTAATGCCTTTTCCTCAAATCAAGAGCCCCATGGACGTATACAGTTAAAATTATTTTTTTTCTTTATTAATCTGTTGGTTTAGTTTCAGTTTACAAGATTCAGTTCCCCAGTTCTTTGAGTTTCAAATTTTCTCTCCCTCCCTTCCCTTCCCCCCCACCCCACCATGGCGGCATACAATCAGGTATAGGATCTGCAGATACTTTCACATTAGACATTGGTCAGGTTATAAAGAAGGATTGTATCAGATGGAATGAACAATGGGAAAGAGGAAACCAAACCAAACAAGAAAGAGAAAGAGAGCAGGTAATTTGCTTCAATCTGCATTCAAACTCTGTTTTTTCTGGTTCTTTCTCTGAATGTAGACATCTCTCTCCATCATGAGTCTTTTTGGGGTTGACTTATAGCCCTGCATTTCTGAGAAGAGTTCAGTCTATCAAAGTTGGTCATCATACATACATTGTATCTGTAATTGTGTACAAATTTTTCCTGGTTCTGCTCTTCTCACTCAGCATCAGTTCGTATAAGCCTCTCCAGGAAGATATGAAGTCTATCTGCCCTTTGTTTTTTATACCACAATAGTATTCCATTACATTCATATACCATAGCTTGTTTACCCATTCCCCAATTGATGGGCACCCCCTTAATTTCCAATTCTTTGCCACCACAAAAAGAGCTGCTATAAATATTTTTGTACATATGGGTCTTCTTCCCGCTTCTGTGATCTCTTTGGGATACAACTCTAGAAGTGGTATTGCTGGGTTAAAGGATATGAAATTACTTATAGCCCTTTGGGCATAGTTAGTTCGGGATTGCTCTCCAGAATGGTTAGATCAGTTCACAACTCCACCAGTGTTCAAATTTTTCCACATCCTCTCCATCATTAATCATTTTCCTGTTTTGTCATCTTAGCCAATCTGACCAGTGAGATGTGGTACCTCAGAGTTTTTTTTAAAATTAATTTGTTTGTTTACTTTTAATTTACAGGATTCAATTCCACAATTCCTTGAGTTTCACATTTTGTCCCCCTCCCTCACCTCTCCCCCCATGGCAGCATATAGTCAAAGTATAGGATCTGTAAATACTTTCACATTATACATTAGTCAGGTTATAAAGACGGATTGTATCAGATAGAATGAAAAATGGTAGAGAGGACATAAAACCAAACAAGAAAAGGAAAAAGATCAGGTATTTTGCTTCCATCTGGATATAAACTCAGTTCTTTCTAGTTTTTTCTCTGTATGCGCACATTTCTCTCCATCATGAGTCTTTTGGGATTGACTTATATCGCTGCATTGCTGAGAAGAGTCCAGTGTATCAAAGTTGGTCATCACACATACATTGTGTCTGTAATTGTGCACAAATTTCTCCTGGTTCTACTCTTCTCACTCAGCATCAGTTCGTATAAGCCTCTCCAGGTAAATATGAAGTCCATCTGCTCCTCATTTCTTATAGCACAATAGTATCCCATAATATGCATATACCACAACTTGTTCAGCCATTCCCCAATTGATGGGCACCCCCTTAATTTCCAATTCTTTGCCACCACAAAAAGAGCTGCTATAAATATTTTTGTACATATGAGTTTTCCTCCCACTTCTATGATCTCTTTGGGATATAACCCTAGGAGTAGTATTACTGGGTCAAAGGATATGAAATTATTTATAGCCCTTTGGGCATAATTCCAGATTGCTCTCCAGAAAGACTGGATCAGTTAACAACTCCACCAGCAATGCATTAGTGTTCCAATTTGCCCACATCCTCTCCAGCATTTGTCATTTTCCCATTCTGTCATCTTAGCCAATCTGAATGGTAAAATGTGGTACCTCAGAGTTGTTTTGATTTGCATTTCCTCAGAGGTATTTTGATTTGCATTTCTCTAATCAATCGTGATTTAGAGCATTTTTTCATATGCCTATAGATATCTTTAATTTCTTCTTCTGACAACTGTCTGTTCATATCCTTTGACTATTTATGAATTGGGGAATGACTTGTATTCTTATAGATTTGACTCAATTCTCTGTATATTTTAAGAATGAGGCCTTTATCAGAGACATTGATTGTAAAAATTCTTTCCCAATTTCCCACTTCCCTCTTAATCTTGGTTACATTGGCTTTGTTTGTACAGAAACTTTTCAGTTTCATGTAATCAAAGTTATCCATTTTGCATTTTATAATGCCTTCTAATTATTGTTTGGTCATGAAATCTTCCCCTCTCCATAAATCTGACAGGTAAACTAATTCCTTGCTTTCCCAGATTGCTTACAGTATCATCCTTTATACCTAGATCCTGCACCCATTTAGACTTAATTTTGGTATACGGTGTTAGGTGATGGTCCGTGCCCAGTTTCAGCCATGCTATATTCCACTTTTCCCAGCAGTTTTTGACAAATAGTGAGTTCTTATCCCCAAAACTGGAGTCTTTGGGTTTATCAAAGAGTAGATTATTATAGTCATTGACTGCTGAGTCTCCTGTACCCAATCTATTCCATTAATCTACTGCTCTATTCCTCAGCCAGTACCAAGTAGTTTTGATGGACGCTGCTTTATAATACAGATTAAAATCTGATATAGCTAGGCCACCTTCCCTAGTATTTCTTTTCATTAATCACAGTTAAAATTATGAGCAAGTAAGAAAACTCTCCACCCTAAGACTAGATATGAATGGTATTTCCCAATCTAAGGAGGGCCCTGGATCATGGAAGAGCACATGGTTTGGGCTTGGCTGTTCCAAATGACTTGCATTTTTTTGCCTTCCATTAGGGATTGGGATTTTTGTCATTTGCCTTGCTCCAGGCATTTCTTAATCATAGTTTCAAGGAGGCTGAACTAATTGCTGGTAGCCTCCAGCTGGCTATAGCAAGTCTTCTTGGCATTCAGAGAGCAACACCAAAGGACCACTCAGCAGACTGCTCCCACACTTTCTCCCTTTCATCCTCCTCCTTTCCAAAAACCACTCTGCTGGCAAGAAGAAGGTGAGTGTAGCATCAGAGAGGACAAATGAAGATCTTCTTATCAGTGCAGCTGAACAAGACAGCAGGAACAGACGAACAGTATTCCCTGAAGAATGTCATAGCCATTCTGGCTCTAATAACCTGATTTGAAGGATAATGTCTTGTGAGTTAAGAACATACTCCTGATTTCTTTTTTTGCCAATTTCCCACTACCTCTGAAGCCTCAAGAACAGCTTTCCATCTCTTCTTCTGTTGTTGTTCAATTAGAAAATCAAACACATTTTAAAGTTGTACTCAATACACCAGAGAGTTGCAAGCTAGGGAATAGCAATTACATTTGTCTGGAGACAAAGATAGACTAAAACCTGTGGCCTTCTGGCTGGCATCTGGGTGCAAACTTCTAAACCCTGAATCTTTTGTAGAGAGAATAGTACAGTCAGAAGAGAAGGCAAGACAGCATTGCCAGAGGTTCCTCAGAAATGATGAGACACAACCTATTTTTGCCTCCAAAATATTCCAATATATCTTTTGTGGAAAAGAGATTTCACTGGAAGTCAAAAGGGCAGGCCTAATCCCAGAAGTAGACAGAGCAAACAACATGGAGTGATTGAAGATGATCAAATTAGTCACCTGCCTCAGTAACTGGAATTTCCACCATTGGGATCACTCCATTGGCTTAAAGCACTCTTCAAATCATTGATACAATTTAGATATGTTGCCTGTTCAGCCAATCTGTCGATACACATTTACAAAGCACTTATTCTGTGCCACATACTGTACTTGCTAAACCCTGGGGTTACAAAGAAAGGCAAAAGTACAGATCCTATTCTCAAAAAGTGTATAGTCTAATGGAGGAGACAACATGTAAATAATGAGGTATATACAAGATGTAGAGAGAATAGATGGGAGGTGATCTGAAAGGGGAAGATTTTAGCAGGTGGGGGACTGTAGAAGTTGGTCTTTGGGTTGGGTCTTAAAGGAAGTCAAAGAAACTAAGAGGTAAAAGTGAAGGGTAAAAATGCTTCAGGGATGATCACATGGAAAGCATAACGTTAGCACTAACTAATATTGAAGCAGCACCTAAAATTCAAGAGGGCACAATGGATAGAATGCTGGACTTGGAGTCTGGAAGACTCATCTTCTGAGTTCAAATCTGGCCTCAGAAACTTACTAGTTGTGTGGCCCTGAACAAGTCACTTAACCCTGTTTGCTTCAGTTTCCTCATCTGCAAAAAAAATGAGCAGGAGAAGGAAATGGCAAACCATTTCAGTATCTTTGCCAAGAAAACCTAAAAGTGAGGTCACAAAGGGTCAGGCATAACTGAAAAATTACTAAACAAAACATGAAAATTCAAGATGACCAAATTAAACTCATCTTTCCCCCAATATCAACTCGCTTTCCTGACTTCTCTATTTCTGTTTATGATGCCATCCTGGTCACTCATACTTCCAACTTTGGGATGATCATTGACTCCTAGGACCATAGGCTCATAGATGTAGAGCTGGGAGTGGCCTTAGAGGGCACCCAGTTCAATGCCCTCATTTTACAAATAAAGACCCTGGCTCACAAAGAGGCTGTACAATTTGAGTCTGAGGTGAGATTTGAACCCACGTATTTTTTTTTCAGTCCAAATCTCTCTCCACTTCTCAATGCTTCCCTTTCGTCCAACTCCCACATCCAATTCAGGCCAATTATACTGAAGTAATTTTGTTGTTGTGTCTACCTTTTAAAAATCTCTTGTATCCTTTCTCTCCTGTCTTTTCCCACTCCTACTGCCCCATCTCAGATATTTTTACCACTCATCTAGATTTCTGCAATGGCACCCTAACTTATCCCCTTGCCTTCCAGCCTCTCTCCTTTCAGTTCTTCCTCCACTCTACTTCCAGACTGAATTTCTCTAGACATGGATTTGTTCATTTCACTCCTCAGTTCAAAAACTTTTATTGGCTCCTTGTTGCTTACCATATAAAAGCCATACTCAGTCTAGCATCCAGGGAACTCCATAACCTGGTACCACCCTTCTTCCAGCCTTTTCTCATAATACAGCACTCCTCCCCACTTATTCTATACATCCTTCAACTTGGACACATTGCCATCCCTGAAAGACATCCAGCACTTTTTTATATATATATTTGCTCATAATGTTACCTACACTGTAAATGCCCTGTTCCCTCCCTGCAGCACATGCACACACACACACACACACACACACACACACACACACACACACACATATACCTCTCAAACACCATTTCTTTCAGGAAACCTTCTCTGATTCTTGCCCCACCACCCCCAAGTTGGAAAACAAACTTTTCTTTCTCACACAGAACTTTATAATTCTCATATTATCTTATAGTAATTATGTATTTACTGTAAATATAAATTTACAATATTGTAATTTTTTTACAATTTATTATATAGTTAAATTTATCACGTAACATTACATATTTGGACATATGTCATACCTTCTCTACTAGCTGGTGAACTCCTTGAGCTTAGGAATATTCATCATCTTTGCATCTTCCCCAGCCTAGCACAATTCTTTGTTAAAACAAGTATTTTGCACATCGTGAGTTGTACACATTTAGGGATATGTCTACTCCAAATGTTCATATGGACTATTTGTGCCTGACCTATGGTAGAGCTTTCTGAGCTCATAAAAATCTGATCCCTCACAGTCAGACATACTTTATCTCGACCCCAACATAGTTATATTATTTTGATCCTTTTCAAGAATGAAAAATACCAACCAACAAGTATTTAATTACTAATCATTGAATTAATGAATCAGTGAACACAGGATGGTCAGTTTTGATGGAAAGGAGAGAAAGGAAAGGTTTAGAAGAAGAGGTTCTGTCTTCTTCTTCCATAAAGAAAACCTAAGTGATCCAGAGAGAGGGAACACTTTGCAGCCAATGGCCAGCCTGACAGCATTGGGTATAGGTAGGGAAGTGCCAAAGAGTACATGTGGTCCCTAAAGGAGAGTTTAGAAGTCATGAGATCAAAATTCACCTATTAGACATTTTGCCTCTGGCTGGCTCAGCAAGGAGAAACTGTCACCATCAGGAAGCAGGAACAGGCTCTTAAACAGTTTTGTGATATATGTCATACATATCTTGGTCCAAAAGACATTAATAGTCGGGTCAGTGGTAGGAGTATTGAGAGTTTCCAGAGTACTGAGAAGCAGAAGCACATATTCTTTGAACACATGCAAAGGAGAATTATATAGTGAGAATTCCTGAGTGACAGAAGTTCCTGAATTCCAACTCCAGCTTCCTGGAAAAGTTACGGTTTCCTGAACCCCAGACTCCTATTTAGATGAGGTAATATTTCCTAGACAGCAGGAAAAAGGCATTCAGCTTTCTAAATAGAATAGGAAGTTCCAGGAAAAAAGTGTTCCTTCCCAACATCCACAGGTGTAAAATGTCTAGATTCCATCCTTCTACACAAGGTAACACTTTTAGAAATCAAAGCAAAGTGGAATCAGAACCCCAGATTTCAAGCACTGGAACACAAAATTCTTGATCTTGAAACTGGTTCAAAGGGAAATGGTCCCCTGAATTCCAGCTTTAGGATTTTTCCTTGACTCTTCCCCTTCTATTACATTCCTCATCCCCCTACATCTACCAAATGAACAATGTACCTTTAAAGAACATTTTGGTGGCAGCTAGGTGGCACAGTGAATAGAGCACTGGCCCTGGAGTCAGGAGGACCTGAGTTCAAATTTGACCTCAGACATTTAACACAAAAAGCTATCCATGTGACCTTGGGCAAGTCACTTAACCCCAATTGCCCTACCTTCCCCCCTCCAAAAAGCAAAAAAAAAAAAAAAAAAAGAACATTTTGTTTGTGTCTCAGTAATTCATGTTTCCAAAGAGTTTTAGAATCTTCAGGTAAGAGCCATCCCAGGAATATAATAATATAATATATTATGTTGCATATAATATATATAATTTAATATAATAAATAATATTATAAGTAATAAGTACTGTTTCCAGGAACAGAAAGGATGGGGAAAATACCTCTCAGTGAGAGAGATGGCCCTGAATAAAAGCCAGTCTTTGTGATTTTACTGTATTTATTAAATGGCCTTCATTGTTTGTGTTAAGAGAAGTCAATTAATCACTGAAAGTGTAATCTGACAGTAATTAATAATCAGAGATGGAAAAATATCCAATAAGAGCTCAGGAAATGTACTCAGACAATAAAGGATGAACCTTGTTTTGTAGCTGCCATTGACAAAGAAGTCAATGATTCAGGAACCTATTCCTATTTACAACTCAGTTACAGAAAATGCTTTTTGGCAGGGAAAGAGGAGGAAGAAAATAGTTATATTCACTGTGGCTTGCTTTGAGTTTGTAATTCTAAACTGACTCCGGCACGTCACTTGGGCAAATGCACAGAATATTATTTGGAAGGGGAGAATGCAGAGCCTCTTAGAGTTATTAATGGAATATTCATAGAACACTGTGTTGAATCATGGACCACAGAAGACTTGACAAAGCCACATAGTCAGTCCATAGGTTTGCTTTAGTTTAGGTCTGATCTGTTCACAAATGGTTGGGGGAGATGAGAGAAGGATGTCTCTGCCAAATAAGAATTCTGCTTTACAGTAATTTTACTGGTGGATTAAGAAAATTTTCAATGCCAAAAAAAGTTATAGTTATTGAAAATAGTAACGCGAGTTCATAATATGTTAAAGGTTTTGATCTCATCTTATTTCTTTAGACTAATTTTAAAATATCACAGAAACACCCAGAATTGGAGGGGACATTAGAAAGTCCACCAGTCCCTTCTCTCACCTAATTCTGGAATAATCCCTACAATTTTCCTGACAGTTTGTCATCAAACTTCAACTTGGATACTTCCAATGATGGAGGGGGCACTCACTACCTGACAATGCAGCCCCTTATGTTTTTCAAAAATTCCTTGTTAAGAAAGAGCTGAAATTTCCTTCTCTTCCTTTCACCCAAAGGTCCTAGTTCTACCCTCTGAAACTACTCAGTACTTGGGTTGGCTAGGTGGCACAGTGAGTAGAGTGCTGGTCCTGGAGTCAGGAGGACCTGAGTTCGGGTCCAGCCTCAGACACTTAACACACACAAACAAAAAACCTAGTCGTGTGACCTTAGGCATGTTACTTAAACACAATTGCCCTCCAAAAAGCAAGCAAGCAAACAAGAAAGAAAGAAAGAAAGAAAGAAAGAAAGAAAGAAAGAAAGAAAGAAAGAA
>NW_027187340.1:3723277-3728225 GCF_028583685.1 Petaurus breviceps papuanus
AAGAAAGAAAGAAAGAAAGAAAGAAAGAAAGAAAGAAAGAAAGAAAGAAAGAAAGAAAGAAAGAAAGAAAGAAAGAAAGAAAGAAAGAAAGAAAGAAAGAAAGAAAGAAAGAAAGAAAGAAAGAAAGAAAGAAAGAAAGAAAGAAACTACTCAGTACTGTATATCTCTAGTCTCTCTTCCTCACTGATGTCCATTCATCTATTTGAAGACAGCCCTCTTGCTATCTTCTCTTCTCCAAACTAGACTACTATAGTTTCTTTGCTTATTTTTTTTACATGACATGTTTACCATATCCTTCACTATTTTATTAGCTAGTTATTATCTGGGTGGTCTCATTTGAGTGTTCCTTTCGAATGTGTTGCCTAGAATTGGACATAATAACCCAGATAAAATTTGATCTAAAAGCAAGACTATTATTTCTTTTGATATGTATACTAGACGTCTATTGACACCATCTAAAATTGCATTCGATTTTTAGTTGCCATATCACACAATTAACTAGAACTGAACTCCTCCATTAAAACACCCATGTCTTTGTCACATGAATTGTTTTTAAGGCTGATCTCCTCCATTCTGTGCTTATAAAGCTATTGTTGTTCCTTTACCTAAATGCAAGTCTTCACATTTATCCTTGTTATAGTTTATCTTTCTAGATTTTTTTACCTTTCTTAACTTTCTAGTTTTACTATCATTCTATCAAGCTGAAAACTTCTTTTGAATTGTGATTCTATCAACCAATATATCCCACTTAGATTTCTGTCAACTACAAATTTAATAACCCTGCCTTCTGAATCTTCATGGAAGTCATTGATATGAATATTAAACAGGAGAGGGTCAAGTACAGAGCTTCACGACATTCCCATAGAGATGTCCTTATAGATTGATATTGGTTCGTTAATCAGACTCCTTGTAGTTTTTTTTTAATTAACTGCAAATCAAACTTACTCTATCATCTATCTAACTTGCATTATTCCATGTTGTCCAAAAGGATATTATGACAGATTGTCAAATACCTTGCTGAAATCAACATACATTATATCTAAAGGATAAATCTAGTAACCTTATTAATTTAAAAAAAAGCAAATAGAGATAGTAAGGTTAGTTTATCATAACCTGTTCTTAGTGAATCCATGTTGGTTCCTAGTGATCACTGTTTTTGTTTCTAAACGTGCACAGACCATTTGCTTAATAATTAATTTTAAAATTTTTGTATCTACCTTTTTCTCTTTTTGGAAAATAAGGACATTTTGCCCAATTCTTGTCCTCTGATGCCTCACTCATTTGCCACAATTTCTCAAAGATTACTGACAGTAGATTAGTTTTATTATTTGTGTGTTCCTGGATACATGAATTAAATTAAATCAGCTAGAAACTTTCTTATTGCCTTTTCACCTACCTTGGGTTTCAATTTTCTTTTAATATATTTTTCTAATCTTTCCAATTACAATCTCATTCTCTTTAGTACAGAAGATGTAAATAAAATCAAGTTGAGTGGTTTTATTTTTCTCTCTGTCACCTGTTAACTTTATGCCAAAAAATGGACTTCTCCCTTCATTATGTATGCTTGAAGTTTGAAAATCTCTTTCTACTGTCCTTACCATGTTTCATTTTAGGATATAATCTTTCTGCCATTATTCTAATAGGTTTATGACATTTATACTTACCGTTGGCTATATGTCCTACTTCCATCTCTTCCCATGCCCTTTTAAAATATCATATAACCTTCAGGAATTTGCACATATTAATTACTTCCTACCAAATTTTGTACTTTAATGATAAAAACCTTAACACAATTCTAGGGCAAACATTTATAAACCACCCCTGGTGATTGATGGCCCAAACTTTTCAGTATCTGTATGCCTGATCAAGGGGCCTTCCACAAGGTTGTTAGCATTATTCAAAACCATTTATATCTGGTTAAGTTACTACTTAGGTGAGGTCAGAGATATAAAACTAAGGTTCAGGATTACTGACCTCAATATCTCTTCAAGTTTAGTTTTAGTGACTAAGAAGAATTCTTGGAACAAATTATAGAGGATTTTAAGGTAGAACAAATGATAGCAGTGAATATGTGGATGTACAGTTACCATAAGAAATGGCATGTTTATGAGGTACTGACATATTTATGAAACACATTCTTTTAAGTACTAGCTAGACTCTGAATTACCCAAGATTTCCAGAAATCTTGTCAATATATCTATGAAGAAGATGGCAGGGTCATCTTCCCATGTTCACTACTGGTCATTTCCATTGCTACCATCTAAGGAATTACAAGAAGTTCTCCTTTTTAGATTTAGATTGACCTTGGTAACTCAGCCTTGTCCTTTATTTCCGGTCAATACTCAACTCTATTTTAAGGCATCCAAATCATCATCCTCTCAGTCACCTGTATGGAAGACAAGAGTAACTTCCCTACAATGGGATAATGTCAGGGGCCGATCTATTTAATGGTAGGTAGATAATAGACAAAGGGCATATGTACAGTCCAGATTAATGTGTGTCTTGCTTATGTCCCTACTTCTACTCTTGCTCCCTCACACCAAACCTGCTATCTTTTAGTGACTAGTCCTTGAATAGAGGACTGGTATTGTGTATGGCAACCTTTTGAGATGGGGTTTCAGAGACATTGAGATGATTGACTGCCCCTTCCATAAAATACTTCCCAGACAATGCCTAAAATCTCATCATTTGAGGTTTCTACATTCATCTTAAGGCTTTAAGTGTTGTTAAGTAGAGAACAATTTCTTCACAGAATAACACTCAAACTATTATCATTTATACCTTTGAGTTTCAGAGTCTTTCCTAAAACTGTATTTTTGATAGAGAGAAAGAAGGAATAGGATCTATTATAGTACTCAAAGTGGGAAATTGACTCCTGGTCCATAGTGACAGGTAGGCTTAGAGAAGAATTATCTTGGACATAAATATTATCTCCTTGAAGAACACACACATACACACACACACACACACACACACACACACACACCTTTATCATTAGTATACTGTTATCTGAAATGACAGGATAACAGGAAGGGAATATAGTTGACTAGGTCCAGAAACAAAGTTTGTCTTTCTTTTCTCTAGAAGGGAAAATATATACACATACACATTTCTGACTGAAAGTTAATCTGAACTTCATAGCCTTTTCTCACTTGGAGTGGGGTGATCCACAACCAAAAGGGAACTAAGTTAAATTCCCCACTGTACCACCATTTTGCACTCTGCACACAGTCTACATGTGGTCTGCAAGATATTGGTCAAGAGTGCCTCTAAAGATAGAGACTGTAATCTATGTGAATGGGTCCCTTCCACAGATGGGGGCTAGGAGGAAGAAGAAGAGCACTCAATTAGAACCCAGTTTAAGTGAAGGCATACAAAGCAGTATGGGCAGGTAGATGGCACAGTCAATAGAGTAAGACTCATCTTCCTGAGTTCAAATCTGGCCTCAGAAACTTACCAGTTGTATGACCCTGGGCAAGTCACTTGACCTGTTTGCCTCAGTTTCTTCATCTGTAAAATGATCTGGAGAAGTAAATGGCAAGCCATTCCAATACCTTTGCCAAGAAAACCCCAAATGGGGTCACAGAATCAGACAACCTAAAAACTACTGAACAATGGAAGTACAAAGCAGATTGCTTTAAGCTAAAGTGAGGGCTTTACCCCTAGAAATGCTTCCAGTTTCCCTCAAAGAGAAGCCACAACATACTGTGGGAGGGAGGGGAAGAGTGCTGCATTTGGAGTCAGAGAATGTTTAAATCCCTGATCTGCCAATCATGTCATCTTGGGCAAGACCTCTTTGTCTCAGTTTCTTCATCTGTAAAATGAATCTATCAGATACAATGACCTCTGAGGTCCCTTCCGGTGCTAAATCTCTGATCCAACGATCTGAAAGCATAAGTCAGATGCCACCTCTTAGAGCTCTTCCTGATACCTCCAAGTTTGGTTTTTTTTTTTTTTTGCTTTTTGAAGGGTGGAGGGGGGCAATTGGGGTTAAATGACTTGCCCAAGGTCACACAGCCACTAAGTGTTAAGTGTCTAAGGTCGGATTTGAACTCAGGTCCTCCTAACTCCAGGGCCCATGATCTATTCACTGCACTACCTAGTCACCCCTCTGTTTATCTTTAAGATAATTTAAGTTGTGACCATAGGCAAAACAAACAGTAGGAGGGCAGCTCCTGAGGTATTGGTAAAAGGAGGTATAACACGACAGGACAAGTCTGGGGAGGGGATAGAAAACAAAGTTTGCCTACTTTAACATTTTCTTTGGGGACAAGGACATGGGCATCTCTTTGGCTTGTAATAGACTGGACTCTCAAGTTGAGAAGGAAAATAACCTCACAGTTCCCTGACACTCTGAGTCCATGGCTCTGATTTCCACCACCACAACCAGAAACCTCCTAAAGTTAGCCTAGGTCAATATTTCTATCTATCTACTACTGCTCTTATAGTTTGAATTCATCCTCTCCCCCAGTTTCTTTTTATTTTCCTTGCTCTATCTCCTAGTGGTCTCATCTCAGATCCTTTGTTCTAACCTCCAGGAATCTCCCATGCCTTCTCCTCTTCTGCTAGTACTGTTTCCTGTCAGTCACTTTTGGGGGTAGGGTCTCATCATTAGATTTCTCAAAACTCATATTTCCAACACTTTTATATAAACAGATAAATAGTCTATTGTGTGAATAGAAGGCTAGCCTTGAAGTTAGAAAGAGCTGGATTCCAGTCCCAACTCTGACACATATAAGCTGTGTAAGACAATCAACCTTTCAGTGCTCCCAAGAGACTTCCTAAGACTACAAGTTACAGATGATTAATCAGGACTGGTGAGGGAGTTTCTAGATCAGGCAGTTTCTAGATCTATAGATAGATAGATAGATAGATAGATAGATAGATAGATAGATAGATAGATAGATAGATAGATAGATAGATAGATAGATAGATAGATAGATAGATA
>NW_027187340.1:3728235-3759226 GCF_028583685.1 Petaurus breviceps papuanus
ATAGATAGATAGATAGATAGATAGATAGATAGATAGATAGATAGATACAGACAGAGATAAACTAAGTCTCTTTTGGCTATAACAGAAAAGGAGAATGATTATAATACATATATAACTGGGGTAGGGAGCTAGTCCCCTTAAAATTTCCAATTCTAATAAGCAAAGGATTATCCTTAGGGAAAGGCCTCCTGAGATCTTCATTTCTAATCAAAGAAAGTCACCTCCATTGTAAAGGTCTTTCTCTAACTTAGGTACTTCTGGTACTAGCCAGTAGCTACTAGTCCTGAGTACTCCTTAAGTCCATAAAATTTTAATGAACCACCAAAAAAAGTAGTCACTACATCATCAATGCCTTTGTAGCATCCTTGAAAGGGTGATCTTCTTGTTCGGTGTGAGTAATAAAGGCAAATATTCATAGTATCACACACTCCTATTCACCTTAAAGCCAAAAAGAAAAAAAGACTAATAAAAACATTCTCAGCACACAGCATAGGATTCTCCTCCTATCTCAAAAGGCAAAAGGGGAATTCCTGGGTCAGGAATCCACGGAACTTTTGGAGATCAGGCTTCTCCTAAAATAGCATCTCAGCACTGCGTCAGGAAAAAAAATAACTGAGAGTTGGCACCCAATAATTAGAATGATGAGATCACATTGCAGGCATTCATACAATAGCTTTCACTGAGAGATCAAAAATTCCTACAGCCCTCCCCCAAGCACACATACCGGCTCCTCACTCCTGCCTCCCTGTTTTGGTTTATTATAGGTTGCTTCCTAGTAGCTGGGACCCTATTTGTCCATGGAAATTTATCTGTTTTAATTGCAACACATAGGATACTGGCAATTAATCTCTCCCCACCCTTCATATAAACATATAGAAGGGTGGCTTATGTCTGGAGTTTAGTCTCTGGTGGATTCCTTTTACTTTCCAAATGAAAAGACTTATAGGGTAACTATTGTAAACACAATTAAGATATTTTTAGGGACATAAAATACTCAGGAAAACATGACACTAATACTAGTATTATGATTGAAGTTAGGAATTATGGTTATTAGAAGCTTTGCAGTTTATGTGTACCATAAATCTAATCGCTTCACCCATTCCATGATGCTGATGCTATATTTACTGCAGGCATCGAGGATGACAGACAGTACCTTTGAGGAGAACCAGATAAACAAAATATTTTACATACTCAAGCTTCTCAGTGTCTAATGGATTCATATCATGGAGAGAAAAAGGCTTCATTAGAGGAACTGCACCAGGTGCTGAAAAGCAGATTTACCGCAGAGATTTGATTTGAGTTATCTGCCACAGTTTAATGGGAGCTCTGCTGTGCAGCTCGCCAAATCCTCAGTACAAAATGGACAAACAGGGACAAGAATGGGGAGGGGGTGGGGGAAGGGAAGCACATGAGTGACGGGACGACTCTTTAGCTATGGAACTTTCCCTGACAACACTGAAATGGCCTGGAAGAAAACATTATGTAGAAATTAGTAAAGCAGAATTGGTCTCTGAGAAACCTATGGGCAATCTATCATGGCAGGATGCTTGCTATGGAGAAGAGCAGCAGCCTCTAGCCCTGGTCAGTGGGAGGGGGCAGCCTCAGAAGAGTGAACCTAGAACTGCCCCCAGTGGCCGATGCAGCTGCAGAGCAAGAGGAATTGTCTGACCTTGAGACAGAAATGGGATGAAGTAGGAAGTTATTACTGCCAGAAAACCGCGGGGCCATTCTGGGTGCTGTTTCAGTATTATGATTGCCCTCTTGGCTTCCCTTGAAGTCATACATTTCCTGTCCACGTGTACTCTTCAAATTATAATCTCAAAGTTTAAGTGGATTTTATCCAAAGCTAGGTTAGGACAAACAAAAATATAATGAAATTGTGAAGGGCAGAGTTTTCTTTTCTTTTTCTTTTCTTTTCCTTTTCTTTTTTATTTTTATTTTCCTTATCGGTGGCTTTATACTATGAAATCTTTGCCATGCTCACTAAGGCACGGACAATCCATTCATTTAAATGCCGAAAGAGATGTAAAGATTGCTTTGAGAACAAAAGCCGCACCTTCTCCCACTTCCTCATTATGCTCCATAGTGTCCAGCCCAGTGCTCTCAGCATTGCTGATGCTTAAGAAACAGGACTGACCCAGAACACAAGGTCAAGTGAGAACAGTTATAATAATAATGAGCATGAAGAGGGATTATAAGGCTGTATTATTTCTACAAATCTTCTGATATTCAGCTCTGACAAAAGCTAGAAATCTGGCAGAATGAGACAATTTCTCTGTACATGTGTTTGTTGAGGTAAAAGAAAAGGGGACCGAAAGGTGGTCAGAGAAGAGTTTCCCGGATTTATTGGAGTACAGGGATGTGGCTAACAGGAGCTCATTGATTTCCTCAGTAAACATTTATTGAGTACAAAGGCTATGCCAGGTGTTGGGGTTACAAAGATTAGCATGACAGTCTACCCTGCCCTGCCCGGGTAAATCGGAAGTCGGTCAGAGCAATACACATGGGTTTTGGGTACATAATCTATATTGCCAATCTTTTGAAGTGAGAATATCTCTATGAGTATAGCCCTAGAATCCTGTGATCCTAGTCACAGTAGGACACATTGGGTATAGCTTCAGTACCAGTGTGTTCCAGATTGGTTGGCCAGGTGAAAGTTATAAAAGAGATAAGGGCATAAGACTGAGGGTAATTGAGGGAGAAAGTAGAAAGAACAAGAAATGAGAAGGATGCCACTGGTCTTATGGAGCTTGAAGTCTCCTGCTGACCATTCCTCCTTTAGCCTCAGTCTGCAACCATGAAGGATACTATTCTCCTCCATCTCCTGGACACAGTCTCTTAGCCACTTATCTCTGTATGCAGAAAGGTTTCATCTTTGAGACTTTGCCAAGTCTTTCAGCCATAGCATTCCTGTGTATTGTCTTATCACCCAAGAATTCTACTTGGGGGGATTTTTGAGATATTCTCATACCCATTCACCACATTGGCAGCCTTCCTCTACTTAGTTCCATCCTTTAACAAAAACATTTAAACCTCATTGTAGAAAAACATTTTTAAGTTAAACAATTTAATTAAATTAGAAAAAGTGTGGTAGTGCTAATCATGAAAAACATACAACTTTAAAGTTCAGCAAGGTCTAGGCTGTCCTCCATCTCATCTCCCAGGGTAGAATTCCAGTCCCATTTCTCCACTCACTTGCAAGCTGTAGGGAGATGGGTGGGAAATCAGGAGTTTACTGACTTCACAAAGTCTTGGCCTCCCGATTTAGTAGGAGGGGACACTAATCAATCCCTCATAGCAAAATGGAAACACAGAACTTTGATGTGTTGCAAAAGTTTTTATGTTACTTGTAGACACTGTTTCAGAAAGAGTATTGCCTCGGGACTCACCCCCTCTGGTTTTTCTACCAAGAACCCCCAAACTTCAACAATACACTAATGACCTCTGTTGCCACCCTGTAATGAGTGACTGAGCTGATTTCCCTTACCATTGCAGAGATAGACCAAAAGATTATGAAGTCAACCAGCCTCCTAATTTCCCCTCCTACCATTCATAGAATTTCCTCTTCTACAAAAGCATGAACACAGAAGTGGGTCACCACTCAGCAGGGCTGGGGCAAAAGAGAATTTTGATGACAGGAGCGGATAGTGCATACTATACATTGAATTTATTGGTGTTTGTTTGGCATTACCATACATTCCCTAATTTAATTAAAATGGCTTTTAATGGTATGAGGTTTAAGTGATTTATTAAGGGCTGGAACTAAGAAAAGCAAGGCAGTTAATGAAGGGCAGGGCAAAAAGATATCTCAAAAATCTCAATAAAGCAGAGTTTTGGGGGAAATACATGAGGACAGTGTATGGGGAGACTGTTCACAAGACCCCATCATGTTCAAATTACATTTGATATGAGTAAAATTTTTTACTAGGAATAAGTTACTTATTCTGCATAAGCAAGTTTCCAGATGATATCTAGATGCCTTGCTAAGACAACTGGTACCAGAACGCAAGTAATCTCAGTCTAAGTTCTTTCATCCAAATGTTTGTTTCTTTTTACCAGACCAGTACACATCTATCTTAAACTGACTAGTAAAGGCAGGATAAGTTGTGCTGATGTAGTTTTTAGGTCTTTGACAGTCTGATTTGTGTCCAAACATGCATATCACAGCAGTGAATTTCAGAACTATAAATGCTAGAATTTTCCTGCTCCAAGTTGGAATGTGACTCATGAAATAAGAATGATTTTTCATTTAAAGCATATTAGAATTCTGCTTATAACAATTGTATATTATAGGCCAGAAGGTGAAATAGATCATATCCATGAAATTTAGCAATATGTTAAAGTAAAAGATAATAGATCATAATATTATATATAATATATATGTGCTATAATGAGGCAGCTGGTAGCTCAGTGAATAGAGCAATGGACCTGGAGTAAGGAAGTCCTGAGTTCAAATCCATCCTCAGATGCTTCCTAGATGTGTGACCCTGAGAAAGTCA
Source organism: Petaurus breviceps papuanus (assembly GCF_028583685.1). Lineage (NCBI taxonomy): Eukaryota > Metazoa > Chordata > Mammalia > Diprotodontia > Petauridae > Petaurus > Petaurus breviceps. The sequence continues at coordinate 3,732,735 of NW_027187340.1, forward strand.
CTTAACCTCTGACTGCCTAACAAAAGGATCCACTAGATCCACTGGAGAAGGAAATAACAAACCACTCCAGTACTTTTGTCAAAAAAAAAAAAAAAGCATGAACAGTTGGCCCTTGGGGTCATGAAGAGTTGGACCCAACTGACTGAACAACAACAAAACAACACCAAAATAGATTGTAAAGCCCAATTTAATCTCGTTAACAAATAAATTAGTCTTCCTTCTGTTCCTGATGCAGCTTCCACTATAACTCTCTCACCCCTGCTATGGAAATGCTATATGACCTTAAGCAAATTATTTTTACCTTTCTGTGTTACTCCTTCACCATCAGTTAGAAAGTGTTCATAGTGTTGACATACATATGCTTTTAAACCAATTACTTTTTTCATAACCACTAATGATAATCAGATCCTATCACTATTAGCTAACATTTCTATAGAGCCTATTATGTGCCAGATTCTGTACCAAGTGCTTTACAAAGGTCCCATTTGCTCCTTGAAACAACCTTGAAACAATGGTGCAATTAGCACCATTTTACAGATGAGGAAACTGAAGCAAACAAGGGTTAAGTAATTTGCCCAGTGTCATACAGCTAGTAAGTATCTAAGGTCAGATTTGAACTCATGTCTTCCTGGCTCCAGGCCTAAGGTTCTATCCACTGCACCACTTAGCTGCCCACTAGGCATAACTATCACTAGTCATGATTATAACACTACTTATAACTTACACATACATCAACTCGAAATTTTCAGTATGAAAAAGGATTTTTCCCATGAAATCCTCAAAGCAAAGAGAATAAACTTTGATCAATTGAAATCTTCCCTAATTTAAATTAAAAGAAGACAAATTTTTCATGATATAGTTAGGAAAAAAGTAAGGGAAATAAGCTTTAATTAGACAAAATTTGGCATCCTTTACTGTAGTATATGTGTGTATACATGTAGAACAAGAAAGAGAGAAAGGCTGAGAGATAGAGACAAAGATAAAGACAAAGACAGAGGCAGAGTTACAGAGACACAATGAGATATGTAGATATAGAAAGAGAAAGAACAATATCTGTAATTTCATTAGAGTGGAGATCTCTCAGACCAGTGTAGAAACTTCCTGCTTGAGAAAGATTAGCAACTTGTCTATAATGTAGTATTAGACATTTATCTGAGGGCATTGTCAATCAACACACATTCACTAAGCATTTAGTATGTATCCAGCACTGTGCTGAGCACTGGAGATATAACGAACACCAAAAATGAAGGAGACAGAGTGCACGCGCACAACTAGATATGTATAAGGTAGTAGAATGTGTCGTTGTTGAATTGTCTTTAAGTCATAGCCAACTTTTCATGACCCCATTCTGAGTTTCTTTGGCAAAGATATTGGAGTGATTTTCCATTTCCTTCTGCAGCTCATTTTACAGATGAGGAAACTGAGGCAAAGACAGTGAAGTGACTTGCCCAGAATCACACAGCTAGTAAGTGTCTGAGGCTGGATTAGAACTCAGGAAGATGATACTTTCTGACTCCAGGCTCAACACTCTATTCACTGTACCACCTGGCTGCCCATGTAAAGTTGAGGGGTTAAGGTGATAGGCAAAAGCTTCAAGAAGAGGGTAAGATTTGAACTGAATCTTGAAGGAAGCCAGGAGTTCCAAGATCCTGAAGCAAGGAGGGGGAGTATTCCAGATATGGAGGACATACAGAGAAAAAGCCCAGAGTCACGAGTTGGAGTGTTATGTGTCAGGATCCGCAAGGTCAGTCCCTGCCTCACAGAATATGTGCAGATGAGTAAAGTGGGAAAAGCATGGAAAGGTAGGAAGATCAAGTTGTGAAGGGCTTTAAAAGACAAGCAGGTTCCATATTTGGTTCTGGTTCATATTTGGGAGCCACTGAAGCTTATGGAGTAGGGGAATAACATGATCAGACCTGTGCTTTAGGAAGCTTTGGTAGCTAAGTAACCAATGGATTGCAGTGAGTGGAGATCTGAGACAGGGAGACCAACCAGAACTCTGTGAGTTGATGAGGGTCTGCACCAGAATGATGACTGTGTCAGAGGACAGAAGGGATATGTACTCGAGATGTCATATAGGTAGAATAGATTGACTCTGTGGGGTGAGAGTGAGTTGTTCATGCTTTGTTTTTGAAGAGGACCAGTGATATCACAGATGATGTCTTGACTTGCCTGTGGGCTAGATTTAAGTGAAGCAGAATTGCACAAAGTTGTCCACATCCCTGTCTCTTACAGAGTCATCAGAGTCCAGTGCAAGAAAAAATGTAAGGAATGGAGGATGACACTGAGGTTTTGAGCCTGGACACCTGGAAGGGTGGTATAACTCTCAGCAGTAACAGGGATACTGCCCTGCCTTCCTGCATGAGCTCCGTGGGTAGCCCAGGGTAGCTCACAGTTTTTCCTCTCTACCCCAACTTTTACTCTCATCCTAGGAGACTTCCTATTCATATTGATATTCAACATAGATATTGTTATTCCTTCAAACATGTACTTTTTAGATCTTCAATCTTGTTGATGTTCAGTCACATCGGACTCTTTGTGACCCCATTTGGGGTTTTCTTGACTGGATACTGGAGTAGTTTGCCATTTCCTTTTCCAGTTAATTTTATATATCATTGAGGCAAACAGGATTAAATGACTTGGCTAGAGTCACATAGCTAGTAAGTGACTGAGGCTGGATTTGAACTCATGTATATGAGTCTTCCTGATTTCAAGCCCAGTGTTCTATCCTGTGCATGTAACTTCCCATTCTTCAATTTCCTCAATTTTTTATGACCTACTCCTCCACTGCACTTAAGCTTTACTCAAAGATAGTCATATCTTTAGTTTGACCATCACTCACTAGCATTCCACTTTGACATTCATGATCTCTGAATGTCCTTTATCTGATCATAATCTTTTATCCTATCATCCTTCCCTCTGCCTTACACCTCCTAATTCTGTTTTTTGTCCATACCGTGGCCTTCAATCTCTCCACTACTTAATTCTTTCCCAAGCCATCACCCATGCCCTGCCTATACTCTCTTTCTTTCCTTCCTTCCCTGTCTCAATCCCTTGGCAAACAGATTCCACTCTCCACTATTTTGTACACTACTGCACATGCCCTGCCATCCTCAACCTTGGATTCCCCTCCTATTTGTGGATTTCATTCTTATGTGTGTGCAATTAAACAGAAGTAGATAAAAATCCTGAAACCTTTCTGAGTACACTATAACTGATGTTACATAAATGATCTCACCTGAACCCTCACCGAAATGAAACAATCCTTTTACACCTCCCCGATCAATTCACTTTCTTATCCATATCCATCACAAACTCACTGCATCCAAAATGGAACTCATCATTTCCCCCCTCAAACCCTCGCTTTTCCAAAGACTCTGTACCCTAAGGCTCTGCAGAAAACAGCTACGAGAGTCTTGACTAAGTGATTAACTTGAATTGCTGCTCATGACCACATAGTTAGTATGTCTTAGAAGAGGGACATGAAGCTGACTCTAAAGCTAACCTTCCTCTGCAGCCTCTAATAGATTTTATCAGTATACTACTTAACGTTTTTAAGCATGTGGCTATGTCTAGGACATGGAGTCTAGCAAACTCTAACCTCTTTAGGGGACAGAACCCATATACAAAAAGCATAGCAGATATTGAATTTGGAATCTCAATTCAAACAAGTGAGACATTCAAATAAATGTGTCCCTGCCAGAAGTCTGAAAACCTGAAGAGTCCACACGAAATATCTTGCACTGCAAAACTATAAGCATTTATGTATTCTGCCAAAGCCCATTACCAATTTTACCTGTTTGAGGCCATATTCCCTAAAATAGGCTTTATCAGTGAGAATCAAGAATAATCCTTGACCTTACCTAAAGACATTGAGTTGGGGTTGGACCAAGGGAGTGGAAAACAAGGATGTATGGATATAGAGGAGGCCAGAAGTATGAATTATGCACAGCATATCATCACACTCCCTCAATACAGAGCTGCGGCATGTTTTGCATGGAAAAAGAAATTAGGATAGAACAGATATTGAGCAATTTTCTCCATAACTGGTTCTTACTCACCTTAAATGTAAAATTTTATTTAGCTTATTTCAAAGGGAGACATCCTTATTAAGGTAGCACATTTACTTGGGCCCCTTTGAAAGGATTTAATGCAAACAAGCCTGAAATAATTGAAGGAAAAACCCCTTCTGACTGATCTCAGAAGAGCTCAGCAAAGAAGGGGATAGCAGGAAAGAATTACTTTATTACATTGATTTTCTTGGAGAAATCAAAGGAGGATAACTCAAATAGACCAATTCACTTTCGCCAAACTCAGTGGAAGCATACAGAACAACAGTGAATTTACATGTCAAAAACGTTTGCCATCATTCGGGTTGAACATGCAAATCAGGCTTTGCACATTATTACTCTAATAAAATAGCTAATACACAAGGATATCGGGGCTCATTTGCACATATTCCCTTTTTTAAGAGGCTGGTTGTGTAATGTGTGTGAGTTTTGTCTAACGAAATGTTTACAATCCAATCAAATCATTAACCTGAAATATGAGCAATGTGATATATCTATTTTGGCCCAATCACAAAGACATTGAAGCGCAACAAATGTAATTGGTATGCAGCTCTATAAAAACTAAAATCCATTTTTATCTCACAATGAGCAGAGCATTTCACTTTTATAAAGATGATTCCCCAGAGCATATTCTGGAGGCCACATATTTCATATGGCTTCTGGCCAGGTTGGTATAGGTTCTCAAAATGCTGAATGACATTGTATGGATAATCCAATGCAATCCAAATTCAGCAAGCATTCATTAAACTCCTACTATGCGCAAGTCACCATGCAAGGTGCTTGAGATACAAAAACAAAAGAAAAATACTTCCTGCCCTCAAGGATTTCAAACAGGAGGATAAAACACATATATAGATGAGTAAGTACATGATAATTTAAGGAAGGAAGGAACAGTAACAGCTTGGGGGATCAGGAACAGGCTTCCTTCTGGGAGGTGACAGTCTCTGAACCTTAAAGAGAAGGACTCTAAAAGGAAGACTGTAGTGATTCCAAGTGTCACAAAAATATATTTATTTTATAAGGATTCTCTGAGGATTAGAGAAGTCATTTTGTAGTGCTCATGAAATAATAAGATTGGAGAGGAATTTAAATGGTCATCATGTAGTCCATTTTCTTGCCTTCAGGACGGATAATAATTGACGTGTGTTCACTATCTGTCGTAGACAGTAAGAAGACAGCATCATTATAGCTCTGCACAAACCAATTCAGTGTTTGACATACCATCACACACACACACACACACACACACAATCATAAGAAAACAAACTTTCAGGGCAGTTAGGTGGTATAGTGAATAAAGTGCCAGCCCTGGAGTCAGGAGGACCCGAGTTCGGTTCCGACCTCAGACACTTAACACCCACACAAAGAAACTACTCCTGTAACCTTGGGCAAGTTACTTAACCTCAATTGCCCTCCAAAAGGCAAAAAAAAAAAAAAAGAAAAAGAAAGCTCAAACTTTCACATTTTATGTTAACTCCATTTAAAAAATTGTTCCACTCCAGAGGAAGGCAAAAGATAGTTAACCGTCATCCTTTATAGAATAATTCATAGAACTCATAGAAAATTCAACATGGGAAGCACATTAGGCATCACCTAGCCTCTAGATGAAAAAACCAAGGCCTAGTTAGGCCAAAGATCCCACAGGAAGTTGGTAGCAAAGTGGTTACTTGAGCATGGGTCTCCTGACTCCAACATTGATGTGATATGTGCTGTTCTATCAGTGAATCACCCTACTTCCTTTTCTCCTCTACATTAGATAATCCCAAATAAATTACAGTCTGTAAATATCAGCAAGCTACCCGAGCACAAGTAAAGCTTTTTAAAAAATTCTCATGCTCTTCTTTTTTTAAGCAGGAAAATTTAGTGGATAAGGAAAAAAAATTAACAATAGATGAATTTTAAAAGGCAGAAATTATGACTATTTTTACATGAAAATGAAATTTTATATGTTTAAAAAATAAAAGCAACTTTGAGCAAATAAAACATGCCATCTAGGATAGGATCGGGAAGTAAAAATTGCAGATTAAAATTGTCCTTGAAATAGTTAAAGGCATTTTTGAAAATGAATGACTCCTGGTCATTAGTCCTGCTTAAATCATCATAGAACCAATGGGGAATTGAGCATTTTTTTTTCAGAATATATTTTTAAGAACTCACAGAAATGACAAGCAGATTCATCTTGGGTAAGGTTTGTAGATTTAGACCTGGATCATGGAATCATAGATTTAGAAGTAGAAGGGCCCTTAAGGGTGATTCATGTATCTGTGATTGCCCTAAAATGTATATATCACATTGTCCTCTAAGGTCAAACCCCATCTTTTCACAGATGAGGAAACTGAGGCTGAGAATGTGACCTGCCCAGGGTCACACAACTACTAAGTATCTTGAGAAGGATTCATGTTTTCCTGATTCTAAGCCCAGTACTCTATCCACTGTGCCGCTTAGCTCCTAGAACAGACCTTAGAAATGGTCTAGTTCAATCCCTTCCTTTTACAGAAGAGGAAGCAAAAGCCCAAAGAGATTAAGTGATTTGCCCAAGATCTGACAAGTAGTCAGTAGCTTAGCCTGGATACAAACCCAGTTCAAATTTGAATCCAGCACACTTTCTCTCACATTTCATTGCCTCTCCAAGGGGATTTGGCCCTGCAAATTATAGGCCTGTTAATTTAACTTTAGTGCCTGAGATGATATCAAATCCATTTCCAAACACCAAAAGGGTACAACATACTGGGTAGGAGACAAGCTGACTTTTTTTTCCTTTCAAGACTAATTAATATTCTAAGCTTTAATACACAAAAATAAATACAAATGCAGTTTAGTTGGGCTTCAGTAAGGTCATCATTCTCATTCAAAAGCTGGAAAGGTAAAGGTTAGGGCCTACTTCTGTTTGTTAGACACACTTAGTTTAAGGAAAGGAAATCTTTCTTTGTATCACGAGCCCATTGTTAGTCTTATGAAACCTAGGGACCTCTTCTCAGAATAATATTATAAGTGCATAAATTAAAATATATAGAATTACATAGGAAACCAATTATATTAAAATAAAGAAGTAATTTTTCCCATCCTAATTCCAAGGCACCTTGAAATCTATCCATGATCCCCTGGGGTCCATGGACTCCAAATTAAAACCTCTGGTTAAAGGTTTGTGCTCTAATCCTTTTAGCATTTTGCTTTTCATATGACCTTTAATATCTATCATTTTAATGTTTCTGTCAGTGATTTTAGTTATTTTGTAGACTGAGTATAGAGGGGTTTAGACACCTTAGAGGATTCTGGTTTCATCAATGGGGGTGGTCCCTCCCAACTACCACCAATAATCCCTCCACACCTCAGTTTGTACAATTCTTGTCCATATTTACCCATAAAATCTCCATAAAGAATATCTAAAGGGCTGTAGGCATTTCTGTTATTATTATAATAACATGGGTATAGCAGTTAAGTGGTGCAACAGACAGAACTTTGGGCCTGGAGTCATGAAGACCTGACTTCAAACTCAGCCTCAGACACTTACTTACCCTGTGACCCTGGGCAAGTCATTTAACCTTTGTCTGCTTCAGTTTCCTCAACTATAAAATGGAGATGATAAAGCACCTACCTCCCAGGTTGTTCTGAGGTTCAAATAAGATAATATATGTAAAATACTTAGCATGGTTCCTAGCTCATAGTACGTGTTTAATAACTGTTTGTTTTCTTCCTTCCTTCCCATCTGTCATTTCTTACCTCTTTTTCTGTTCCTACAAGTCCTCGAGAATGCCACTTGGACAACTTATAGGACCAGAAAAGGAGATAAGAATAAGAAAATCCTCAAAAATGCCGTTAGGCAAGTTTTAAAATATAAGACACTGGTAATATATTCTAGTAGGCTTGAGTTCACAATGCATTTTCTAGTCCCTTCAGAAATACTTGTAACTAATTCTTCTGAGATTGTGTTGTTCCAGTAATTTAGTAATTCACTGATATGAAGCATAAACAGTATTGACGTGTCCATCTAAGCATAGTGCTTGGTACACAGTAAATGCTTATTAAAATCCTTCCTATCTTTGTATCCCCTACTGTGCCTAGCACAGTGTCTTCCAAATAGTAGCTGCTGAATAAATGTTTGTCAAATTCATTAAATGTAGAACTTTTTCCAGCATCAGAAGGTGGTTTAGGATGATTGAAAGCATCGCAGTCCCCAAATACAATCCAGTTCTCTTTTTTATGACTTCTCATTTCTGGGCCCAGTTCAATGTCCATTTGCAAGGCCTTTCTAAGACAGACATAATGATGGAATAATTCTATGGGCCACCCTTCCCATCTATTAATTAATTAATTATAATTAATTTAAATTAATTAATTTGCAAATTAAAATTTGTTGCAAATTAAAACTTCATAGCAAAGAACTTAGGAACATTCTCAATCCCACCTCTGTTAAGTGGAAACCAAAGTGTTAATGATGGCCATTAGAATCCTGGCACTCTTCCTAAGTATATGGTAGAGTGTTTGCTTTTCTGCTAGAATGCCTTGTAATAGTAAAAGTTCACAGTTTTTAAAATGTTCCTTGAAAATCCCTATACTATGAATAATGCCAGCATCAATGTACCCATTGTACAGGTAAGGAAACTAAGGCTAGAGGACTGCCTAAGGTGAGGGAATGGCAAAGTCAAAACTGAAATTCAAGATTTCTGACTCTAAGGGCAGTATTCATTTGATTACACTTCAGTGCCCTTTATGAAATCTCTACTGCATAAAGAGCTATTGCCTCTTTTTTTCAAACAGTTGTTTAGTTCAAAAGAAATATCCATGCTGCATTCCACCCTGGGGGCCTGGTAAGTGGTTGGATAAACTGTTCCCTGGATGTCTTAATTTCATTAAATATCTGGTCTGAAAAGAGGTGTTAGTTCAATAGTTTTACTTGAAGTACCTTTCATCTGAAGTCCCTAAATATTTCATTAATCTATAAAATTATTATTGCCTCCACAGTCAATGGGCATTGCTAACATTTTGAGTAAATAGTACAGAAATTGATTTCTGCCCTTCTTCAACTTCAGAAGTTGTTAATGTCATCAGACTGCTGTTTTTCCTACAAGAGCTGAACTCATGGCTCAGCAGGTCAAAAAACTTTCAGTGTACTTTTCAACCCATGCTAAAGCCCAACGTCTGGGAAAATGCTCATGAAAATATTGTTTCCATTTTCACATTTCCTCATGATCACGTTGCTGTTTTGGCCAAACCAAGCAGAAATAAACGACTGTCAAATACCTACTCCTGCTGCAAACCAGATGATCCAGAATTCCATCCTGGCCCTTTCATCCTTACTGGAGCACCAAGGTTATCCAATGGGTTTTCAACTCTTCTGATCAAACAATCATCCTTCGGAAACTACAAGAAAATATACAGCTGCCCACAGGCAAAAGGCAAGATGAACCATTGTGGTTTGACTTCTTAAAGTCAGGACTCCAGTGAAGGTGGTAGATACCTGTAATCCCAGGAGCTGGGGAGACTCAGGTTGGTGGATCTCTTGAACTCGGTGATCTGAAATGGAATAGGCAAAGTCAATCTAGTGTCCACACCAAATCCACCATGTGATCGGGGGACCAACAGATTGCCTGAGGAAGGATAAACTTGTCTTGGTCAGAAATAGAGCGGTTCAAAGCTCCTATGCCAATCAGTAGTGGGATAGAGTCAGTGAGTAGTCCCTGTGCTTCCAGCAGGAGGGCTAGAGGGATGGGGGCACCCAGTCTTCAAAAGAAAAAAAAAAGTCAGACTGAAGACACAGTCTCAAAGTGTGGATTATAGTTTATACTGTTAGCTGCTGGGTCAGGAGTCTGCTTGTCAAGGGCTATATCACAATCAGGCACCAAAAGTCCAGCAATGCCTCACAAATGAGGCATGTGAAATACCTGCAAGCCAGTATCCCAGAGGACATACATAAGACAACCCTGGGACATTTCTGGCCCATATAAACCAGGTAAAATCCAGAGGCTCTGGAGACTTAACCAAAACACAGGTGGGGACTAGAATAAGCACATGCTCTATTCACTCACACATTCATTCATTTTTTTCATTCAAAAAACATTTATTATACCTCTGCTACATGCAGCGCCCTGGGCTAGGCACCGCAGGCTTTATAAATATGAACAAGACACAGCCCATACTCTCCTGGAGCCTACATCTCATGGGGAGAAATAAGGTATTTATACAGCCAACATGGCGATCAGTGCAGCAGGAGAGATATATAGTATTGTAGGATTTTGAAGAGGAAGCAATTATACCCAGTTGGGGGGTCAGGGAATTTTCATGATGAAGGTCACATTTGATGCACTGGATTCAGACAATCAGTAATGGAGAGAAGAGGACAGCAGAAGACAAACCTAATTTTACACTCACCCACTTAAAATACCTATAGGATAGGAGTTCTTAACCTAGGTAGGATCCATGAACTTTAAAAATAGATGATTTAGATATAGATAAAGAGATAGATATAAATAGAGATGTAGAAGTAAACATGTACATAGGTGATATATAAGTCAGTATATAGACACCTGTATTTTAATATCATTTGTTTCCTTTGTAATTCTTTGTATTTTATTTTTTGCATTAAAAATATTATTCTAAGGAGTCCATAAATTTCACCAGACTGATAACAATTAAGAATCCCTGCTCTAGGCTGATGGAATAAAGTTTCAAAATAATCATCCCATCAAAAATATAATTGGATCTATATGTGTCTGAATGTTCATAGCATCACAGATTATCTTGTATCAACGTGGATCTCTACTCATCAGAGGAGGTGCTAAGCAAAGCCACAGCACATAAGCCATTTCAGGGACAGAAATGCAGATACAATACATTGTTTTCCTGGCTGCCTTTCCACTTGTGAAACTGTAACAAGACTTGCTCATCAGGAAAATTCTTAGGAAAACCAGACAACATAGCCATGATCTTCCAGAGCCCCCAGACACCTATCTGGTTCAGACCCTCACTCTTGTAAACAACCCAATATGCCTAAAGGCATCTGGTCTCTGTTCTGACAGCTAAGGCTTTGTTCTTCAGTGCCCTCCTAGACTTCTCTGCTCCCATTCTTATTTTCATGGTCTTTGAGTGGTCTCTTTGAGAGGTCTTTGAGTCAATCTCTACCTTTAAGTTCATCAAGGTTAGTTTTGTTGAGTCACTGACATATCTGCCTGGCACATAGGCAAGGCTGAATCCATAGGCTACTAAAGAAGTTGATCTCCAAGGGCAGAGAACATTCTGTTATTTTTAACAAAAATGTAATTACAGCTAGCTTAGTTATCCAGTGACAAGTCACTGCTCCTTCTTCTCCTTAAATGTCCTTGCTATCCCCAAATACCCCTTCTAGCCAGCAATGGCAGGACAAACATTCCTTCATTCTTCTCTGGGCTCTGCTCCTAACTCTCTGGACTTTTTTGCCATTCCCAAGCAACCTGGAATATCTCTCCACCCCTGCAACCCCTTCATTATGCTAACAATTCCTTCCCTCTTCCCTTCTTTGGTCAGGGTGTAGAGGAGTAACTTTCCTGGGTCCATCTGAGGAAATCCAAGGCAGAGGATATGGACATTTTTTACTAACTACCCCATGTCTTACTCTCAACTGTATTTGTTCCAATCAATAAGATAGTGCCCCAACACTAACTATTGCTGGTAATCCAGATTTCCCTGAACCTCATACTTACTCCTAGATCCCATCCACATAGAAGTGGGTCATTCCCTCTATTGCTTTAGTAAATCAGGTGTGTGTACTGGTTTGAAGCATGAAGATATAGAAAACTGAATGAATCTTTTAAGTTTGCAGTAGTTCCTAATCAGAAATCAAAATGTTTTGTCATCAAGACATTGTGGAAAGATCTGAATATCTGTCACCTAAAATTGTAGAGAGCCTGAATCCAAGGCGAAGTATGCAATCTAACCCGATCTGGTCTCAGGATCCTAACAATAGAGCCTTTATGCTTCCTCAATGCTGCTTTTTCCTTCCCTGTTCCCATTCTTACCTGAATGCTTGTTGAATGCTTCTCTTCTGAAAGTGATACCTGTAATTCATCACTACTGGTATTGGTTCAGTCCCTCCTATGTCTACTGGGCACATATATGGGGATGAATCCACAAGCTACCTAAATATTTGAGTTTCCAAGGGCAGAGTGCTTCATGTTATTTTTCAAATAGAATAGTAGTATACTATATATATATATATATATATATATATACTATTTCTAATAGTATAGTAGTATACTATATATAGCAATCTACTATTAGAAAGATAGTAGCAAGATAGAAGGTACTATTAGAAAGAATTAAACTTAGTACAACTTTAAGTATGTGTGTTGAAAAAGTATAGATTGTTTGTTGCCCTGGTGTGAAAAATCTGTGGGTTCATGGGTCTGTGAGGGGTAGGCCATGATACCCTTTAATTTAATCACTTTTTTTGAAATCCCTCCAAAACTTGACTGTAAATTCTGGACCCATATCCAACACAGTCTATACAAGAACACAAAGATGATGTAGAGACCAGGTGGAACAATCTTGGGTAATATGTAAATAACTATCATGAGTATGGTAGTCTATGGTACTGAGATCACTTTTGAGTAGGACACAATAGGTATTGCCTTACAAAGATTAAATTAGTTTTAAATCAGTTATAAGATCAGTTGTAAATCAGTTATAAAACCAAGTCCATCCAATACCATGGTTGAGAGTTAACACTAATGTCTGTAGGAGCCCTCATAATTTCTACTACGAAATTTTTTTTAATAGTTTCTACTAGGGCTCTCTCATACACTGTGACTGCTCAGAGCTTTGGATAATAATGCTAAATATCCCTTGCCCAATCTGACCATTGTGTTCACTTTCCCAAAATAGTCAGCAAACATGAAGTGTTGGTGAGCCCAAAGGACTTCCTATCGATAATGCAGGGGTGTAATAACCCACCTTCTTTATTGCTGTTGAACATACTCTAGGGGAGATTAACTACTTCTTCTAGACCTCTCTTTCCTTGGTTCTAAACTTTGAGATGACCTATCATCCAAGGTGCTTGTCCCCACAGTGATGGCCACAAGGCACGAAAAGATCTGAATCTCCTTGAAGTAAACTAAGTTGTTGTTATGGTCTGATTAAGACCCAAACTGGATGCTGGTCTTCTGCAGGTGATGTCACAATGTCTCTAAGTCAACAAGCAGTTTCTAATGCATTACGTATTTTTTTATATTGAATTAAACTGCTTGGAGCAATATCTGCTTGTGAGATATATAGTTCTAGACTCCAACTCGTCTTTCCTTTGCTTTTTTAAAAATTATTTTATTCTGAACTTTATTCTGAACTTAAGAAATAAAACAAGCATTTCCATCATCCTTTTTCTAACAAATTTTGAGTTAGTGCTACTCCAAAAGTTGCCCACAGTCATCTGCTTCCACACTCCAAACAGAGGTAGGAGGAGGAGAGGGTGAAGAGAGAGGGAAGCAGCAAATATTTAAATGTTATAGAAAGGACACACTTACCAATATCTTCTTCAATGTCAATAAGACCCTCTTCTCTTTGACCCCCACTTGTACAACAACTTCCCCTTCTTTAAAGAATTATGTGATGGGTTCCATTAGTCTTGAAATCCCTACTCCAGAACTATTTTTCTATAAAGCTACCTTATCCCTAGAAATTGTTGCAGGACTTAACTTTGGCTGGCAGAAGTTTATTTAATGCAACAGGTGCATGCACTGGTGCATCATTTCCCTTTATTGTCTAGCACAAACCCCAAGTAAGGTACTTAGATCTAGTAAGAGGTGTACCTTTCAGATTTATTTTATAAGTGCCTTGGTGAGTATCTCTCTGTACAATATTCTCCTATTCATACTAAGAAATAAAAAGATTCAAAATGTCACCCAAATAGGGCATGACATATTGATCAAGAAGTTCTGCCAAACCCTCATTAGTCAGCAGTCAGACAGTTGTCGGCATGTTGGCTAATCTGAAGGGCATAGCCAGATATTTATAATGCCCAAACAATCAATAAGATAGTACCACACTGATAGTGAAAGCCTATTTTTTTATTCATTCTGGGATCTAATTCTAAGACGGTTGTAGGCTGCAGCTAAATCCAGGTTGTTATAGACCTGGGTTCTCTATACACTAATCAAAATGACAGATCATTGGGAAGGAGTAGTGGTTAAGAATAGTGGTTCCATTTAGGTCTCAGTAATTGATGCTGGCCATAATTCACCTCTCTTCCTGGGAAGAGGGGAGAGAGAGAGTTACTATGTGTTAGGAAATGGTGCTAAGTGCAAATAAAGGCAAAAAAAAAAGCCCCCCACCCTCAAGGAGTTTATATTCTAATGGGAGAGATTTATATTATGATATATACAAGGTAAATGGAGGTTAATCTCAGAGGAAAGAAATAGTATGGGGAAGTAAGGGTTGGGGCACAAGCAGAAGTTTCCTGAAAAACCTGGAGATAGGAGTAAGAAGGGAAAGCACTGTAGATATGAGGGATGGGGGGGGGGGAGGGTTGATGTTCTGCTGTAACTGCCCTCTCAGGTACAGATGTATGCAAGGTACACTCCCTGTTCTTGATCTGACCCAGGAAAATATAATTATCTGTTTCCCCAGAATCAATCAACACTTAATACTACTCCCTTTTTGCCTTAGGTGAGGACCTAGACTATCTCTGTACAAAGGATGATTATGGAAAGGGATCATTTTCTTCTTTGCAGCTTCCTGCTCTGAATCTTAATGAGTCTCACTCCCCAGGACAGAAAGTCACCTTATAAATGCTAAATGTTAAACTCTCAACTGAGAAGCATGAGAGGTGGTGTGATCATGGAAAAGTCACTAGATCTGAAGTCCAAGGACCTCGACTCCAAACCAGCAACTGTCCCTTCCTACCTGCGTGGTCTCAAGCAAACCCCTTCATCTCTCCCTGAACCTGTTTCCACATCTATAGCATGAGGATATTGGACCAAAGAACCTTCAAAATCCCTTTAGCTCTCCACTACTACTAGCTCGGTCCTTTCTCTTTGTTGATGGGCTAATGAGGTGAAAGAAAATGGGATGAGTTAAGGTATTGTCGAAGTGGTAAAGTACAAAGTTGGTCAGTCTGGAACAAGAATGGGCTGCTTCAATGCACAGCTATCACAGGGCATTTCAGAGCTGTGGACTAAACTGAACCCTCCCCCCCATGCACTACCAGCCATCCCTTCCTCCCCTCCCCACCCACCCTGCAACCTTCTCAAATCAAATTAGAAACGCCCCTCTATCCCCCATGGAATCTCTCTGCGATATCTATATAGACCTCTGGATAATTTTAATAGTAATAACTGACATCCATATAGTGGTTTAAGGTTTACAAAGTGCTCCCCATATATTGTCTCTTGATTGATCATCTTGATTGAATACAACAACCCCATGGGGCAGGTATTATTATTCTCATTTTACAGGAGAGGACACGGAAGTCAAGGAAAGTTAAATGACATGCCTAGGGTCATACAGTTAGTAAATGTCTAAGATAGGATCTAAACTCAGCTCTTCCTGATTCCATATATTATGAAGCACTGGTTCTAGATTCAAGGGTCACCCAACTATAGTTTATTCCTTCTACATCATGACTTTCCCTACTGTGGTTTTGATATAATGTGGGTTGGCATAAGAAATTAAATGCAAATTGGGGGGGGGGAGTTTTGTAGAAGCCACAAGTGACACAGAAAAAGTTTAAAAACTCAGAAATGCATAAAATGTATGTATAGTATTGTATAATACTTCTCTGGTTTGAAGCCAAAATACTTTACAGACTTTCTAGATCACAGGGGTGCCACACCCCTAACCTCTACTATGTGGAAGGAATAGCTGTAATAAGTTATTGGCTCAATGGACCATAGAGTTAGGGCTAGAGGGGGCTTTGAAGGTCATCAAATCAACCTCTTCATTTTTTACAGGGGGGTAGCAAAGAAAACTGAGGCCCAATAAGGTAAAAATACTTTCCCCAAGTAATGTATCCGAAATAAGGTTGAAACTTCAGTCTTTTCTGGACTCTAGGTCTATTCCTAGGACAGACTAGGACACCTAGCTGTCTCCAATAGCAACCTAAGCTAGAAGAAAATCAGATGCTCTGGGCTATCTCAAAGCCACCTCAAGATTTAGGATTCTAGTTGCCTAGAATGACAACCTACACTAAAAGAGAATCAGATGTCTTCGTCTTCCCCAAGTAGTGGGGCCGTGAAGATTGTCTTGATTCAGATTCAGATTTCTGGGGTATCTCAAAGCCACCCTGGGATTTAGGGTCTGGTCTTAGATTCCCACACAACAGGATCACGATGAGCACTGGAATAATTAATGTTCAATCACAACAGCTCTGGCTTTCACAGCAGAGAGGAGAAAGAAGAGCAGGTGAGCGAACGTCACTCGGACAAAATCCAATTGGTGGCCTATTTTCCAGGTACTTACATAACAAGGATACCATGACATAAACCCCTGCAAAGAAAGTAAGAGCACTGAACTGTCAAGTAAATGTCATTGTAGAAACGTTAAGAGTCTTGGTAGGTTCACTCCAATTACCATGGGGCAATACTGCTACAAGATTTTTATTAATAATAATAATGTATTATTATGTACCTTAGATTTATAGGATGCCTTTCTTTCTGAGCTAGTGTGCAATAACCTAGGACTTACTATGAATTAAGGGCTGTGAACCTGATGACATGCACTAGCAGCCAGGACGAAATCACTCCATGGGAAAAGAAGGGTGGGGGGAAGGGAGGGTACAGAAAAACTCCATGCCGTGGGAGAGTCCTTAGGCAATCTGGAGTCCCAGGGCCCTGTCTCACCTCTCAGGGATGTTTTTTAATCCCTCAGTTTATCCGAGATTAAGCCAGTTAGACAAAAACCAAACCTTCCATTTGTTTAACCCATTAAGTGGTTTAACCCTTGCAAGAAGCGCAGCTACAGTTCTCTTCATTTCTAGAATTAGCTTATACTAAAGGTCACCCTGAGCCTGCTCTTTGCTTCCTAAGTCTCGCAATGGCCTTTGGTTAAGAGTAATAAAATCTGACCTAAATCTATTTAAGGAACAAAACAGCAAATTAGCAAAGCGTCCTAGCAGCCACGTAATTAAGGTTATGTCTGCTAAAATCATTGTCCCAGGACTCCTTTCTCCTGAAACAACTGATGGAATCTGGTTTTACTCATCAAACCACTGGAATTTAAATGTCAGGGTGCCTGATGAATGTATTTTTCTCAGCCTTTCTATATACACCTTAGCCAGGAAGTATTCATATGCTTAGATTTTTTCCCCCTTTAAAATGGTTGCTTTTGTTACAAAACAACAGGGCTGACCTACAAAAGGCCCTCTAAAAGAAGAAGGAGGAGGGAAAAAAGAGCAAGAAAAAGGCTAAACAAAGTCATGACTGAGGGAGAAAAGGGTTCTGAGAAAGAATCCAGTAAGTATTTTCAGAGAACACATAAGGAAAGGCACATCTTCCAAGAATAAGGAGGTAATAGTTAAATGGTGTTCTGCCATGATCTGACACAGAGTACTGGGTTAAGTTCTAGGTACCACAGTTTGGGAAGGGTTCTGATCATCTGGAAAGGCCATTGGTGAGGTCTTCTTAGAGCCACCATTTTATGAAAGTGGCCAGGCTTGCCTATTATGATTCTCCTGCAAGCTCTGTTCCTATTCCTGACTTTCTGGACTTCAAAACCATTTCCCAGTACTGGGTATTCTCATTATCCCCTCATACACAAAGAGAGGAGGAGAGGAGAGGGAAGAAAGGGGAGGGGAGGGGAGGGAAGGGTAAGGGAGGAGAGGGGAAAGGAGGGGAGGGGAGGGGAAGGAGCTTTTCAGCTTCCTTTTGTGTGTCTTTCTCCATTAGAATGTAAGCTCCTTGTGGGCAGCAGATGACTTTCTTTTTTGCCTGTATTTATCTTCCCAGCACCTAGCACAGTGTCTGGCAATAGCAAATGCTTAAAAAATTCCTTGTTTCCTCCCTCCCTTCCTTCCTTCTTTCCTCCTTCCCTCCCTCCCTCTTTCCCTACCTTCATTCCTCCATTCCTCTATCTCTCCCTTCCTTTCTTCCTCCTTCCCTTCTTTTTATCCTTCCTACTTTTCTTCCTTCCTTTCTCACTCCCTCCCTTCCTTCCCTATCCAGTTTGCCTTACTCTGAGTTTAATCCAGATGATTAATATCCTTCCTAAAGTATGTCACTCAGAATTTAACTCACATCTGACTAAAGTATAAACCAGTAAAGCGAGTAGCTAAGGAATATATTACTAAATATCCTATCTAGGTATCATTATCAATAGTCATTGGTATTAACTATAAACATATAATTGTTATTAAAATGTTCATTGAATAGAAATAAGGACTAGACCTGCGATTTCTTTCATGGACCTTACTCTATCAATTCAAGGGGGCATCTTCTCCAAGACTTATATTCTTAGAGAGTAGTCAAGAGTACTTGGAAGGATGAGAGACATACTTGCCCAAGGTCACACAGCTAGCATTTTGTCAGAGTTGGAATTTGAACCTAGGTCTTTCCCAACTTTCTCTTTACTATACCTGACAGCTTCTCCTAAGAATACTAGTACTTAGAATGAGCTAAAACTGGAAAAGAAAAAAAAAGGAATAAGGACAACAAAATTCTTCTGTTTTGTTTTTTAAGATACTTTAGGTGCAAAAGGAAGACCAAAGAAAGGACAGGATTTCTGTTTAGGGTGGATGGGACCTTTGCTAAAGAGGCAGCAGGACAGTATACTCAAAGCTATTTTGGCTCTGTTTTCTCAGCCAAGAATTACTTTCACACTGGGAAGAATAAAATTAAAATAGTGAACGGGAAAATAAAGATAAATGATAGTAAAAGAAGACCTAAATGTCCTCAATGAATTCAAGTCACCAGGCCCAGGCAGGAATAAAGTGTATCCCAGGACTCTGAAAGATAATTGGCAAATATGATTGCAGAGTCTTGTCACTATTAACAATCTTTGAAAAACTGTGGGATGCAAAAGGACTACCATTCCACTGGCAATGGGCAAATGTTTCCCTGGTTCAAAAAAAAAGGAAAAAGATGGGGTCTTCAAAATTAAAGCCAAGGAACTTAACTTTGACTTTTCTGTCAAAATTCTAGAACGTCATAAAGGGAGAATAAAAACCACCTTGATTTTATCAAGCATGTCATGTTTGATTCACCTTATTTCTTTTGTTTGTTAGTTTTTGACAGGATTACTTAACAGTCTATGTATAAACAAAGTTTACCTGGAGTTTAGCTAAAAGTTTGACAGAGTCTCTCAATCTATCCTTCTGGGAAAAAAAAATAACTATAGGATATAGACTAGAGAATTTGTTTAGAATTGTTTTAATTCAATTCAATTGTATGAGTATTTTATTAAGTGCCTACCCAGAGGTGGGGACTTGACTCTGATCTCCTGATTCAGATCAAATGTTCTTTGCCTTGTGCTCCAATGCTTTCCTTCCCTCTGGATATGACGTCTACCCTGGTCTAGACCTGTCCTTTCATTGGATTTCACACTGTCCTTCTACTTCTGTGTCCACATCAGGTTCTTATGGAAGTTAGTGTCTACCCCCAAGCATGTGAAGACTTCCCCTGGTGGAATGGGTAGATGAGAACAATTTGTTCCAACCACCATAAAGGTCACTAAAGCAGGTGTTGTGTGTGGATCACTTAGAGCTTGGTCAGACATCAAATATGCCAAAATTATCCACTGCATCCCAGGCCACTGCCAATCATCCTGACTTTTGTCCTGCCATTGGACTTTGATGACTCTGGAAGAGAGAGTGAGGTTGATGACTGCCCAACTCTGCCTCACTTAAATCCACTTCACCCTCTAGTCAAGACTTCACCCCACAGCATCATTGGTCCTCTTTGATAATGAAGGCTAAACAACAACAGCTAATTGTCAAGCACTACATTAAGTGTTAGAAATACAGAGACAAAAGTGAGGTGATCACTGTCCTTCAGGAAAATATAAGGAGTTGACATTCTTCTGGTAAGAAACACCATGCAGTCACAGAAAGAAATACAAAGTCAAAGCTCATTTCAAGGGGAGTTCTAATGGTTTAGGGGGACCCAGGGAAGCCTCGTGTAAGAGGTGGCACTTGAGCTGAGTCTATATGGAGGAAAATATTCCAAGAAATGGAGATGAGGCACAACATTCCACACATAGGTGACAGCTTGAGCAACGACATAGGCAGGAGATGGAATGTCCCAAATGGGGCACAGCCAGTAAGTCCTTTTGCCTGGAATGTGGATTGAGAGAGAAGGAATAATAGGAAATCAGTCTGTGAAGAAAAGTTTGGAGCCAGATTGTGATAGTATTTAAATGCCAAACACAGGAGTTTGGAGACCACTTACAAGCCATAAACACAAATCCAGATTTAATAGAACACCAATTGTTGCCTATTGAGACTGGAATTGCATCATGATATTAAGTTAGCTACATCTATAACCCTATATCTCCACCTCTTTTGCATATAAATGTAAAGCTCTTATATCATTCATGAGAATTAAAAGTCCATAATAAAAAAAAAGCCTTCCTAAAAACACAAAAACCCACCTCTTCTGATGTTTCTGATGATTATGCTATGACTTTCTTTGTATCCCTAGGGTCTTAGCATGTTGTCTGGCCCAAAGTAAGGCGCATTGGCTAACTGAGTGACTGACTGACCTAAAAGTAACTCTGTCTTCTCAATGGTGATGCTGGTAGGTAAGCTCTGTCAAAGCTTACCATGCTAGAGAAGCCTTGAATGCGGTCACAATAATAAATTCTCCCTGCTGGTCAAGGGTTTGCCTAAGTATGTAGAGCCACATTGCCAGGAAGCTGGCCTCTCATGAAACAAAAAAAATATAGCAAATGGCCCTCAATCTTGTGTGGTCTCCACTTCTGTGGTGATGGCGGCAGAGCGAGAGAGAACACTAAGAGCTACACAGATTTCAGACAGGCTATGAATCTTAATAACGGACTTTGGTAAGGTAGATGCAAGATGTTTTTCCAGTGACCAAGAAGTTGGCATACTATTAGGCAATTTAATCTTGTCAATCTTGATATTATACACATAAATGAAGCTAGGAGACAAAGGAGGTTGCAGCTAAGTGGGAACATGGCTTCCAGGTCCTCCTGAGAATAGAAAATAAATGAGTTGGCTGTGTGCTACATCCAAAGGCAATAAAAATATTATTTAAGAGTTCAACTTGAAGCTAACTATAGCTTATACACCAACATCTGTTGCATGGGGTAAAGAACTGAAGGACCAGATCTAAAAAGAAATAGTTGAATGAGTCAATGTAAACTTGGAGGTATTAAGTAGAGTAACATGGGCAGCTATCTTCAATCCAGGGCTGAACACTTTCATCAGTGGCATTGGTAGAGACATAAATGTTATCTTTTTTTTTAAGCAATCGGGTTTAAGTAACTTGCTCAAGGTTACACAACCAGGTGTTTCTGGGTGTGGTGCTGAGTATTTGAGCCCTGGATTTGATCTCCAGGTCATCCCGACACTGGAGCCAGTGCTCTTACTCGCTGTGCTACCTGGTCGCCTCCATAAATGTTATCTTGACCAAATTTGCAGGTGACAAAGCTGAGAATAACTAACTTGTTAGATAATAGAGTCAGGAAACCCAAAGATCTCAATGAGTTCAAGTGATACATCATTTATAATAACATATGACTTCCTTTAAGTCCCACCTAAAATCCCATATCTTATAGGAAGCCTTTCTCTACCCCTCATAACTCGAGTGCCTTCCCTCTGTTAATTATTTCCTTTTTATCCTGAGAGGTGTTAAGATCTTAGCTTTAAAAAGCCAAGGTCTCCCACTACATCCCAGTTGTCCTGATCTTTATTTGGCCACTAGACCCAGATGGCTCTGGAGGAGAAAGTGAGGCTGGTGACTTTGCACAGCCCTCCCTCACTTAAAACCAATTCACTTGCAAGTCATGGCATCATCTTCCTGATGTCATGGTCCTCTTTGAGAATAAAGCACAAACCACAATGAGAAGCCCTGGCATCTCTAGTGTGAGGAATTGCTAAGCCCTGTTCAGGGATGTTCATCCATGTTTGATGTCTACCTGGCACTCAACTCTCATCATGGCTGTAAGAAGTTATAATATGTGGGGCGGCCAGGTAGCACAGCAAGTAAGAGCACCGGCTCCAGTGTTGGGATGACCTGGATCAAATCCAGGCTCAGACACTCAGCACCACACCCAGAAATAACTGGCCGTGTAACCTTGAGCAAGTTACTTAACCCTGATGGCTTAAAAATTAAAAAGAAGAAGAAGTTATAGTATGTGCAGTGGCCATACCTGGTAATCCATCTTGGCAAATGGACTAAACCAGGTTGAGGGTAACTGATGGACCTCAAACCCATCAGTGAGTTAGGGGGTTGTCTACCCCAAGTAAGTGAAGACACTCTCCCCATCATAATGAGTGGATGAGAACAATTTGTTTCAACAACCATGAAGTTGGCTAAAGCAGGCACTGTGGAGTACTTAGAGCTTGGTAACATTTCAAGGTCATCCACTGCATCCCCAGTGATCACCAGTTGTCTTGACTTTTTTTTTGCATCTGAACTTTGATGACTAGAAGAGAGAGGTCAATGACTTTGTACAACTCTACCTCACTTACATCCAATTCATTCACAAGTCACGACTTCACCCCTTTAGAAATGAAAAACAAAACAACAACAATTTATCCTGTATATAGCTTACTTGCTATATATTTGTTTCCATGTTGGTTCCCCCATTAGATTATAAGCTCCTTAAGGACAGAGGCTGCCTTTTGCCTCATTTTGTAGAACCAAGCACCTGCAGTGCTTGGCACATAGGAGGCATTTTAAAATGTTTATTGACTGAATAATTGAAGATGAAATTTCATAAGGATTAATATAAAGTCCTACATGAGTGGTGGTTGTTTTGTTTGTAATCCAACTCCAATCAATAAGTACAAGATGAAGAAGTTGCATCAAGTGGTTCATGTAAATAAAAAACATACTGAGGTATTGTGGGGACACCAAGATCAACATGAGTCAACAGTATGTTATGGTAGCTCTCCCGGCCCCAAAACCGTAAAACCATCTTAGGCATAGTGTTCCAAACAAGGGACATGATCTATATAATCTATATAATCCAACTATATTTTGCCACATCTGGAATATTTCATCAGTTTATGGGGCCATATTTTAAGAATCACATTGATAAAAAGGAATCTGTCCAGAGGAAAGTGACCAGGGTGATAATGGGACTGGAATGCATGCCATATGTGGATCATTGAAGGAGTGGGGCTTTGTTGAACCTGAAGGAAGAAGACACAAGACTGATATTCTTGCACTATAACAATGTCCAGCATTTGAGGGACTAATGTGGTAGTGGAGTCATTCTGATTGACCCTGAAATAGAAGTAGGAGCAATAATGCAAATATTTCAGAAAAGAAGATCTAGGTTCAATGTAAGGAAAAAGTTTCCCACAATCTTTGAGTTGAAAGGGCCTTCTGAGGCCATCTATCCAACTTGTGCCTCTACAATATGCCAGACAAGTGGCCATCCAGTCTTTGCTTGGTAACAAGGCAAGACCCAGGTCCCACCAAGGCAGCCCACTCCATTTTTGGACACCTCTAATTGTTAGGAAGCTTTTCCTTCCATCTAAGTTTGCATCTGCCTCTTTGTAATTTCTGCTCATTGTTCCTAGTTCTGTCCTCTGAGGCTAAGGAGAACAAGCACAATCCCTCTTCTTCATGAGAACCATTCACAGATACAAAGTCAACAACCACATCCCCCTAAGCCTCCTACTTTCTGAGGAAAACCTTTCCTGTTCCTTTGACAAATCCTCATGTGGCATAACCCAGAAATTCTTCAGTTTAAACTTCTCAACTATTGGAGCTGTCCAAAAGTATCCAACTGGGCTGCCATAGTCGTTCCCCATTCCTATATTTAAAGTGGAACCGAAAATTGATACCTAACTTTGTTTGGTATCATTTATGAATTATTGATTGAAATTATATTTAATTAAATTTAATAAATATTTATCAATACTTATGAATCAGATTTGCACTTAATTGAATAGGCCTCAGTGTTATAGTTTATAAGAGTCTATGTTCTTCAGTATTTTGGGATACAATGTGCATTGAATATCCCAGAAGGTAAGAAAGAGATAAGGAAGGTGAGTCAACCTAATCATAAGATGTTTATATTTATTTATTTATTTATTTTGCTTTTGGGAGGGCAACTGGGGTTAAGTGACTTACCCAAAGTCACATGGCTAGTAAGTGTGTCAAGTGTCTTAAGCTGCATTTGAAGTCAGGTCCTCCTAACTCCAGGGCCGGTGCTCTATTCACTGCACCACCTAGCCATCCCTCAAAAGATGTTTTTACCTAGCACCAGGTGTTTTGTGATGCTTGACATAGGAGTTTCCAGAGGATACTAACTCTGTGTTTTCCCCATTGCCATAGATTTTGAAGATCCTCTCTTGATAGTCAGTTTCAATAAGCAAAATGCAAGCCCATCCTCCACCTCTGCTGTAGACCAATCGCAGTCTTTATTTAGTTTGGACCTCATATAACTAACTGCTCTAATAGTCAAATGCATCCTTGACTACTGAGAAGACTTTGATTTCCTTTTATTGACAACTACTAGACTTACTAATAAGTTGATTAAGCTCAGACCTTTGTGCCTCAGTTTCTCTTTATCACAGATTTTTATTGACAGATGCCAGACATTTGCAAATGATTCTCCATAACACAATCGAGTGAAGGGAACAGAGCACAAGCTTTCACATTGATGATTACATTTTCAAAATGTGTCTTAGTAGAGCAAAATGCAATTTGGGGGGCAGCTAGGTGGCACAGTGAATAGAGCACCGGCGCTGGAGTCAGGAGGACCTGAGTTCAAAGCCGGCCTCAGACACTTAACACAAAAACTAGCCATGTGACCTTGGGCAAGTCACTTAACCCCAACTGTCCTCCAAAAAGCAAAAAAAAAATGCAATTTGGGAACTATTCTCCAACAAGGAACCTCTACTATGCATGTGTTAAATTGCACAGTATTCCTTGATAAAGGCAAACACAAGCATATCTGTTCAGTATTCCTCTAGATGGCAAAGAGGGTAGAGTGCTGGACTTGGAGGCAAAAAGACTCCAGTTCAAATCCTGCTTCTGATGCCTACTACCTTTTTGACACTGGGGAAGTCATTCAACCTCTCTTTGTCTCAGATTCCACATCTAAAAAAGTAAGGGGTCGAACTCAATGACCTTCCAGTTCTAAAGCTATGATTCTATGATCTCAGGCTAAACAACACTGAGTGAGGCATAAAATAGCAAAATGTGTTCTCATCAAAGTTGCTTGCCACTCAAAAAAGGAAATTGTGTACAAGGTAAAAATGAAAGGAAGATTCCCTGTAGTTGACAAGGTCCTCCATTTATACGAGGAAGGGAATAAGCATTTATTAAGTACATACTATATGTCAGACACTGTGTGCTAAGCATTTGCATAACTTATCTTATTTTACAACAATCCTGGGAAATATTTGCTATTATTATAGCTATTTTATAGCTGAAGAAATTCAGGTAGACAGAGGTTAAGTGACTTGTCCAGGATCAGAGTTAGTAAATGTCTGAAGATGGATTTGAACTCTGGTCTTCCTGGCTTTAGGCCCAGCATTCTATTTACTGTACTTCCTAGTTGTCTACTATACCACCTAGCTGCCTTTATAGGTGATAGTGTATAATTTTATTAAGCCATAAAATAATATAGAAACTCCCCAATGAGAGCCAATTGGTCTAGCAATGTATATGAAGAAAAAAAAAAACAAATGGATGAAAATGGTCTGTTGTCCAGACCATAACATGCAGTTTAAAGGCCATCCATCAAGTTAGAATATCAGTATATCTCTCTGGGACAGGAACAGCAAATGAACAATGAGCTGACTCTAGAATGGAATTGGAGGAAAACAATGGACTGAACTGTATCTGGGAAATTTTATAATGCTTTTAATGACCCCCAGACTGCTCCCTAGCACAAAGACACATCTTTCTAACATATGTTCTCTTAACAATGGTTATGAATATTAGACTACCACCATCTTTAAGAATCAAGGTGTTCAAGTGACCCAAAGAGCAATAAAGAGCCACATAGTAGGTGTAGAAAGACTGTGGCCTATTCCCAAAAATGATTTACCTACAAGAAATAGCAAAGATATCATTGAGAAGTATATGATCAGAGAAGGAGGTGGGTTAGGCTTGTGGCTAGAATGTGGAAGAAGAGAAAAACAACTGAGAATTCTCCACAAAAGAAAGAAAGAGAGGGAGGGAGGAAAGAAGGAAGGAAGGCAGGCAGGAATGAAGGAAGGAAGCAAGAAAGGAAGGAGAGAGGGAGGGATGGAAGGAAGGAGAGAGGGAGGGAGGGAGGAAAGAAGGAAGGCAGGCAGGCAGGAATGAAGGAAGGAAG
>NW_027187340.1:3764226-3765808 GCF_028583685.1 Petaurus breviceps papuanus
GAGAGGGAGGGAGGGAGGAAAGAAGGAAGGAAGGCAGGCAGGAATGAAGGAAGGAAGCAAGAAAGGAAGGAGAGAGGGAGGGAGGGAGGAAAGAAGGAAGGAAAAAGGAGAGGGAAGAAGAGAGGGAGGGAGAAAAGGAGGGAAGAAAAAAGAGAAGGAAGAAGGGAGGAAAGAAGGGAGGGAGGAGGAGAAAAGGGAGGGAGAAAGAGAGGAAGGGAGAAAGGAAGGGAGCAAGGGAGCATGGGAAGAAGGGAGGAAGGAAGGAAGGAAGGAAGGAAGGAAGGAAGGAAGGAAGGAAGGAAGGAAGGAAGGAAGGAAGGAAGGAAGGAAGGAAGGAAGGAAGAGAAGGAAGGAAGGAAGGAAGGAAGGAAGGAAGGAAGGAAGGAAGGAAGGAAGGAAGGAAGGAAGGAAGGAAGGAAGGAAGGAAGGAAGGAAGATTAGGAAGGTTTCCAGCACATAGAATCTGTGATTTGTATTGATGTAGTAAATACCAACATTGATGGCATCATAGATTCATAGGAATGAATCACTGCTACAATTGCAATCAAGGATAGACTAAGAAGTGATTTATAATGATTGAAAATCATGAGAAAGGTACTAATTATTTGTCTTTGTATGCCATTAAATGTGGTTCTAAATGATGCACCAGTCTTTGAAGTCAATCCACAAGTATCCATCAGGCTCTTACTGTGTGTAAAGCACTGAGCTCAGTTTTCTAAGATAGACACTAAAACATGAAACATAATTCTTCTCTTCAGGGGGCCTAAGGTTTTGTAGAAGAGGCAAGAAAGCCACAAAAAGTTACATGTCCATGTGAGATAACAACACAAGAGATGTTTTCCACGTAATTAATGACCAAACTAGTGGCACAAACATTAAATGCTGTGAAGACTAAACATAGAAGCTATTAAATATTCTATATAATAGAATATAAAGTCCCTCAAGGCGGGGGCAGGGCATGGGGGGGGTGGGGGCATGGGAGGCCGGCCTGGCACATAAAAGGTATATATTGAATTGTGTTGCCTACAGAGTGGTACTGTACTGGGAGTTTAGAAGACCTGTGTTCAAATCCTGCCTAGGATTTACTACCTGTGTGACCTTAGACAATTCACATAATGCTGTTGCCCTTCAGTTTCTTCATCTATAAAATGAAAGTTCTAGAGTCAGGTCCCTTTCCTGTGGTGTGATAGTAGATTTATAACAACCATCCCTCCAGGGGAGAAAACATGTACATGAACACAAACATTTTTTAAGCTTAATCTGAATTATTAAAAATTTTTCCATCACTTTCTTAAGTTTAGACAACCAACAGAACAGTGAGTCAAGTCCTGATTTATAGCATTTGCTGACTTCCAAGAAATAAATTCTTGGGGCAGCTAGGTGGCGGCAGTGAATAGAGCACCAGCCCGAGAGTCAGAATACTTGATCACACTTACTAGCCGTGTGACCTTGGGCAAGTCACTTCACTCCGATTGCCTTTCCTTCCCCCTCCAGAAAGGAAGGAAGGAAGGAAGGAAGGAAGGAAGGAAGGAAGGAAGAAAGAAAGAAAGAAAGAAAGAAAGAAAGAAAGAAAGAAAGAAAG
>NW_027187340.1:3765818-3768870 GCF_028583685.1 Petaurus breviceps papuanus
AAAGAAAGAAAGAAAGAAAGAAAGAAAGAAAGAAAGAAAGAAAGAAACTGGTGTGAGCTTGCTCCAGCACATCCCTGCTTTTAACTCTAAATCTGCAATCCTGTGTTTGCATATAGTAGGTAGTTTTTATTCACTGTTGATGCTAATTTGCTTTCACAGCAAAACCTAAAGGAAAGAAAAAGCATTGTCTCTCTTAGCCATGCCTGTGAAAAATCTGCTTATGTGACCCTTGAGGCTCTATCCCAGTCACCACCCTCCTGATGGTGGTGGTTCTGAACTGTGGTCATAGCATCTAAGAGGAAATAGCTTCTTGAATGTTAATCTTTAAACCCAAACCTATAACCTCGCTTACTACAGTTTAACTATCAATCAGCAAAATTCACAGCTGAAATATACCATACAGAGTGGCTAACTGGCATAGTGAACAGATCATCAACTCTGGAGACAGAAGGACCTGAGTTCAAATCTGGCCTCAGACACTTAATATTTACTAGCCATGTGATCTTAGGCAAGTCACTCAACCCCAACTGCCTTCTCCCCTCCAAAAAGCAAAAAAATACACATACACACACACACACCACATATAATATTATACTACTCAGTTTTAAAGTATCCAGCTTTAGGGAGAAGATAACCAGAATAAGGCCCTTGATCTCTTTAAAGTTTCAGAATTAAAGACATATAACAATGTTTCCCAAATGAGATCTGATTCTACAGTAAGTGTGTTTAAAAGGGACACATCCTCAACTTGTTTAAAGCATTTGTTACACTATAAATATTTCTCTTAAAAAAATAATTCCCAATATCAGAGTGGGGAAAAACAAACATAAGACTGATAATAGAACAATGTTGAAATGTAGCCACATAGTTTTTATTAAGGGACTTGACACTTGTTCACACAGAAATGAGCCCCACATTTAATACCGACTAATATATTTTGCCACAGGAATGTCTTTAGCTTTAAAATATTTTTACAGGCTTAGGTGTCCAACTTAAAAATCCCAATTTTTGTTGAATGGGAAGGGAAGGAGGGGTAAAAAGAGAAAGTTTTGATACAGAGATGTAAATAGACACTTCAATAATAGCATTTACAAGCTCTAATAAGTCACGAGGGGAAAATGTGTAGAGAACAGCTTTCTTAGACAGATGTAGCCATCTGCAACCCTCACAGATCCAGGGGAATTAGACCTGAATGAACTTGCCCTGACTGTCCTGCCCCTCTTGAGGGAGGGGTATGTATACCTCACCTCAGAAAAGGAGCTTCAACCACACCATAAGGGAGGTCCTATTGGTCATTATTGCCACCACAATGATTTTTATTATTGTTGTTAGTGTTATTATAATACACTGCCCCTCTCCAAGGTGTATATGTGTGAGAAGGGATTTCTGATCTTGGGGTTGTGAGTCTAAGAATTTCCCTACTCTCTGAACTTGAAGTTGATATATTCTAAATGACTTCATTTCCTGAGTTTGGGCCTGAGCTTTTTTTACACTCTCTGGGATGGAAGAGGCATGGAAGAGTTGGAAACAACCTGCTTTACTTTACACATTAATATTTCTCCTTGTGAAATAGTTATTGCTGTCATCTGCCACTGGCTTTTTTCAGAATCTTTCTCAAAGCAAAGCATTTTCTCCCCAAATGCTAATATAACGCCTTAATATTCATAATCATCCATGCTTCTAACTGGAGTTTTATCCCTCCTAGAGAGCCCTCCAGATACTCAACTTGGAGGATTATGGGACATAAGACCAGCATCTCTCCCTCTCTTCTCCCCCAGAATTTGAGAAGCACTATTAATTTTTTCCACATTCTGGGAAGGGGGTAGAGAATAGCTTCACTTTTCTTCATTCCAGTCTAAACCAGCAGTTCTAGGAGTAAAACCAGATTTGATAGATGATACTTTGCTAATCCTATCTCTGTTCATTCAGTCTTCCTTTATGTATCTAAAGGATTTCTCAGCAGTGGACTTTTGGTGGAGTAGGGAGGGGGGGGGAGAGAAAGAGGATGTTGCTAGAGTTAAATACAGATGAGCCTAATTTAATGTAACCAACACGTCTTTGAAAACTTTGTGTAAAGCCAGTCATTTTAATAATAAGCTATAGAAATAGATAGGTTGGTAGGTAGATGGATAGATAGATAGATAGATAGATAGATAGATAGATAGATAGATAGATAGATAGATAGATGGATGGATAGATGGATAGAAATATAAATATGAAAAATAGTTTAAAGCTTACAGAGCACTTTATATGTGTGTATAAATATATGAATGCATGTCTGTGCATAAAATCTCATTCGATCCTCTAAACAACCCCATAAGGGATGTATTTACTATTAGTTGTTGTTATTCTTCTTATTGTTGTTGTTTATTACCATGATTCCTAAAAGAGATAAATTCAATTGTTCAAGTCACACAGTGGGTATCACAGGCAAGATTTGAACCCAACCCTTCCTGATTATAGGTCCAGTACTCAATCTACTATTATTGCATTGTTTCTCTTTTTAAACATGTCATAGGCGCTATCTATTAAAGGAAACCCATGATCCATCTTTTATCAAATAAATATAATCAGCCCCCTTATTTCTATTCTATACATTTGGATTTTTACATATCCATTTTCTTAAAGCAGGGAGGGCACAGATCAGCAGTAGGCAGAAATTTGCCTTCCTGTCTTCATAATTACAATGCTCTTAAGGTTCAATAGAAATTCTATGGAGCAGAAAAGAATCCCTGGTCATCATTCTTTTATTTTAAGTTTTCAGTTCAGGACATAGTGATCATTCTAGTTCCAAATGAAACATTTCTCATTAAAATATTTCTCAATAGAGATTGTTATCACAGTAACAGTCATCCTAGATGTAAAAAAAACAGCTTTTATAACCAAGACAAAAAGTACAAAATACATCCATATTAAGAAGCACACAATGCCATCTCAGTTAATTTTTCTTAATTAGGGGTAAGGGGTGTGTGTGTGTGTGTAGACTAGCTATCACTGCTAAAGAGTGTAATGGGAATGCAAATTTGGAAGATCTTCCCTGCCCCTAGGCTAA
>NW_027187340.1:3768880-3771852 GCF_028583685.1 Petaurus breviceps papuanus
CCCCCCCGGCTTTGAAAAACCCAGATGTGGAAACCCAGATGTTGACTGGGTATGGATGTAATGGTTGGACAGTTTGGAAATCTGTCTACTTGATCTGTTTCTGTCTTGATAATTCTGCCTGTATACTTTGAAGTTCGGGGTGCTGACCTTTTCCCCTGAACAAGGTAAACGATATATGTCTGACTGATTAAAGTAAGCTTGTTAACCCATTTTGAGTTGCTTTCCTTTATCAAAGCAGATCCCAGAACCTGTATGGGCAGCAAACCCTGAGGACGTGCTTGGGGTGCTTGCCGCTACAAGAGGAAGAACTGGGCAAAGGAGAAGTTCACTTGGGATGCAGAAATTGGGGGTGGGGGACAGTGGTAGTCACCATTCAATGGCTAATTTTAAGTAGTTATTATTAATAAGTGTAAATTTCTATTGTTTCTGTGCTGCTGATAAACTGTCAGCAGCCCCTCTTAAATATCATTGCACTAAGATGATTGTCTCAGTTACCTTACCTTAGTTATAGCACTGCTAGTCACTACAAGCTAGATAAATCAATAGCCTTTATCAATTCAAAACTTGAAACTGAATATACTGACTTCTTCCACTTCTATTAGTTCTTCATTTTAATTTTATTTCCACTTAGATGATGTGAGAGTCCTTGATACTGATGCTTATACTGCATTTGCTTACAAGCAAAACTGAAATCTAAAAGGCTTTATTTGGAGTTTGGGGATAGTTTTTGTCTTAGTGAAACTCACAGGCCAGACTGAATAGAAACTTGATGATACTTTTCCTGTCTGACAATGCCAGCTTTATATTTTTGTAATTTTTCGTTTTTTAATTGTTTTGTATTGTATTTAGATTTGTAATTTTTATTTTATTTTAAGCTTAAATACGTAAGAAAAGAAAAAAGAAACCAAATGAAATACTAAAACTAAAATAATACAAAATAAAGAAAGGGGGAAAAAAGCATCACCATGTGCACAGCAGAACGTGAGACAGGACTCAAAACAGACAGCAATAAATTTCTTTTTCAAGAAAGCCTATATAATAAATACTACATGCTGTGTTGAGAGCTGTCCATCTTTTCTTTGCTTCCTTGTAAGTTTTCTTTTGTTCTCTGCTGTGCACTTGACAATGTCCGATTTAAAAGAGGTGGTAGAAGCTAACCTAATCCCCAGATCACAGGTCATGGTCATGTTCCCAGAAGTCCTAAAGACCTAGGAGGTCATCTAATCCAATCCCTTCACTTATGGAGGCTAAAGCGATCATTGTTCTTATCCTCGGACACCCTGGCTGTTTACAGAGGGCAAGTTGGTTTTGTGTGATTCAACACATTACTAATTAAAACCTGTTACCTTCCTATGGGCAGATATATCCTCCTCTGGAGAAGCATTTGCATGTCCCATTAGCATTAATGGGAGCTGCACAAGTGCATCAAGAGGAGAATGGCTCCCTTGGGTCTTTGAACTCAAGACTACTTCAAAACCGGTACCAGTGTACGTGCAATGGCATCATTGGTGCCATTAAATATCATTATACTTTACTGCAACTTTTATAAAATTAATTGTGAGCTCCATGAAATGCACTTGGCTCCTGGGGGTTGTGCATTATTGGGCTGACAGTGGACATGACAGAGTGAATTACACTATAAAACTTGGAAAATATTTTGGCAAGGGGAATTTATTAGATCCCATTGAGTATGTCCAAATTTACTGGGTACATAAAGAAAATTAACTTCTGTTAACTCCTGGCCTCTAAGGTCTCTCCCAGTTCTAAATCTATTGTGTTATGAAAAGCACATACTAATTGCATACCTAAAGTACAGGAAGGATTTGGGAAATGGAGGAGAGAGAAGAATGTCAAAGAACAACTCCATAACTATCTTAATCATTCTTCATAATGAGATTGGAAAGGATGCTGAATATAAGGCCTGAGTTTTAGTACCTTTAGTCCATTATGACTAGAATGTTGAGTTTGTGAAGAGGAGTAATACAAGTCTGGAAAAGGAGGTGACAACCTGATTATAAAGGATTTCAGCTGTGTGACCTTGGACAAGTCATTCATAGATCCTCTCTGGGCCTAACTTTCTTCATCTGTAAAATGAGGGGTTGGACTAAATGATCTCTAAAGTTAGAACATTCTGTCATGCTAATAGTATAGTGCAATAGCTTTCTCTAAAATGTCTTCCCTTTCCCTATAGCATTTTACTTGCATCTTAAGTGTTTTACAGACATTATATAGCTAATGTCATATTCATCTGAGAGAGAAAGGGAGATATTGCTTGACACAGTGCAAACCAAGGCTAACAAATAATTCTGTACATCACTAGAAAATATGACGAAAAATGTACTCAACTTCACATCCACTGCCTTTAAAAATGTGTAAAATGAACATTATAAACTTAGAGCCAGAAAGGACCTTACAGACCATCAAGTTCAACCTCTTATTTTGCAGTTAGGGGAAACCAAGGCACAGAGAGATTGACTTGTCCATGGTCACATACCTATTATCTGAAGCAAGATTCGATCCCAGCTCTTCCTTACTCCCAGGCCAGGGCCCCAGACACAATGAAACACTGTTTGGACTAAATTATCTTTAAGGTCCCCCTCACCTGTAACATTTTTGCAATCCTATCGAGTCAGGTCTCTAACCCTTTTAATTCTCTATCAACTCAGAAAATTCAATTTTAAAATTATTTATTAACTACTTACTGCATGTAAGGCACTATGTTTGGTTTCTTAGGAAATAATGACAAACACAAAATCGTCCCTCTCCTCAGGGAGGCTGCATGCATGTGCATACACATACAAACACACACAAGCACACATGAATAGTAGGAACAAAACTTGGGTGGGGAGAAAGAGAGAGACAGGGAGAAAGAAGAGAGACACAGAGAGAGGGAAAGAGAGAGAAAGAAAGGGGGAGATATAAAGAAGGGAGAGAGAAACTGAAAGAGGAGAGACAGAGAAAGGAAAAGAGAG
>NW_027187340.1:3771862-3772363 GCF_028583685.1 Petaurus breviceps papuanus
GAAACAGAGAGAAAGAGGAGAGACACAGAGAGAGGGGGAGACAGAGACAGAGAGAAAAAGGAGAGAGAGAAACAGAGAGAAAAAAAAAGAGACATGGAGGGATAGGGAAAGAAAGAGGGGGAGAGGGGGAAGAGAGAGAGGGAGGGAGAGAGATAGAGAGGGAGAGTGGGAGAGAGAGGGGGAGAGAGAGAAAGAAAGAGAGGAAGAGAGAGAAAGGAAGAGGGGGAGAGAGAGAAAGAGAGAGATAGAGAGAAACAGAGAAAGGGGAGAGAGAAACAGAGAGGAAGAAGAGAGACACAGAGAGAGGGAAAGAAAGAGGGGGGAGAGAGAAAGAGGGAGAGAGAGGGGGAGAGAGGGAGGAGAGGGAGAAGGAGAAAGGGGAGAGAGGGAGAGAGGGGGAAAGAGGGAGAGAGGGAGGAAGAGAGAAGGGGAGAGAGGTGGGGAAGAGAGAGGGGAGAGAGAGAGAGAGAGAGAGAGAGAGAGAGAGAGAGAGAGAGAGAG
>NW_027187340.1:3772373-3772566 GCF_028583685.1 Petaurus breviceps papuanus
GAGAGAGAGAGAGAGAGAGAGAGAGAGAGAGAGAGAGAGAGAGAGAGAGGAGGGGAAGAGAACTGACAACAGGAAGGTTTCACTGAGAAAGGGGCACCTGAGTTGAGTCTGGAAGGAAAACCAAGATTCTAAGAGAATATATATACATATACATATACATATACATATACATATACATATACATATACATATA
>NW_027187340.1:3772576-3803529 GCF_028583685.1 Petaurus breviceps papuanus
ATATACATATACATATACATATACATATACATATACATATACATATACATATATCCTAGGGGTGGGAAATGGCTTGCATGAAGGCACAGTGGGAGGAGGTACAGAACTGGTGTGGGTCCATCATGACTAGAATGCTGAGTTTGTGAAGAGGAGGAAATGTAAGTCTGGAAAAGGAGGTGACAAGCAGATTATAGAGGACTTCAAAGGCTCACCTAACAAGTTTGTGTTTCATCCTGCAGGCAATGGAGAGCAACTGAGGTTTTGGGGCAAGGAAGTGACAGCATAGCTGACATTTATATGGAGCTTAAAGGTTTACCAGAGAGTTTATAAATGTTCTTTTTCCCCTCACAACAACCTTAGGCATGTGGACACTCATTATCCACATTTTACTATCAGATCTCGAGCTAAGGTAGACTATCTTAGTAGTGGATGCAGTAGATGGACTTGAAAGAAGGTAGTTAGTATTCTATTGCAATGTTGTTTTGTTGTTCAGTTGTAATTGCATCTTCTTAACCCCATTTGGGGCTTTCTTGGCAAAGATACTAGAGTGTTATGCCACTTCCTTCTCCAGATCACTTTATAGATGAGAAAACTGAGGCAAATAAGGTTGTGACTTGCCCAGGGTCACACAGCTAGTAAGTGTCTGAGGTCATATTTGAACTCAGGTCTTTATGATTCCAGGCCCAGTGCTCTATCCACTGTGCCACATAGCTGCCCATAGCAGTAATCTAGACAAAAGGAAATGAGGGCCAGAACTAGGCTGGTGGCTGGGTGAAGGCAACAAAGAAAGATGTCATAGAAATAGAACAGATAAGATCTGGCAATTGACTGGATGTGTGGAGTTCAGGAGAAGGAAGACTCAAGGATAACTCCAAGGTTGTGAGCCTGAGTGACTGGACGAATCTCGGTGCTTTGAATGGGGGAGGTTAGAGAGATGGTAGGTGTGGGAGGGAAGAGAATGAGTTCTGTTTTGGACTTGTTGAGTTTGAGATGCTTGAGGGACAGCCAGGAGGAGATCTCCAGCAGGCAGTTGATGATGTGTGACTGAAGTTCAGGGGAGAAATTAGGGCTACATGTACAGATTTGGGAGTCATCTGCATAGAGATGGTACTTGACCCCATGGGAACTGATGAGAGCATATGCAGAGAGAGAAGAGAGCTCAAGACAGAACTCTGGGGAACAGTCTTGCTAAGGGGAAGGAGAAAATGAATGATGATCAACAAAGGAGACTGTGTGTAGAACTATTTAATAAAGTTGTTGTTGAAATCTTGCCTGTTAAATTTAACACCAAGAAGGTTATGTGTCTTGTACATTTGTGGTTGTCTACATGCTATTTGAGAGGCATAGGGAATTATGTCTACCCATACCCTACCTCATCCTCCAAAAACAGACAAGAAAGATCTTTTCCCCGGAAGGTACCAAGGTCATCCAGTGCATCTGGGGCCATTGCCAATCATTTTGACTCTTGTCTTGCCACTGGACTTTGATGACTCTGAAAGAGAGAGAGTGAGGCTGACAACACTGTGCAACTCTGCCTCACATAAATCCAATTCACCCACAAGTCAAGACATCACCTGTGATGTCGTTGGTCCTTGTTAAAAGGAAGGCTGAAAAATAACAGTCAAGGTGCCTGAAATTCTACCACTGGGGCTCCATATTTTTGTCTTCCTCAGAGAGGGAATTATACCCAGAATCAGAGGCAAAGTAGTGCAGTGGAGAGAACTCTGCTTTGGGAGTTAGGAGATCTGGGTACTGGCCCCAGTTCAGCCACAAAGCAACTGTGTAATCTTGAGTTTCCTCATCTGGAAAATTTATGGGTTGGACCAATTGACTTCTAAGAAATTCTGTTGTTTGGGGACTTTACATATTAGTGTGAATGAATTTGTCTTACCTTTAGAGGAGGTTTCAATTGGAATACAGGAATAATAAGAATAATAGGGACTGAAGAAAGGATCTGGGGGAAGGGCATTGATTAGTTGACAGTTTTGCTTAGAACATTAAACTTAAAGACTTGTATAGAAAGCCAAAAGAGATTTCAGAGATCATCAGAGAAGCCCAACCTTCTCATTTTATATATGGAGAAACTGAGAATTATTAAACTATGTATACCCTTTGACCCTGTGATACCACTACCAGCTCTAAACTCCAACAAGATCAAAGAAAATGGAAAAGGAACCATATATAGAAAACTATTCATAGGAGCTCAAGTGGTAACCTGGAAATTAAGGGTTACCCATCACCTAAAGAAAGGTTGAACAAACTATGTTATATGCATATAATGGTACACTATTGTGCCATGAGAAATGATGAAAGGGACAGTTTAAGAGAAACCTGAGAAGACTTGTATAAACTGATGCAGTGGAAAGTGAGCAGAAGAATGAGAAAAATTTATATAGTTACAAAAACATTATAATGGCAAACATCGCAATGACCAGCCATGATTCCAGAAGACCCATAATGTATGCAATGCACCTTCTGATAGATTCAGGATGAAGCAATATGAAACATATGTTTTTTGAACAAGGCCAATGTGGGAATTTATTTTGCTTGACTTTGCATATTTATTATAAGAGTTTTCTTTTTTTCCAATGGGGGGATGAGTGTAGAAGAAAAAGAAAATAGATTTGTTAATTGAAAAAATTAAATTTAACTTTAAAAATAAATCATAGAAAGAAAAAAACTGAGGCTTAAGACACCAAACACTTGGACTGCCTTGCAGCAGTGAGGGCACAGTTGAGGCTGTATAAAATAAGTTTCTGATGCACCAAATCAGTATGGTTTGGGGGTTTTCCTTCAGTTTCATTCAGCAGTTCATGAATAGGAGCTGAGGAGGCAGATGATGGAAGTAATCCAGGGTCAAAAGGTTGGCAAGAGAAGATCTGTGATAGAACAAGAGGACAAGGGACTCAGGAGCAGACAAGAGAATGGAGATAAAATGGCTATTAGATTGAGGTCAGAGAGGAAACAGGGAAAAGAGAGCACGAGTAATGCCCTGACAAATTACTGAGGGGTAAAGGGAGTGGAGGTCTAAATGAGGGCGAAGAATAGGTGCAGCTCAAGTGACTGATATTTCCCCAAATGTCTCCTCTTGAATCTATAAACTTGGCCAGTTATGGGCCTTTTGGCAAGAAGGAACTTTTCCTCTCTCCATTTTAATCCTATTAGTTATTTTCATTGTTGTGCAAAACTGCACATCCAGGACACAGAGCACGGTGATAAACTGGTTTGCCAAAGTATTTCTTGGCCACCCTGTCTATTCCGCTTGGAACCAGATACAGCGAGGGCCTGCGAGTTTTAGAAGCAACTCTTCCAGTTCCAAAATTAGATCTAAGCTCTTTCTAAAGCCTCAAGCCTGTTTCTCAGTGTTCTTAGTAAATTAATTTTCTTCAAGGTTGTTAGCTTCCCAGCATATACATAAGTGTTCAATTACAATTTCCTATTTTTTAAATGTCAGCAATAATAAAGTAAGCATGGACTGTTTTCAAAATCTAATGAAAGAAAAATTAGACCACTAGACCAATTTTACAGGTTATTTTCCTATCTCTTGGACTTAAAATGCCTCTAAAAGCAGACTAACTAAAACCTTGGTCCCTAGAAAGCTTAAGGAGTGTTCAAAAATGCCTGCTTAATAAGTTTTTTTTTTTTCATACATTTAGCATCTCAATAAACCTTATCAAACCTCTCTTGTTCCACTGGCAATTTTCTGACCTCCTAGCTGAAGATTTGAGCCCTGACTTCTGCTCATGGATGAGTAATCACAGCAGGTCCGCAACAGAACCTACCCTAGACCTACAGATATATCATCTCCAGCATTGTAAATCAAAGCCTCAAAGAGCATCATTTAGCCTGAAGCTAAAATTGCTTGTTTATCAGATGGTGCCTAGTTTAGCATGGAGCTGTTCCTTGTAAATCTCTGGGACTTTTTACAGCATATACTTAAGCAAGCACATTGGCTCCTGGGAGGTTTTCTGAAAGCTTTAATGACTCTAGGCTGCTAAAAGATCTAGGCTTTGGTTTAGTTAAAGTGGCTACAGGTCCAGCTTGGCTCCATTTTGTAAACTCACAAAGATAAGGCGTCTGCTTTATCTAAAGTGAGAGCCAGCATTAGTTTCCTAAGAAATCTTTATATCCAAAGTGTTAATGTTCTTGTGGCTTTGGGTATTTTGACCTTTTGTCTGCTAACTTTTGATTTATGGTGGGAGTAGAGTCCTTTCTCCCAGGCTTTATTAGCACTTTGAAAATGGAATGAAACACATGTGATTCTTGAAATTAGACTGAAAGCTAAATGATTTTGGATTAAAACCATATATGTTACTCAAAATGAAAATGTTCAAATAAATGAACAGTACAACCTCTCTTAAACTCATTAAAATGATAATAGTAATAATAATAACATGTTGGTGACCACAATTTCTCAACAGGGCTAT
Organism: Petaurus breviceps papuanus; assembly: GCF_028583685.1. NCBI lineage: Eukaryota > Metazoa > Chordata > Mammalia > Diprotodontia > Petauridae > Petaurus > Petaurus breviceps. Next base: position 3,777,004 of record NW_027187340.1, read on the forward strand.
TAATGAGTCCACTGAAAATCCTGTTAGCCTTCTTGCTCAACTCAGCACTTTGTTTCTCTGTGACAGAAAGGTTTATAGATTCTGGCCATGTAACTGGGGGTAGCAAAGGGAAATTGTCCACAAAATTCCCATTGGTGTAAAAACCTAAGTACTTGCTAGAGTCATGAATAGCTTATTGACTAAGTATACCACCAAGGACACTGGCAAACCATCAGCCACTTTACTGATGGATGCTAGTGGACCTTGATGAAATTCACTAATTAAAGAAATCTTTACAGAGTTCCCTTTATATGCATTCTCTTTGATACAAGTTAATTAAAGGACTTCCAAAGCCTCACCTGGTGTGGGAAAAGGTCTCTGTAGGGAGTGTAAGGAGAACACGAAACACCTCTCTTTTCTCCTCTCTATAGGCAGCTATAAATTGTGTTCATGCCATTTTTTTATAGCCACCATATTCTCTGTTTTGAAAATGGACCCTTTTCCCCCAAAACCATAGCCTCCATTCATAAACAAAAGCAGAAAATGTTTGGTTTTGCTTTTGTCTTGGTTCTAGGCAAAGAGCATTTTTTCTTTCTCTTCACCAGTAGTTTTACTGTTCTCCAAACAAGTACAGTGCTGTGTGTAACTTCTCGGCTTGGCACCATTTCAATGTCTCACATTCAAGTGAGGACTCCTGAGGATAAGTATACAATGCTTGTCATAAAAGCTAAATATATGTGCACCTGTTGCATTTTGCTCAAATCACGACAAGCTGGCATAACACCTGGGATATTAAAGTCTACATGACTTAGCTGCTTCTTGAAATGGTCTTTATATATACAGTCCTCCAAAACCATGATGGAAAGACACTTTATAATATTAAAGCAAGTTGGAAGACAGACAGGTCCTTAATGGCTCAAAGTTTTAAGTTCATTCTCCTTCTTCTCTATGCCAGATGGAAATAATTTTGCAGTCCTCTTACCTCAGATATAAGTCTCAGATATGAGAACCTTCTTCAAATCAGATAGACCATTTTGTGCCAATGCCAAAACTATGTATGGTAGAGTGATGAGTCCTTTGCCTGCTCCTCCCCCCCCCCCCGGCCTTCCAGAAGAGAATTGTTTTCTTCCACTAGTACACCTCATGCCCCTGCTTCCTCAGGACCACTGCCCATAGCATGGCACTCTAGCCAAGATGGAATCCAAAAGGCCTTTCTTGGTTCCGGTTGAGCTTTCCCCAGCCCAGCCTGCCCTGCTCCCTCCCCAAGTGGATTCTCTAATGATGGCTTTTCAGGGTCTTTTCTCTTAAGGCATCTGGTCTCATGCTCCAAGGCTTCTCCTCAGGTCTACTCCAACTGAATTTTCCCCAAAGACCATACATCCTGGTGATAGCTCTCGTTGCCACCCAGCTCTTCTACCTGTTTACAGATAACCCCTTTGGAAATTTGAACTTGTTCCCAATTATTACTCTCACTTATCACTGCCTCTACTTCACCATTTTAATTTACCATTTAAATTTTCATTTACCATTTTGTCATGTTCCTATCTCATATTTTCTGTGACTTCATTCTCCACATTTGTAAGGCTAATCTGTTCCTCACTAGAACTTCAACTACATGGCCTTTTATTATATGCTATCATATGCATGGCTCTCTAACTGTTTAGTTGCTTTAACTCTTCCTCTACACCTAGATTGCAAACACATCGACAGCACTGAATCTTTCTTAAGTATTCCCAACATCTAACCCTGGACGCAGTATTATGTAGTGCTTAACTGACACATATAAACATCCGTTATTTTTACTATTATTATTCTTGGTCATTTGTCTCATTCTCATCTTTCTTCATGGAGTTCAAATAGAAATGAGCCAAGGACAAGTTACTTGGATTTTTTTTTAATATCAAATGTTTTGTAAATTATTCTGCAGGTGAGAATAAAGATTTTTTTTGTAATTGGTTCATGTATTTGTTTAAATTTTATCTATTTCATTTCAGGGCCAAGATGTGTGTCTGAAAATTAAGATCTCAGAAAATAGAGGCTGGGTCCTCAATTCATTCTGTAGATAACATAGCACAACACACTGTTGCAAACAGATGGGCAAATCACGGGGCTGGTTAGTGTTAGAACTGAGGCCAGCAATCAAGGGTCCAGAGGTCTAATCTTAGCATAGGGTTCTCTGTTCTGTCATTCTGCTCTTGCTCTGTTAGTCAGAAGCTTTGTTAATACTGGTCTGACTCTACCAGGGCCATTGGATTTGCCTGCTCAGAATCATGTTTTTAAAGGCATAAAATAAACCAATTATACTGAAACATAATTATAATTTATATATAAGCATATATAATTATAAAAGATACAATTACAATTTTTTTTTAAGTTTACAGACCTCAAGTAAAGAAATCCTGAGGGGATCTAACTGGAACTGAATGGAGAAGGGAGCAAACACCCTTTCTGCTTCATTTGAGGAAGCATGAAAAGTAGATGGTCTTTGCCCTCCAATTATACTTGCTGAGTGAGGCCTAATTCAAAAGTTCAGCCCCCACCTGGAAAGGAAGAATCTTGTGCTCAGGAGTGTTAGCAGAAGCAGTAGCATCTCTGACTAAGGACAATGACATGTTTGATGTATAAAATGTAATTTGTGTCCCGTTCATTAACAAACACTTTTCCAGATAACAATTCTCACAGTTCAGGCAAATAGGAAAGTATTGCCAATCTGCCTGTGAATTGTATAAATCTATACTGTCTACTTCAGAAGGAAGTGATGAGGATTGATGGTTGTAAAGTGATATGAGATTAGTACTGCATTATAAGGAAAGCTAACACCTTTTCATCGTATAGGTTAAAAACCAGTAGAAAAGACCAAGGATGAATTTTTATTCTGCCCTCAGGCCATGCAATTGTTAGTTTTGAAAGAAGGAAGCATTTCAAACAAAGCTTTGACAGTTTCTAAGAAGCAAAATAGGTGATTGGATGGAAAAAGGAAGAAAAAAAATCTACTTTCAGGAACATTGATATGAAGTATCAATAAGCTAACCTGGTCCCTGCAAGGTCTGTTTTAAAAGCTATTGCTTTCCAAAGTGAAAAGAAAAACTGTCAGCAGGACAGAACTTGTGTTGTTGTGTTAAACAAAGCTTGAACTCATTTATTGATGATTAATTCTTAGTCTACTTGTAAGTCTTTGAAAATACGACAAGTCAGGGGCGACTAGGTGGTGCAGTGAATAGAGCACTGGCCCTGGAGTCAGGAGGACCTGAGTTCAAATCTGACCTCAGATACTTAACACAAAAACTAGCTGTGTGACCTTGGGCAAGTTACTTAATCCCCATTACCCTCCAAAAAGCAAACAAACAAATATATCAATAGCCTGGTAAAGGTTGTTTTGGGGGCAGCTAGGTGGTGCAGTGAATAGGCCCTGGAGTCAGGAGGACCTGAGTTCAAATCCGGCCTCAGACACAACACAAAAACTAGCCATGTGACCTTGGGCAAGTCATTTAACCCCAATTGCCCTCCAAAAAGCAAAAAAAAGAAAAAAAGACAAGTCATGAATGAAAATATCAATGCTAAATACACAAAAAGAGCAGGGGAGGCGGTAACTCCAAGTTCTGAGAAAGATGAGTATATTCTTCACATCCACTGAATTTTCCAATTAGAAAAGCAACAGTTAGTTCAATAATTTCATAGATGAGCATGACTCAAGACCCCTAAAAAAATCATGAGTAATTAGCATAATGTATAAATATTAGTACAGTTGGACTACTCTGAGGATAAAGGCAGGAGAGTGATGATAAATGTTTAGCTGGCTTTCCAAAAATGATAAACTTTTAAGTTTAATTTGCGTTATTAACATTTTTTTCCACTTTCTTAAGTCTAGACAATCAACAAAACAGTAAATCAAACCCAAGTTTGTAGTATTTGCTGATTTTTAAGATAAAAATACTTACATTGAAAATTTAACAGCCAGATCTCCTAAACCATCTCAGGATATCTTCAGCACAACCTTGGATACAGGCCATTCTACAGAAATATTTCCTTGGGAAGAGGTAGCATGGTATGGAACAATTAAAAGATCATTTAATTGAGAATCACAGGAGAGGTGGTTTCTGGTCTCAATACTAGATCTCAATGATTCCTCCCAACTCTAAAATTCTTTGTTCCTATAGTTCTATAACAAGAGCACGCTAAAGTGTCAAGAACAATGGAATCAAGGGACCCAGGTCCAAATTCTCCTTCTGCTACTTATTATCTCTATGACATTGGGCAAGTCATTTTATTTCATACTAGGCCTCAATTTCTTCACTTATAAAAATGAGAAGGTTGGAAAAGATGACCTCTAAGGCCGTTCCAACTCTACATATATGATTCTACGTTCCCTCACACTAAATACTCCCATAGGGCAAGAAGTGTACTAAACTTCAGAATTCCACTTGAATTTCCTTCTTTCTCTGAAATCTCCAATTCATTCTGAGCTTGCTGTCAGCAATGTCATTCAGCCCAGCAAGCCATTGAGTTCTACCATCAGATATGTCCAGCCTTTCCTGCTGTAATAGTAATGTAATTTAAAGATCCCCCTGTATTGGCTTGGTTTTTGGTTTGATTGTATTAAAACCCAGAGCTTGTGAATCCCACTTGTGGGATGGACTTGTTGATGTGAAAAGAGAGTGCTGAACTGGGAGGAGTTGGTGACATAAATTTAGTGAGACACAAGAAAAGAGAGAGGCAGAAGAACTTTTTGGAAGCAGAGAAAGACTGAGAGGATTGCTGAGGGCCACTTTGAATTGCCCAGGACTTTTGAGAGCTGCCACCCAGAGCTGCCAAGGACTGAGGAGATATGGCTGTTATGCTGGTACTTTGTCTGTTTTGATGTTGTTTTGCCAGATTTGTCCACTGGTGAAAGACAGTCCTGTTGTTGCAGAGGTCCTGGAACCTTGCTGTTGGTTCAGAGCTACTGAGACTGTTCTGCACTCAGAGAGTGAATTCTGTCCACTGGTGAAGGACAGTGCTGTTGTTGTAGAAGTCTTAGAACCTTGCTGTTGGTTCCGAAGCCCTTAAGAAGGATTCTCTTGTTGTATGTTTACAGAAATCCTGGAAGAGGGTTTTGCTAGGGGTCCTAGGACTGTTCTGCAGACAGAGAATGAATTAATGAAGAGACTGGCAATGTGTCTTGTGTGCTTGCTAAGCTTTGTCTCCCCAGGAACAAAGATTGCTGAGAACTTGCCTTGTGTCAAGATGAAGAAAAGACCTCCATTTGGGTATTAAGTGCTGTGCTTGAACTTGTTGTAACTCTGGGATAGATTCAATTGCATCCAGGGGTAGGGAACTTTTGACCTTTTTGTGTTCTATGATTGAACAAATGAATGTACTTTACTTATGATTGGAAACTAATCTCCATTTGAGAAGAGGGGCTTTGTGATGGACCAAATGAAGGTACAGCCTAGGGGTGGAGTAGTATTTAGAACTGGGACTTTGTAATTGATTAAATGAATGTAATATCCTGGGGTGGGGTAGTACTTGATTAAATCAGGTAGTACTTGGAGATTATTGAGTCAGACTTAGTAAATGCTGTATTTTGAATTATGTCATATTTTGATCTTCTCTATTCTTAATTTTTCACTGAATAAAATGGAGAGCACCTATGCTGGTATTTTGAACCTTGAGAAGTTGCCTTTGCTTGGCATTACATTACACCCGCATATAAACCAGAGTGGTAAAGCATCCTAAACCAGACATTCTAAATCAACACTAAAAGAGCATCTGATATGTGCCCAGCACTGTAGGGGAAAAAAGTGGGGGGAGGTGATAAGAACTGGCACCTGTCCTTGAGAAGTTTATAATCTAGTCCAGGGGTATTTGAATGCAGCCCTTTAACTGAATACAAAATTCACAGAACAAATTCTATCAAAGGATTGCACTCAAGAACCTAAAGGGCCACAGGCCATCCCTGGTCTAGTTGGAGAAGCAGGAACAGCACAAATGAGGCAACCAGAGGAAAATACAAAGTGTTGAAGGCAATTAAAAACAAGATGGTGGAATTGGTAGCCATATACTCATCCAACCTACAAACTGCAACAGAAAAAAAGTCTGAGTCTCTTTCCTGTTCCTCCTCCAGTTACACTCTCTTTACTTCTCATAGCTGGATAGAATCAAAGCCTTCTACCTCTTGTGGAATGGAATGTGGATAGAGATGGGAGTGGGTTGAAGATACCTTTGACCAGCATCAGAGCTGGTTAGAGAAGAAGAGGTTTTATGTAGAGGGAAAGGGATTTGGAACTGAATTCATGCCTACCAGGTTCCACACAACCCTCCAGGTTATTATAGTGGAAAGAAGAGGGGCCAAAGAGTGAAGAGGAAAGTCAGGGACTAAATACTGGTAATATAAGAAAAAGGGGCAGCTAGGTGGTACAGTGGATAGAGTATTGGGCTTGAAATTGGGAAAACTCATCTTCACCAATTCAAATCTGACCTCAGACACCAGCTGTGTGACCTTGGGCAAGTCACTTAATCCTGTTTGCCTCGGTTTCCTCATCTGTAAAAAGAGTTAGAGAAGGAAACAGAAAACCACTCTAGTATCTTTGCCAAGAAAACCCCAAATGGTGTCATGAAGAATCAGACATAACTGAAATGACTCAACAAGAAGGAATTTGTGATTTATCTCATAGACAATAAGAAGAGATTGAAGATTTTCAAACATGGAAGTAACATGACCAAACTTATACCTTGGGAAGATTATTGTGACATCATTGTGAGGAAAGAATGTTTTTAGAGACAGAAAAATGGAGTCATTTTATCCAGTTATTGATAACTGAGTAAAAACAAGAAGTTAAATAGAAAAGGCACTAGTATTTTTACCCAAGATTCTAACTAACGATGAAAGCTAGTTTGAGTATCAAATACCAAATACATAAATATAACAATGCTTATCTCCAGTTTGGATTTGCTTGCAGTAATTCTGGTACACAATGGGTGTTTTGTTTCCAAATTTTTAAGAATAGTCCCTAGGTTCTGGCAAAATTGCACATTTATAAATAAGTGATTAGAAAAACAAGGCTTGTGTTTTTTAAAGCAAAAAATGCAATGAAGTGAAACAGTTTCCCAAACTCAAGCTTATGTAAGTAAAGGAGAAAATGAAAATGATTGTGAAAATCAATTGCCTCATTCAGTAACATTCCTGATTATAGTAAATAATAATGTCCTCATTAAGTGTGTAGGGGGTACAATATTGTTAGATTTACAACAAAATTGATCTAAAATACTTTTAATAAGTTTCTTATTTCGTGTTTCAGCCAGTTTCATGTTTTTTGGTACTATTAGAAGTAGACATTTGATAAGATGATTTGAAAAGATTTTCCTTTGATGTTCTACCACAATTGGATTTAAGGTGGAGAGGTTTGACCCCTACAAATGTTCAATAATTAATCAATCATCAAGTATAAGGCATTGATGTCAAACTAGAAAGATTTTTTAGTAACCTTAGAGAAACATCAGTTCAACAAACATTTATTAAAAGATTCTCCTATGAGGTTATCTACCCTCAAAAAAACAGAGGGCAAACAAGTATATTACGGTCTTCTAAAGATGAATATGAAGGCATACATCTATATGTGAGTATAATTATAGATATCCAAGTATATGTATGTGTAAGTAAGTGTACACATATGGAAATATGTGTGTATGTATTTATGTGTATACATGTGCATATGTATGTATATATCTGTATGCATATGCATGTGCGTATATATACACAAATATATGTATCTTTTCTTTGTTTCCTTGTTCTCTGCTCTGTACTTTTTACTTTATTCTTTCCCGCCCTTCCTTCCCATCCCCCACTCCCAAAGGCTACAATTAAGCATGGATATAGATATATAGATATAGATGTATATGTGTAAACATGCATATATAAAGCAATGATTATATATAATATGGATATATATCCATATATGTATTGTGTGTATATATATTTTATGTCTGTGTATATGAACACACACACACACACACACACACATATATATATATATGCATATTTATATATCCATACTTAACTGTAGCCTTCAGGAGAGGGGGGAAGGAAGAGGGGAAAAAGAATAAAGTAAAAGTATACAGCTGAGAACACAAGAAAACTTTCCAGGAAGCAAAGCAAAGATGGACAGCTCTGAACACAATGCATAGTATTTATTATATAGGCATTCTTGAAATGAAAATGTATTGCCGTATACTTTGAATCCTATCTTACATTCTGCTGTGCACATGGCAATGCTTTTTTTTCTTTTCTTATTTGGTATTTAAGTTTCAATATTTAAGTTTATGTTTCTTTTTCTTTTATTATTGTGTAATTAAGTTTTAATATTTAAGTCTAAAATAAATTTTTGAAAGATTTTAAAATGGTCTTCTATGTACAAGACACTATCTTAAATACTAGAGATACAGGCAAAAAAAAAAAAATTAAATGGCCCATAACCTCATGGAGCTTACATTCTACTTGTACACCGATGAGTAATTATAAAGCATATTCAAAAGACTTCAAAGCAACTTCTTTTTTTAATTTTTTTTTTCATTTTTGGAGGGAGGGAAGGCAAGGCAATTGGGATTAAGTGACTTGCCCAAGGTCACATGGCAAGTAAGTGTATCAAGTGTGTGAGGATAGATTTGAATTCAGATCCTCCTGACTCCAGGTTGGGTACTCTATTCACTTCGCCTCCTAGCTGCCCCAAGACTTCAAAGTAATTTCAAGAGGGAGAAAATATTATTAACTTAGAGGTAGAAGAATGGAAAGGGGAATAAAAAACAACAAAAAACAAAAAGCAAAGGCCTACTGTAGGACTTAGCATTTGTGTATCAATTGTTAAAAACCCTTGAGACTGTAGCATTTAGCCCAGGGGCTCCTGATCATTCTTCCAAGGATTTAACTCTGGAGAACCAGCAGCTTTTTCCATGAGGAAAAATTCTCCTCTGAAAAAATCCCTCTGGCAGAATTCCCTGATCCCCTTCCCTCCCTCCTACCACCGCCGTCACTGTACAAAAATCCCATAGGATCCTAGGCCATAGGATTGTAGGTCCAGAGCTGGAAGGAACCTCAGAAGCCACCTAGTCCAAACCCCTCATTTCACCACCATGTGGTTGCTATTCAGGCGGGGATGACATCCATCCCAGCATTCAGAAGAGGTTGCATCTCTGCTGCTCTTAAGATGATTTTTTGTTCTGTTATATAAAAGGATTTAGCAGTGATTTGGGCTACAACATTTTAAAACGCCTTTTATCATACCCCGAGGCCAGATGGCAACAAGAGGAATTGTTATAAATGCAACAATAAATAGTGTGTTACACCGGGTAACTTCTCTAAAATTCTGATTAGCCAATTCCCCGGTCAACAACTTCTAACTAATCCTTCCTCCAGTGTTCCTTCTAACGTTGAATAATTAAAATGAATAAGACCCAAATGTTTCATAAAGACTTCTTGAAAAGGATGGTCTAAGGCTGGGTTTCACTAAAATATGAACATTACTAAATTTAGAAAATAATTAAAGCAGATTCATCGTATTCCAGAGTAACTGAGAAGTGAAGAGACCTACACAATGGGTTTTCTTGGGAAATTTTCACTATCCGACTCCAGCCTACGATAGCCTGGGCTAATAAAGACAATCATAATCGTAATAACAACATTTATATAGCACCTACTGTGTGACAGACATTGTGCAATTATTATCTCATTTGAGCCTCACAACAACCCTGGAAAGTAGGTGCTATTGCTATTATCCCCATTTTGGGGGATGAGAAAACTGAGGCAAACAGAGGTTAAGTGATTCACAAAGTCAGAAAATTCAACGACAAAAAGTCTGCCTACCAAAGAGATTCCCAAAAAACAAACAAACAAAAGTGTAGAGCTAGGACAGATCTTCCCATTCAAAGCTGAGTGTTTCTATCGTGATAAAGCAGCATGCCATGGGACACAAAAGTCAGTGCCCTAACTGGGGGTAAAGTTCAAATCCCTTGTTTTGTGATGTTATATTGAATGTACTCAGGTTCCTACTTAGAATGTGGAAAGTAAAGATCATGCCATATTCTCCTTCACAGCCTGCTGTGCCTTAACTGTGAAAGGATCATTGAAGTAAATATTTTATTTTTAGATTTTTAAAATTCTCTCAGCAGTGCTAACATCTTTTCCATTTCTATCATTTTATATCTCTTAAGAACCTCAACTTCAGTGCACCAGTCACAAGTGGACTTAGGATGTATGGTGGACTGAAACCATTTGGTTTCCTGAGATACAGAAATCCTACTAGCCTCCGTTCTCTTCCCCTCCCCTCCTCTGAACCAGCCAGGAGGATCAGACCAAGGAGGACTCATCCTAAATTCCTAGGAAGGGCCTAACGGGGACAAGGAAATGGAACAGTCCTATCTGCACTTATTCCCACATTTCCCTCTCCATCTTTTTTTTTTTTTTTTGCTTTTTGGAGGGCAGTTGGGGTTAAGTGACTTGCCCAAGGTCACATGGCTAGTAAGTATTAAGTGTCTGAGGCCATATTTGAACTCAGGCCCTCCTCACTCCAGGGCTGGTGCTCTATTCACTGCGTCACCTAGAAACCCCTCTCCATCCTTTTTTGAATATTATGAATGGTCCATGGACCTGTCCTACCACCGCCAAACCTGACTCTTAATGCTTCATCTCCTTGCTCCTTGGGAGGGGTCTAGATTCCATCAGTAGAGGGACTGAAGATGCACTTGCCACTCTAGTTCTCATATTCAAGCCCAAAACTCTCTAAGCTAATGGCTTCCAAACTTTATCTAGCAATGCCTCATTAAAAAAAAAATAATAATAATACTATGCCCTCTCTCCCCACCCATTCCCTCCTGGCTGGGTTTCTGATTTTCTAGCCATCAGGACCATGGCTTATCTGTAGTTTCAACTTGGAACATCTGTCAGTCCCCATAGCTTGATCACCCTGAATATTCCTCTGTTATAGTGGTCCCCTTTTACCATTGGTGATTTCCTCTTAGGGACTTCATTTTGTGGAGAAGTGCAGGTCAACGCTGCTTCCCAGTTGTGCTTCTAACTTTCTAGACTTCAACAATATTCCTTCCCCCCACCATTTTCTGCCTCCCTTTCGAATTTGTGTGTTGTCTTCTCCCATAAATCGTAAGCTTCTTAAGGCCAAGAATTGCTTGCATTTGCAGCCCCAGTACAATGCCTGGCACAGAGTTAAATACTTAATACATATTTATTGTTCTGCCTTACCCTGTCCATCCCCACCCCTGAAGTGGAAAACAAGACATGACTTATCTGTGTCTTGAGCCTGTCCCATCTGATGACAATTATGGCAACTTAGGCCAGGATGGAGATTTCACATGCGCCTTCATAACTGAATACAGCACGACGATTATTTAATAAGCTATGCAAAAACAAGATTATCACAGTAATGTTCAATGACAATCCAAATAAATTGTTTTAGTCTCATTTTTGTTGGCTTTGATTTGAACTTTTACTGAAAAAAAGTAGGAGCTATACTTGGAAATATCCAATAATTTGGGTCATTGTCTCCATGCACTAAAATATTAAAGTGCAAGTTACTCTTTTGTCTGTCCCTGCCTCTCCCCCACTTCCCACCAAGAGTGAAGGAACCAGACTAGTTATCACAAGATTAAAGAATGCTTTTAGTACTGAATCTCACATACAATCTAGGAAAGTTTCTATTTGCATAAATTCATAAAAGGTCTTTTTGGGACTTAAACATACACCAATATAACTACTGATTAGGCATGCTCTAAAATCCTAAAGTTAAAATTTTAGAATTTGATGAAATTCTAGAAAGCTAGGCCAAGAAAGAACAGGCTAGGAGGGAGACATGGATGTGATCTTTGCTTTCTAGGCAAAGCAGTTACCTCAAAGACCTCTGCTAATCTCGGGCAATGGAGGACTCCAGACACATCTGTCTACTATGACAATGGGAATCCTGTGTTACTTGGAAGAAAACAAATGTCCCATTTGAGTTGAGCTGAACCATGCCATGTAGGTTCTGAAATGTTCAAATAAAATTAATTTAAACAAATTTTGAAAAAAAATCGCCAACAAATGCCAAGGTTCTGTCCTATATACTGAGGAGGCAGGTCGTAATGTTATTGTCCTTGAAGGCTCATTTTATTTTTTGTGTGTGATATTCCAGCCCTCATAAAGCAGGGCAAAAGAAGGAGAAAGGGGAGAGCAGAAGGACTGGTAGTTTTAAGTGTGAGAGAAAGGAAAAGGTTGGAGAAAATCTGTACAAGAAAGCAAAATTTAACTGTAAGGTAAAAAAAGAACAAAGAAGAAAACTCTTGAAATGTACTCTTTGGTGTCATCAATTTTGTTTCTAATCTAGATTTTTTCATCAAATTCTTAATTTTTAACTTCAGGATTTTTAAGCATGCCTAATCAGTAGCTATGTTGGTGTATGTTTAACTCCCAAAAGGACCTTTCATGAATTTGTGCAAATAGAAACTTTCCTAGATTCTACGTCAAGCTGAGGCAAATGGATTAAGTGACTTGCCCAGGGTCACATAGCTAGTAAGTGTCTGAGATTGGATTTGAACTCAAGTCTTCCTAGAATCCAAACTCTGCTCTCTATCATTGCACCACCTAATTTCTTTTTAGAAAACAATTTGTAATACTAATCACTGAGACCTTCAATTGTGAATTTGGTTAAGCAATTTCTATTCCCCTAGAGTTTTACTAATTTATTAACTATATTTACTAATACTCCAGAAAGCCATGACTTTGTCAGTATGGATGTTCCCATTGCAACTTACTAGCTCATGTTCAAGAGTTGCTACATCCAAAAAAAAATAGCAAAACAAAATGGTCATACAGCCAACCTGGTAAGGAGCCTCACTGAACTAGACTGATACACAGACAACATATACACAGTCTTTCTCGAGGTCCAGACTCAGTCTTTTCTGTTTGGTAAGACCCAGTAGAGTTTGCCTTCTATTGGAACAGAATTCAAGCACATAGAGCTTACCTGCACATTCCAATGAGATATCAAGGTGGGACTTCAATGGAATTTCCAAAAAGCTTCCAATATTTTTGTACTTTTGGAATACAACCAATTTGGAAATTGAGGACTTATGGTACTGTGAAAATTCTGATACCTTGTAAACAACCTATGACAGCTGTTGGATGAGTAGGAAAAATGTTAGAAGGCACAAAAGGAATCAGAGATTCTTCCTAAAAGGGGAACAACAAAGAAATTAATCTAGGATATAATGAATCACAGCTAAGTTTTTTTAGAGTACCGTGGAGAAATAGCTTTCCATTTATATGTGTGTTTTGTTGATTGTTCCCTCATTTTTCAGGTGTATACAATCCTTCATGACTCCTTTTGAGTTTTTCTTGGCAAAGATGTTGGAGCAGTTTGTCATTTCCTTCTCCAATTCATTTTACAGATGAGGAAACTGAGGCAAACAGGGTAAAGTGAGTTTTCCAGGGTAGCATAACTAGTAAGAACCTGAGGCCAGATTGGAACTCAGGAAGATTCATCTTCCTGACTCCAGGCCCAACTCTCCATACATTGTGCCACCTGGCTGCCCATATTCATATGTAAAATCCTTTATAAATCCAACCGTCAATTAAAAAATGTTTTGCATTTTAAGTTGGTTTATTTGTTGGTATGTGCACATATTTTAGTTTCTAAGAGTCTCAAAGGAAAAGTGCTATAAATTTATGTCCTTAACCTGATTCTATATTTGGCCCATCAAATCTCCCATGTCTTCAATATTCTTCCCTTGCCTAGCTGTAAAAGAGAGCATCTTTGTCTCCCTTCAAAACCCACTTCCTCCATCATACCTTCCTTCATTAGGTAAAAGGAATTATATGAATCATCTCCCTGAGCAACAAAATCTATCACATAATGTTTATGTTCATGGTGAAGGGGAGAGAAAGAGGGAAAGAAGAGAGGAGAGAAAGATACAGAAAGAGAAAGATAGATGAAAAGAAGGAGAAGGGAGAAGAAGAAGACAAAGGGTAGGAAGAGAAGGAAAAGGAGTGCTGAGGGGAAGAAAGAGGGGGAGAGTCTTATTTCTAAGTAGATTTGCTATGTACACTGCAGGTTAAAAAAGTAAAGTTTGAAACTTGCAGAACTGAACCAAGTCATTTTAAGAGGGCCCAGAGCTTCAAACTTAAGAAATATTCAAGTCTGGAATCTATTAGGTATCAATGAAGTATGATACTTCAGACCAACTCTCCTAGACATTTTAAAGCCTAAGACAAAAGAAGAACAAAGCTCTGAGCTTGGAGCCAAAGGATTCCATGCATGGGAAAAAAATGTGGGGAAGGGAAAGTCAAGGGATCTTTTGCACTAGTGCTACTCAAATTCTTTTCATTGGCCCTCTCACATTTGTAATATCTTTTTTTTTCTCCATGGTGAAAAACTGTCATAGACACAATCAGTTTTTTTTTTTCCATCTTTAGGTAGAAAGTGAAGTTAGAACAAAAAAAAATAGCAGGAGCATAAAAATCATCAGAATGGTCTTTTTAAAAAGAATGCTGGATCTTTTGGATTTTCTTACATTCAACAGACAGTAAAATTCCTTGAGGACAAGGCAATAGCCTCCTAAAGGATTTCCCTCTCTCTGACCTTTCTGTCTGGTCTATCATTCACAAAGGTACCAAGTTAACATGCCTAAAGCACAGATCTGACCAGACACTACCCTGCTCTAGAAACTGCTCTGACTCCCAACAGCGCTAAGGATAAAAAGCCTACACTCTTTTGTTTGGTTGTTGTTGTTTTTTTAAAGCAATTGGGGTTAAGTAACTTGCTCAAGGTTACATGGCCAGTTATTTTTTGTGTGGGTGCCGAGTATCTGAGACTGGAACCATTCCCAGGTCTCCCTACGCTGGGGTCGGCACTCTTACTCACTGCGCCACCTGGCCACCCCCTTTTGTTTGGTTTTTAAAGCCCTTCACAATCTGGCTTCACTTTATGTTTCTGAAATTTTTGCTCATTTCCCTCCTTCATTCACTTTCCCTTCCAAACAAATAGGTCTGCTTGCTTATTGTCTGTGTACAACACTCCATTTCCCCTCCCCATGGATTTGCACATTCTGTCTCCCCAATATCTGGACTGAATTTCCTCCTCAGCTCTACCTCATAGGATACCTAACTTCCTTCAAGGCTCAGCTCAAAGTGAGAACCTGAAAAGACCTTAGATTAAAAGATCCAAGGTCTCCCATTGCACCCGAGGTCATCTCCACTTGTCCTGATGGATATCTGGCCACTGGACCCAGATGACTCTGGAGGAGAAAGTGAGGCTGATAACCTTGCACAACCCTCCCTCACTCAAATCAAAGTCAATTGCAAGTCATATCATCATCTCACTGATGTCAGGGTCCTCTTCAGGAATGAAGGACAAGAAACACACAACCATTGTGTCTAGTATAGTGTCTTGTGCAAGGCAGGACATTAAAAATGTCCATTGATTAATTAGAGAGATTGGAAAATAACTCATGTGACAGAATAGAATTCCATTCTGTTCAATTCAATAAACATTTCTTATGCACCTGATAGGCCTCAAGCCTGTTAGTGAGTTAGGGGTTGTGGACCCCAAGCATATGAAGACTTTCCCCAGTGGAATGGGCTGATGAGAACAATTTATTCCAATAACCATGAAGGCAGCTGAGGGCATGGAGCACTTAGAGCTTGGTCGGACATCAAAGACCCCAAAGTTGTCCACTTCATCCCAGCCATCACCAGTCAACCTAACTTTTGTCTTTCCACTTTGGTCTTTTGCTCTTTGATGAATCTGGAAGAGAGAATTCGAGACTCTGCCTTACTTAGATGCAATTCATTCACAGAGTCAGGACTTCACCTTGTGATGTGATTGGTCCTCTATGAAAATGAAAAAATGAACAGCATTATGTCTCAGGCACTATGCTGAGCAATTAAGAGACAGAAAGTCCCTGCCCTCAAGGAGCTTACAATCTAATAGGGAGAAAGGGACAAAACACAAAAGGAGGCAGGAAAAGGGAGGGCAGCAAAGGGTGCCTGGCATGAGATAATCTTATTCCGTGTAGTTGAAACCAGGCAGAGCAGCAGATGCAAAGTAGAGAGAGCTGAAGTTTCCACTTGTGTACATTATATAGGAAGGCTTTTATATAAGTTTAGTTCCATGGATCACCTTTAGAGCTGGTCTTAGAAAAAGACTGAGAATCAATTTCTTGGTTCCCGTGATTAGAGAGAGCAAAGGGAAAAGCAAAAAGAGGAAATGCAAAACAAGTAAGTAGATAAATGTTGGGGAAATCTAGAAGTCCTTTAGCTCTTAGCTAGGCCTAAAATGGGTATGCCTTCTGACGGCTCTGGATAACAGTGTTAAGCCAAAAAGCACTGTATTTGGAATCAGAAGACCTGAGTTCAAATCATAGTTGTGACTAAGATGTATCATCTGGGTGACCTTAGGTTAAATCACTTAACCTCAAAAGACCTTGGTTTCCACATTTATAAAATGGTGGTGTTTGGAAGGTGGTACACAATGATGTCAAAGACCCTTTCCAGCATAGCTAGTGATCTCAATGTTAGGATTAACACTAGCACAGTGAGTATTTGTCCAGTATAATGGACTCCATAAAGATGGAGGATAGTGGAGGAACACAAGGGTGGTGGAGGAATTTATACAATATAACCACAGGGTATGACTCACTATCTTATAAAGGCTTTTTCCAGAAAAGAGACAAAAATCTAAAAGGAAATTGTCTCAAAATTTGTACAAAATTTATTTCCATACCAATTATTAGGCTGATATCATGTATCAGGAAAAATGAGAGGAGCTGAGGATAGAAAGACAAAAATGAAGACTGTTCTACTAGCTGTGTGAACCTGAGCAAATCACATACCCTGTTTGCCTCAGTTTCCTCACCTGTAAAATGAGCTGAGAAAGAAATGACAAACCCCTTCCAGATCTTTGTCAACAAAGCCCCACAAGGGCTAAACAACAACAACATGACTGAACAACAACAAGTTCAACACCCTCATTGTACAGATGAAGAAACTGAGTACCAGAAAGGTTTTGTGACATGCCTAAAATCACATACCAGAGCTAGAATTTCAACCTTAGGTGCTTTGGCTCCAAATTCAGTATTTTTCCCACTGTGCCATGATGTAGATTAATGATATAGTAAAGAGTCAAAACCATCTTACGAAGGCATCTGATTCAAAATAAAAAGCAGAGACTTTTAATTGAAATCACCACCAAACAGTATGTATCACTCTCATAAGAAAGCAAGCTTCAGTGCTTCCAGGTGCAACATCAAAAAGTGAGCTCCATGATACTTTAGAGGGAAGAGGCAGAGGCAAAAGGCATTTTAAATATATTGATTCCAAAATGATATCCTGAGTCATTTATACCATCTGCCACATGAGTTAACTGATTAAAAAAACCAGGGGGGGAGAGAGAGTAGACACCTGGGAATGAACGCCAGTGCCCAAGTGAGATCCAGCAGGCAGAAAGCTAGCTCCAAGGTTGGAGCTGGCAGAGGGTCTAAGAGAAAGGGGCAAATAAGAATGTGTGTTTTAAGTCTTACTTATTTCAAACCACCTTTCCAACTTTCTACTTTTTTCGGCTTAGTAAAGCTCCAAAGAGCAAGAAAAATATATTGCGAAGTGTAAGAGCTCCATAAAACACCCAACCTAGGACATCAGATTCAGTTTATGGCACCAAGGGCCGCTGCCCAACAACAGCCCTCATTTAAATGGAGCACATGAGTCATAACCAGCGAACAAAAGAACCACCCATCTGCACACATTTAGAGAAAGGGAGTTGCAGAAGAGGGCTGACATGGACTGATGTCTTGTCAGTGGCTTTTATTACAAGGGGAGCTGAAGCTTTTGCCATTGCCTCACTCCAGCTTTCAGAGTCAAGGTAATTCCACATTTTTCTAAAGCCAAGCAGGGAAAAGTCCTGCTAACAGGGGGAGTAAAGCTCAATCACGGTGCTTGGGAGAGTGTCAGCTTAGGGTTCTGATGCCAATTGCATCACATTGGGTAATAATACTGTTGGCCAACTCTACCAACCTACTTCCAAACCAGGTGTTAAACATTTTGCACTGATCACAACACAATCCATCTCTGAGATCTATAGAGGTGAGTTATAGCAATCTCTGAGTTATTATTTGTGTCTAAATCTCAGCCATGCCTTAGACAGGGATGAAAAAGCATTTACTAACAGAACCTAGGATTTTATGTTTTGAATATTCACTGAACTAATTGATATCTTCCTGATATGCAAGAGGACTTTGATGCCTATGAAATTGTGTTAGGAAGAATTAAACCAAGGGCAGTTCCTCCCAGAATTTCCATTACTGGGTATTCTGGAAGGTACCATTCCAGAAAAGGAAGGTAGCCACAAAAGTACATTCAACAAACGTTTCCTAACCATGGGAGAGTAACAAAATGAAAACATTTTTGGACTCTCCCACTATTCTTCAATTTGAAAAGCATTGTGTGCATTTTGAGGAGAATGTTGTCCCACATGTTTCTGATTCATTCACGCTTAACTCATCCTGGTCTTGGTCTGTTCACATTGTCATCTAAAAAGACTTGTAAAAGCGTCTCTGGAGCTGTTTAACTTTTCCTTTCATAGAATTATGCCAAGAATAAATGGAACCAGATTATCTCAAGACTTCCCATTTAGAACCCACAATGTCACAAGAGGCTTTAAATGTGGCCAAAAGTCATTCTCAGCTCCATAAGCAACCCTTCCAGCCTTGTAAGCTTCAGAGTTCCCTGGAAGTTAACAGACTGAGAAAGAGCCTCGAGCATTCCATCTGGAGAAAGGAAAGGCTGACTCTTAGAACTGAAAATCACATCTAAGCCCATGAGCCTTCTTCTCCAAGTAAACCACCTGACTGCATCTCACATGAAGTCAGTAGTCAGGGTGCTATGGATCTCAGGTGTTTCTTTCTTCTAAAATGTTTTAAATGCCAGCTAAATGGCATGTTAGAGAAGAGTGCCGGGCCTGGAGTCAGCAAAATCTGAGTTCAGATTCGGCTTCAGATACTCACTAGCTACAGGACCTTGAGTAAGTCACTTAATCTGTGTTTGCCTCATTTTTCTCATCAGTAGCACTACCTCCCAGGGTTGTTGCAAGGACCAAATGAGATATTTTTAAGTGCTTAGCACACATAGTGAGTGCTATAAAAATGCTCATTATTACTAGTTTTGTCGTTATTACTATCAGCTCAAATATGTTTTACATTAAGCCTTTGTAGATTCTCCCAACTGCTAGGGCCACCCCCCCAAAAAAAGAAAGTTACCTGGCATTCATGTTATGTATATTTTCTATATATATGCAAGTTCTCTCTCCCTATAGAATGTAAGTTCACTGAAGGCAGGGTCTGTTTCAGTTTTGTCTTTATTTCCCCATTGCTCATCATATAGTAATCACTTAATAAATATTTACCAGTTTGTTGATGGATCCCATTTCTCTACCTAGTAAATATATGAAAGAGATAAGGCATAGGTACAAGGTATCAAAGAGTAGACAACAGCATCAGAGAGTAAGAAGTGGAAACCAAAAGTAGAAATCAAACATTCTTATACCACATCAAGTACCTTTCCATCTTTTAATTAAAAATTCATGAGTTTCCTAGAGGGAAAATGTTAAACAATTTTAAGAAAAATGAAAGAAAAAACTGGAACTTTACATGGAAGAAAAAAAAAACCTTATCTCTTCCTCTCAGAAGTCATCTTTAGAACTTCAAATTGGTTATGGGTGATTGGCAAATATCAACTGACTGATAAAATGAACAACGGTATTTCATTTCTATAAAGGCTTGAAGAAGCCAATGTATAGACCTAGCCCTGGTCGTCTGAAGGTTTCAGGCTAGCTATACCATGACATGGAATGTCATCAGAGTCACAAAAAGAAGTTGAGCAGAAAAAATATTTGGATGTCAAAAGGGTAAAATTACTGAAAACCTGTGGGTTTCATCATCTCACTAGAAACAGTTGGGGCCTTCTCTGTTGATGTCAGGAAGAAAAAAAAAGTTTTACTTTAATATGTCCATTCATGTGGGAAAATATTTCCATGTGTTTCCATCATGAGAATATGGGACACTAACTACAAAGAAATGAGGGTCTCTTTGGAGATCAATCTAGAACAGGTAGGTTTGGGGGTTGAATTTTTTTTTACAGAAAAGAATAAGGCCAGATATGTGTTTCATAAACAAGCACTAACTTGAGCAGTAATTATTGCTGGAGAACTCTCAATAACAGAGCAGTCTTCTAAGGGCTGGTGGGCAATAGAACTTGGGTATGAGTGAGCTTGTGGTGGGGGTGGGGAGAGCAGAGTGGAGAGAGGGAGAAAGAGTACATGGGTACTATAAAAGGAATTTAAAGAGTTTTTGTCTGAAATTTCAAAAGCAATGAGCTGATAGCTCATTAAACTCCTTAAAGAACACCCCCCCACACACAAAAAAAATCTTCTACCCAAAGGAAAACCAAACCACTTCTCACTACAGACTAATCAGAGAAAAAAAATTTCACCCACCACAACCATGTCTCTTTTGAACTGGCTGGCATTTGGATGTTGGTAATGATCCCCAGCTGTCCAAGCTCCCCCACATTAACCCTTCCTCTGACTGTTCTCACCTCCTGGAATCTCTTCCAGGGGAAATGGGACTTTAAAATTAGGCTGTAAAGTAAAATAGTCTGATGCTAAAACAAATGAATTGGTATGCCTCAGGGAGGTTAAAAAAAAAGAAAGAGAAAAAGATGCCTCATGCTTCTCTCAGTAATGCAACCTCTTTGAAACTTTTTGGAGATGTTTTGGTGATTTGTTGGGGTATTTTAAACAAAATTTCAATTGATCAAAAAAAATTTAACTTATATTAGAAGGGAATTTCAGTGTAGCCAAAAGAAAACTCCAAAACACTGAGGGTTAAAGTTATATCTACAAAATAGCAAAAACTAAAATTCATACAGGCTTTTGAGGGTTTTCAAAGTACTGTACACACTTTATTTAATCTTCACAATGATCCTATGAAGCACATATGACAGGTATCATTATCCCCATTTTATAGAAAAGGAAACAAAACCCTCAGCAGTTTTACGACTTACCCTACTATGCTAGCACTTGGAAGTGAGATTGGATCTCTCCTAAATCCAAGTCTGTGGCCCTTTTCTTACATAGGGCAAAGTATTAAATTATTTACCCCCCCAAACTCTTTTTCCAGGTTCCAATTATTTATACAACTCAAAGAAAATAGGGGACAGAGAAACAAAAGGTTGCATTTGTGGCTAAACCAGTAATCTGGAGTCATGAGCACAAATGTTCCCTTAACCTAAGGCCCACTCCCATGGTGTCCCTGCAGCAACCAGAACACTGAGTTGTCAACAAAAACAAAGGATGGATTTCTTAAGACCAAGGTTACTGTTCACACCCTTCCATTAGCTTGGGGACACCTTATAGTCAATTTAGCAAACATCAAGCTGTGAGGCATTTCCTTTGCTTTCCAATCTTCCCCATTGATGCCTGATTATATTGATCTTACCATAGACTTGTCATCTAAAATTGGATTCAATTCAAATCATTTGTTAAGTGTATACTATGCACAAGACACCAACAGGCAGAGAACAGAAGGGAAAGGAATAAGTATTTATAAAATACCTACCATGTGTCAGGTACTATTGATAAGCACTTTTTATACTCATCATCTTAATTTGTCCTCATTTAACTCTGGGAGGCAGGTGCTATTATTGTCCCCACTGGTATCACCAAGGCAATATTCACAACACTGATGTCAACTATGAATATGCATAGTGCTGAATCACAAAATATAACAGACTCTCCATATAGAAAACAGAAGCAAAACATTTATTCAGACACCAGAAAGTCAAATCCCAATACCAGAAAACTGAATCCATCATAGCAACAAAGAAGTTAATACACTTTATCACTACAGAGAGCAACACCTTCCCAAAGCCTTCCCACAAACACTCACAAGCCTAGCTGTCTGATTGCCAGTCTCTCCTCCCTCTGTTTTAACTGTTCTGACTCCCACCTTCCTCTCGGCTCTGCTCTATCCTTCAGCAAACTCCTCCCACCACAGGCTCCATGTGATTACATTTGACCTATTAAGGGGCAGGGAAGATCTTCGAATTACCATTACACCATTTTATAAGTGAGGAAACTGAGGCAAACAGAAGTTAAGTGACCTGCCCAGGGTCACACAGCTAACAAATGTCTGAGACTCGATTTAAACTCAGGTCTTGCTGACTCCAGAATTCTATCCATTACACCACCAGTATCTCTGGTAGCATTGGATAGAGGGGAAAGGGTTGGCTTAAAGTCATGTGGACCTGAGTTCAACTCCCATCTCTGACAATTTCTAGTTATTTGACACTGGGCAAATCATTTAACCCTTGAGTACCCCAGATAGGTCTCTAAGACTATAAATTGCAGAGCCAGTGTTCATTTGGATAAGCAGAAGATGTTTCATTACTGAGTTCCTATGTCAATGAAATCACAGACCCAGTCCAAAAATAAATATTGCAGGCACCTGTCCTCAAAGATCTCACAATGGAATGAAGTTATAAGTGCTCAGGCATTGTATCTGGCACATAGTGAGCATTTACTAAAGCTCATTTCCTTCCATAAGCTCCATGTAGAAAATGTGCTTTTTCATGCATTTAAACATTAGCTTAGTCTCCCTTAATATGTGACAGAGAGACTTCTTAGGGGGTGAGAAGCTTAAATTGATAGAATCCTGCTGAAGATCAATTAAAACAAAGAGAAATCATTTCTAAGGTTGTAACATAAGTAAATGGAAGAAGATGTTTTGGTTTTATCTTTAAAATGTATTTATATGTCACAGATTCACAGAATTTCAGTCTAGCTAATACCTGAACAAAACTCACCTCTATGACATGTGTGATATAGTGGAAACAACATTAGCTCTTGAGAAAAATGATTATTCAATAACCAAATATTGGGGAGATCCAGGATTTTCCCTTCCTCATTTGAAGATAAGGTCAAGGCTTAGTTCTCTGAAAGTCAAGGCAGATGATGAGATGAAATCTTGGAATTGTTACCCAACCCAACTAGAGAAACTTACAAAGAATTTAAGCTAAGGTGAATTCCCTCCCATTGTGTTTCACTCAGCCAGGTTTGAGCAGAGGTAGACCCCTTTTGTCTAGATTGCCCTGGAGAGAGGGAAGGGTATAGTCTAGATAAGAGAAGTCTCTTTGTCCCAGACTGAGCAATCAGATGCCTCCCTCCCATCCCTCATTACTCTCATTATAATATTCATTCTTCTAATTAATTGTTAATCAGAGTTGATTGTCACCCTCAGGAACACCCACTCTTCCAAGGGCATATAATCATTGAGTGCATTCTATGAGGGGTGTTTGACAATCAAGAGTGTCACTGACCCTTTTATTAATTATTGCTTATATGATTAAGAAAATGATTAATTACTCAGAAACTATGTCTCTCAAACTTTTTTATACATCACACTTTAGAAGTCTGGATTCAAATCCCACCTCTGCCACTTACTAACTTACAATCTTGAGTAAGTTACTTTACCTCTTCTGGGTCTCAGTTTCCTCTTCTGAAACATGATGAGATTAACCTAGATCAGAAGGGGGGCATTTCTAACTCTAGAACCCTGGTCATTAAATGTTATCTTGAAGATCTTTGATGAAGGGAAACTCATGACTTCTCAAGGTAGCCCATCTCACTTTGGAATAACTCTGATCATTAAGAAGTTTTCCCTTACATTAATCCTGAATCTTCCATTTCTGCAATGTATTCTCTAGAGCCACAGAGAACAAACCTCATCTCTCCTCCATGTGACCACCCTTTAGATGCTTGAAGACAATCATCATGTTCTCTAATCCAGACTGAATATGCCTGGTCTTTGAACAAATCTTTCTTTGGCATGGGTTCAAGGTCCTTCATCTTGCCTGCTCTCCTGAGACAATATCCCCTTATCGATGTCCTTGCTGAAATGTTGTTTTCAAAACTTGAAAATATACTCTAGCTGTAATCTGACCAGACACAACCCAACAGGACGGGCATTCCTAGGTGCTATGATCTTGCTCTCCTCCTCCTTCTCCTCCTTTTCAACCTCCTCCTCCTTCTTCTTGCTATTCAGTCATTTCAGTCCTATCCAACTCTCTGTGATCCCATTTGGGGTTTTCTTGGCAAAGATACTGGAATGCTTTGCCATTCCCTTCTCAGGCTCATTTTAACAGATGAGGAAACTGAGGCAAACAAGGTTAAGTGACTTGCCCAGGGTCACATAGCTAGTAAGTGTCTGAAGCCAAATTAAGATGAGGCTTCCTGACTTCATGTCTTTCTTGGTTGTTATATCATACTTCTTGACCCTCATGGAGCTTACAATCCACCAAAAGACCCAGACATCTTTCAGAGAAAAGGTGGTCAAGCCATATCTCCCCCATCTTCTATTTATGAAACTGATTTTTTAACCTAAGTATAAGATTTTACATTTATTCTTATTAAATTTCATCATACTTCATTGAGTCTAGTTTTTTAGCCTGTTGTTGACTATCATCCAGCATGTGAGCTATTTCTCTCAATATCTGGGGGATCTACAGATTGTGGCTGATCACGCCAAATATGACCTTACACAGACCACTGTAATAGTAATGTAATATAAAGATCCCCCTGTATTGGCTTGATTGTGTTAAAACCCAGAGCTTGTTAATCCCACTTGTGGGATGGACTTGTTGACTTGAAAAGAGAGGGCTGAACTGGGAGGAGCTGGTGACATAAATTTAGAGAGACACAAGAAAGGAGGGAGGCAGAAGAACTTTTTGGAAGCAGCACCTTGGAGCCAGAGAGAGACTGAGAGGATTGCTGAGGGCCACTTTGAATTGCCCAGGACTTTTGAGACATGCCACCCAGAGCTGCCAAGGACTGAGGAGACATGGCTGTTATGCTGGTACTTTGTCTGTTTTGATGTTGTTTTGCCAGATCTGTCCACTGGTGAAAGACAGTCCTGTTGTTGCAGAGGCGTTGGAACCTTGCTGTTGGTTCAGAGCTCCAGAGATTGTTCTGCAGACAGAGAGTGAATTCTGTCCAAGCAAAGGCAACTTCCCAAGGTTCAAAATACCAGCATAGGTGCTCTCCATTTTATTCAGTGACAAATTAAGAACAGAGAGAATGAAAATATGACATCATTCAAAATACAGCATTTACTAAGTATGATTTAATCAAGTACTACCCCACTGGGTTACATTCATTTAATCAATTACAAAGCCCCTGTTCTAAATACTACTCCACCCCTAGGCTATACATTCAATTTAGTCCACCACAAAGCCCCTGAAATGGATATTAGTTTCCAATCATAAGTAAAGTACATTCATTTGTTCAATCACAGAGCACAAAAAGGTCAAAAGTTCCCCACCCTTGGATCACAACTGAATCTATCCTAGAGTTACAACAAGCTTAAGCACAGCATTTAATACCCAAATGGAGGTCTTTTCTTCACCTTGATATGAGGCAAGTTCTCAGCAATCTTTGTTCCTGGGGAGAAAAAGCTTAGCAAGGCCACAAGATACATTGCCAGTGTCTTCATTAATTCATTCTCTGTTGGCAGAACAGTCCTAGGACCCCTGAAAACATTAGCAAAACCCCCTTCCAGGATTTCTGTAAACATACAACAAGAAAATCCTTCTTCAGGGTTTCTGAACCAACAGCAAGGTTCCAAGACCTCTGCAACAACAGCACTGTCCTTCACCAGTGGACAGAATTCACTCTCTGTCTGCAGAACAGTCTCAATAGCTCTGAACCAACAGCAAGGTTCCAACGCCTCTGCAACAACAGGACTGTCTTTCACCAGTGGACAGATCTGGCAAAACAACATCAAAACAGACAAAGTACCAGCATAACAGCCATGTCTCCTCAGTCCTTGGCAGCTCTGGGTGGCATGTCTCAAAAGTCCTGGGCAATTCAAAGCGGCCCTCAGAATCCTCTCAGTCTCTCTATGACTCCACCTTAAGGTACTGCTTCCCAAAAAGTTCTTCTGCCTCTCTCCTTTCTTGTGTCTCTCTAAATTTACATCACCAGCTCCTCCCAGTTCAGCCCTCTCTTTTCATGTCAACAAGTCCATCCCACAAGTGGGATTCACAAGCTCTGGGTTTTAACACAATCAAACCAAAAACCAAGCCAATACAGGGGGATCTTTAAAATCCATTAATATTACAACCACTGATAAAACATTAATCAACACAATGCCAAGTACAAATCCCCAAGGCACTCTGTTGGTCACCTCCTTCTGAGTTGAAATTAAACCATTAATTACTGAATCTAAGTACTCTAAGTCTAGGCATTCAACAGAATCTACTAAATCTGAACTCAAACTGAATCTACCTATTTGTGCTATTATCCAGCCCAAAGCTCTCCGTCTCTTCCATGAGAATAGCTTGAGATTTTATTGGATGTTTTGCTCAAATCTAGGTTAAATATCTGTATCTATATATTATATATGTGTGTATGTATATATGATATATATGTGTGTGTGTATAGATATAGAGATCTCTCTCTCTCTCTCTCTCTCTCTCTCTCTCTC
>NW_027187340.1:3803629-3817997 GCF_028583685.1 Petaurus breviceps papuanus
TCTCTCTCTCTCTCTCTCTCTCTCTCTCTCTCTCTCTCTCCTATCATTCCCCTGATCCACCAGTCTAGAAACCCTTACAAAATGGATATGAGGTTAGTCTGGGTGACTTGTCCTTAATGAAACACAAGGTCTCTTCATAATAACTGCTTTGTTTTCTACATGTTTACTAGCCATCCCTTTAATAACACACTCTAGAATTTTTCCAATAATCAACTTTCAGCAATCAACTCCCAGCTCATGAAGACTGTTCTCGTTTTTCTTTTCATAAAAAAGTACAGCTTTTGACCTCCTCTCATCCAGTGGAAGAGAACTGACAGGGGTTCAGCAATCACACCTGCTATTTTTCAGCATCCTTGCATGTAGTTCATCTGGGTCAACTAACTTTAACTCATCAAGGTCTCTATTACTAAGTCATCATCATCTAAGGTGCTCTATTACTAGTCATTTATTTATCTCAGGCACCAACTCCCCATGTAAAGAATCCTTTTGTATACTTAATAAAGAGGGTCATACTTCTTCAGGTATCACTAGATAAAATCCCAGAGCCATAGGGGAATTCTGGTTCAAGTTAGTGACACTTTCCATAAGGCTGTGACACTTTGACTTCACCAAGCTGTATTATGGCTCTTGGTCACAGCATTTCCATGTATCTGCCGTCCTATCCTAAAATTGTGGTTTTATTCCCTGAAAAACTCTGATGCCTCCAGACTACCACCTTCCCAGCTCCAGGAACCCTTGTAGAGCAGATCAGAAATTCTGAGTAGTAGAGATACATTTTAAGATAGTCAGAACTAGGATATGCATCAAGGATTCCTCTCATCTCCCAGAACTGGTCCAATGATAGAGTAAACGTCCTGGTCATATTCAGCCCCTAAAAGTTGTTCCAAGATTATTCCCAATCCATATCCACAAGTGGTCCAAAGCCATCAACTCAGGGGATTCACTGATTAAAAAAAAAAGAAAAGAAAAGATACAGAGAAACAATTCTGTACACAGATCTCATAGTAAAGAGTGGACCTTGCTTTCTGGAAGGCTAAAAGCAAGGCTCTCTATTATTATCAATTGCTGTAAGAACCCATGGGTTTTCCCTGTCATGTGTGATCCTTTGTGTTTATCATGATATGGAGATGCCCTGAATATCAAGAATATTCTCCTTTGTTGACATTAAGTAACCCTGTGGTTTGGGGCTGTGGTCAGGGTATGAAGAAGTCACAGTAGTAGAACTTAAAACCTCACTCTGGCTCCAGGCAACCATACATGATCTACCAAAATATTTAATAGCTTTTTATTTCCTAGCAAGTATTTAGCATCACTATTTATTTCAAGGTGCTTTCCATGGGATCACTGCATCACAAATTTGGAACTGGAAAGGAATTTACAGGATCATCCAGTACAACTCTTAGATTTTGTAAATGAGGAAACTGAGGCCCATGAAGATTAAATGACTGACACAAGTTCACATCGGGAATTAGTTATAGAACCAGGATTTTGAAGACAGGTCCTCATTTCAAGTAGAACACCCTCTGCTGCACCGTATTTGCTTCCATTTTTGTGTTGGCTCTCCATTTGTGCTAGTCATACCTTTACTTTTCACCCTTCCTATTTCTTTTTTTTTTTATCAATAGAAGCAACTCTAAAATCTCGATAACCATTATTATACTTAGCACAGTTGTGTGATTATTTTTTTCTTTTGTAGGAATCACATATTTTATCTCTGTATGCTGGTGCCTAGTACAGAGCCATGAATATAGTAGGTACCAAACAAATTTTTATTATGTTGAATTAAATTGAATCACAGTTCCTCCCAAATCAATTCAGGGTTGATGTGACATTTTCATCTCAGAACAAAATTGGTTTATATGAACACAGGATTTTACCATGCAAGAATGTATTGGCTTTAAAATGAGGAAACTGGAAAGGGGATTGTAATCTTGCTCGGTGTGTTTAATTGTAGTGCTCTTAGGGACTAAGGACTGGGGAGAAGACAAGGAGCGGGAGACCAGAAAGATTGGTGTAAAAAGGACTTTGATTTTGGCTTTCTTTGATATTGCCCTAAGACTTTTCCAAAGCCCTAACTAATATTGTGTCTCAGGGATGTCAGATCTTTGTCTTGTTATAGCTATTCAGAAATATTGATTCTGGCTCGAAGGAATCCCTTTTAATAAAGTTTCTTCTAAGTCTCACCAGGAGGTGCTATCTTATTTAGCAAAATGGTACTGATTAAAAGGTTGGAATTAATGCTAAGCGATCAGCTTTGTTTACTGTTTAGAGCAATTATTTCTCCATCTCCATAAATTAATGATCTTTCTCCCCGTCTTTCATTGATGGGTACAGAATTATGCAAATTATCTTCCCAGCAAGAAAGAAGATAGAGAGAAGAAAGTCTTACTACTTCTTTTATCAAGACATTATAAACGATGTCAGATCACATTTTGACTTAAAATACTGTTCACAGCCTATGTAACATAATTGTAGACATTTTAACCTTTAGATAGATATTACTAAACCAAGCTGAATTCACATGAACCTGATCTTTCTGGAAGAATGATGCCATTTTCAAGATCCTTATAACAAGAAAGCTTATTTTCCACACCTCCCCTGCACCACCACCCCCATTTTGGACCTGTATTATTTTTATAGAATTGCCTACCTCATTACTGCCACAACCTTTGTCTATAAGATGTGGTATGAAATAAGATATGTATTTCATACCTCTGTCACAAATGGAAAAGAAAAAAAAAAACTGTTTATCACTCCATTACTTATTTTTCTTCACTTTTATTCTCCTTGGGATAATATATTGATAAAAATATGGGCATTTATGGTCTCTGACCACTTAAGAAATCAGTATATATGAAAATCCTCACATACTCACACACACAATACCAACAAACAACCCATTTCTTCAATATTCCACAAGTGGGTTTTTTGGTGCATATTAAGACCTCTTAAAAGACAGACAACCAGCAATCTGCCTCTATTTGCTTTCAAATTAATGTTAAGCAAATAACTTGGATTAATTCACAGTTAAACAAAAAATTTGCTTTTGCCTTTTCTCCCACAAAGGGCCATTTTCAAATGCAAAATGATCAATACTGCAACTGCTCCAGAAGCTTCTCTGATTAGCAACCCTACTAATGTGCAAGCTCACCATTTTATCCAGTTCCCCAGGATTTCAGATTTTATGTTAAAAAATGACTCAATAAAAGAGCCAACTCAAGCCTCTACCAGCTCCAAAGCAATGCTAAAATTAGAAGTGGGTCTCACAGAATCATACAGTCCACTCTTTGATGTGACCTCTGTCTATCCAGAGAATGTAAGAAACATACTTTGTGCTCTTCAGAGAGGGAATGAAGTGCATCGATTGGGCGTGATTATTAGCTAGAGTGGGATAAGCCTTCTCCTTATTATGCAGATTAGTGAAGCTCTCAGTTCCAACATATTGTACAGATGCAGGAGAGCAGCTGCTCTTACAGATGGTAAGTACACAGCTCCATTAGTATGTATCTATTGTCTGTTCTTGGCTTGTTTAGAGGATGGGGGGGGCGGGGTGGACCCCTGGAAAGAGGAACTGTTCTACAGTGAGATGTAAGAGAGCATACGCACTCTTAAAAATCCATGCCCAAGAGACTTATTTACACAGCAGGGCAGACAGCAATCAAATTAGAAATCTACCCTAAATAAGGACTTTAGTATGTCACAATTAAGCTTGTGTATTTAAAAAAAAAACAGATTAACCATTAAATTCAAGTGGCATAATTCAAATTTTGCATTGCTGTTCTATTAAATATTCAGATTAAAATGAAATCCTATGAGGTTCACTTAGATATTTGCAGTATATTGTTGGACCTTCTGTTTCCTCCTTTCACATCCCCTTAAAAAGGCAAGTTTATTTTGCATAACATCCAAATGAGATCTATGATACAGAATTGTTTCATTTATTAAAATGCTTGCCTTCAGAATCGTGTGTCCTTCAATAGCATTGTTTTTACCAAAGAGCATCCAAGTAAGTCAGTTGAAGGAAGCTTCAAGTAAATCTTCTTTTGATTTTGGATCTTTTTTAAATCATTTCATTGAAAACTTTAGCAATTGAATAGCATTTCTAGTTTCCTGACTAATTATGGGGACTGTGCAAATACATTTGGCTACAGACAGATGATGGAAATTAAGCTGGGTAAAGGACGGTGAGTTTTGGCCAGAGAGATTCATCTGCCGCTCTCTCCAAGTAATGCCAAAGATCCCTGGCTGGTAGAGCATTGGTAGGAGCGCTAAAGGGGCTGGGCCTTTCTGAAGAATTGGTAGGATCTGCCGAAACAAAGTGCCTGCCAAGATATCATGCTGAGGACAATTTAAACTCTCAATATGAGCAAATATGCTTTAAAAAAAATAAAATGGGTCTTAACCAGCATGGAAGTTCCACGATTAGATGCATCTATATACAGCACGCTGTCAAATGGAGAACTGGCCATGATTCAATTAAGTTGAACTAGACAATTCAGGCAAGACCTTTAAAAAAAACACACCCACTTCAGGGACTGAGTTAAGGCAGTGCTCCCTATCCCACGCACCAAATGAAGGCAAACCATTCAACAGCATGACCTATTAGCTTGTGTCATAGAAGACACAGTCAAAACTGGATCATGGCCCATCAAGGTTAAACTCAAGCAGTAACTTGACCCAGGATTAAACACATAACTGGGAGCTTCTTACATGCCTTTTGTGAAGAAGTAAAGTCAGGAAAAGACTTGCCTTGCCCTCCCTTCCTCCCTCCATGATAAAATCTAAAAAAAACATTAGCATGGGGTTTTATGGAACATCAAGGCCATAGCAAACAGGGGACTAACAGGGAATGGAACGAGACAAAGTAGCCTCAGGTCTCCTGAACTTCTGTGAGATAAGAAGTGACTGAGAACAGAACCCCACCCCCCCAATAAAATGATTATCAAAACCTATTAGATTAGAATTTTGCCAAATGAAAGAAATTTTAAGATCACTGAAAACAAAGGACACGAAGAGAGCATGAGATGTTTCCCAGAATGTGGCCACCAGAAAGCAAGGGAGAGCATTTGTGACTGGGGCAGATTGGAAAATTATATTCTTTGTTGAAAGACAAGACAAGGGGCGGCCAGGTAGCACAGCGAGTAAGAGCACCGGCTCCAGTGTTGAGAAGACCTGGAGATCGAATCCCGGACTCAGACACTTAGCACCCACCCAGAACCACCTGGCCGTGTAACCTTGAGCAAGTTACTTAACCCCAATTGCTAAAAAAAAAACAAAAACAAAACAAAAAAAAAGACAAGACAAATGAAGCAAGGACCTCTAAAACCATGACCACCATCCAGAGAGTGATCCTGAGCTGAGTTCAAAAAGAATGCAGGTCTAATATTGATCATGGTTCTGGGATTATGTCTGTAAGACATTTCCTTTGATTGGACTCTTTTGAGAATAAATAATTATAAAGCAATGGGATACAATAGGAAGTTAGTTCATTTAATTTAAAAATTGAATGATATCATATTTGTATCAAAAAGCTAGAACCAGAAGGGACCTTAGTAATTATCTAGAAAACTCATATTACAGATGAGGAAACTGAGGACCAAAGAGGTTAAGTGACCTGTCCATGGTCATACAGTTGGTATCTTGTCAATATTTAAAATTTGTCCTCAGAGATGAAGCTGCCTCATATATGAAGGAGATAAAGACACTGAAAAATCAAGTTATTACCAATACCTTAGACTTGATTTCCTCTCCTTGTTTTGTTGTTGTTGCTGTTGGATCATTTCAGTCACATGTGACTCTCTGTGACCCCATTTTGGGGTTTTCTTGGCAAAGATACTGGAGTGGTTGGCCATTTCCTTCTCCAGCTCATTTTACAGATGAGGAAACTGAGGCAAACAGGGTGAAGTGATTTGCCCAGGGTCACACAGTTTGATTATCCTAGATGTTCTCCCATGCCTGTATACTTTGTCCTTTTTAAGATGTTATGAATCTGTAAAAACTGGGAAAGCCCTGGAAGAAGGTTTCTGGCAAGCAAAATCACGGCCTACCCTCCCTGAAATTTCAGACAGTAGTTTGAAACCTTCCCTTCTAGGGTATTTTGCTAAGAGCAGTGCATCTGCTTTGAAATCCCCTTTCCCCCAACACAGTGACTATCTCTTTAATTACTGACCATTTTGACCTCTTCGAGCAGACGGAAGGGTCTCTCTAGTCATAAATGCTCACAAATTAATTTTAATATGGTAATTATAATCAGACAGTTGGCCAAAAGGTACATAGAATCCATGACCCCACTGCATTTATTGTTTGCTGACCATAAAAAAGTGTTTGATTCAATAGAGCAAAATACTGCCTTAAAGGCTCTCCTCTAGCAGGGTGTCTCCTATGCATACATCAAAATCATATGAGACTTCTTGAAAGATACAATAATAGAGAAAATTTTGTTTTACAATCCACTAATTATGACTATCAAATGATGGAATAAAATTAGGGGAATTCTTTTCCCTAAAGTTATTCAGTACCATCATGAAGAATGTCCAGTGCATATAAATGATAGGGTTCTCAGATACATCTATTTGCAAGGGACATTGATGCTGATGGCATCAAGCCATAAAATGTTGTGATATACTAAATCATATCCATAATCCCTCAAAAGATTTTTATCTAACCATCTACACAGGAAAGATCAAGTGGATGAAGAATGCCTATTGTCCATATGCCGTTGGATGGACAGCCCATAGAGCTCATTTATCAATATCTTAGCCACAAAGTGTAGATAATGAACTGGACCCGGAAATAAACTGTAGAAGAACAATTTAGATTGTCTTTAGGAATTTACACTATTTTCCCAATAACTCCAGGCTTCTGCTTCACAAAGGCCTTTTCTTAAAAATGCAAATATTCTTAAAAATGATTCTGTGTGGCCCTCAGTCATGGAACACAATGTCTCAGAAAGATTAAAGTTGAGAATCACTCAAAGAGCAACATAGAGGAGCATACTGGATAGTCACAGGCAGACTACAACTTACTACAAAAGAATATGAATTCAAGAGAAACAATGTCAAGAATGTCATCAGAGAAATGTGTGGCCAGAAAAAGGACTAATCACATAGTCAGAGGAAGCTAAAACTGATGGACAGGCTATGTATCCATGAGTATCCACAAGTATCCATGAAGTATCTAGGGAGTGCAATTGCTATTTAATAAACATAACAGGGTGTGATTTATGTCCCTGGAAAGGGTAACCATATCAGAGAGATTACTATTTCATTGGAATATTAGAGAAATAGATTTATCGTGGATTTGTTCAAGTCAGAGAAGAGCATATCTATGCAACAGATTTCAAAAATCTTCATAAATGCTAGTCATTGTGTTTCTTATTCTTTAAATCTAACAAAATTCACAAAACATCTTCAGAATAAATATTTCCTTTCTTCTAGAGGGCTTGTTTTGCCTTCCTTACTTCCCTGCCTCTGTCTCTCCCCTCTCCTCATCATTTTCCTAAATCTTTCTTCCTTTATCCCTTCTCTTCATCTACTTCTCCTTCCTCTAGCCTCTGTCCTGAATTTTCCTTGGGTTACTTGTCCCTGTTGAGATATTCTTGGCCTGGCTATATGGAAACCTTTTCCCTTCTCTTAAAGAATCACAGATCACAATCATAGCTGAGAACAAGGGTTCTCAAACTTTTTGGTCTTAGGATCCCTTTACATTCTTTAATTATTGAAGACCCTCCTCCCCAAGAGGCTTTGTCTATGTGGGTAAATAGCTATCAATATTGACCTTATTAGAATTTGAAACACTTTAGTATTATTGTGAAAAGAGCTTTGACCTCACAGACTTCTGAAATGCTCTTGGAGACCCCCAAGGGTCCCCAAATCACACTTTGAAAACTGCTGGCCTAGAGGTTTTTAAATAACCTGCTGTGCCTCATTTGAAAGAAGCTGAGGTTGGGGCGGGGGGAGGAGTGCAGGGGATACAAAATAAGAATGTTGAGAATGCTGAGAGTGTTGGTTATGTTATATTTGAATCAGGGATTAGAGGAAGCATGTGGTAGGGTATAAAGTGGAAGAAGGAGCAGTGGGAACATCCTGGACATAACACACAGTGTTACTTTCTAACTCTGGACATAAATATAGAATAATTGTGGTTCCTATTAGAAAAAAATGGGAAAAGGAAATTAAATGTGGGGAAATCCTTGGATATGCAGGATGTGCCTTGCAACCTGATAAAGTGGTCCCTTCTTGCACCCCTTCTCTTCATTGAGGGGCCTATAATGCCCATTTGCAATTACTATTCAATTTAAGGTAATTCTAGACCAACTTTGGCTTCTTCAGTCTTCCATCTGCCATCTTTCCTTATACTCCATACAGCTTGGACACGACACAAATGTCATCTGGACATAAATAGACTTCTAATGTATAGTTCTAGGCTAGAGAAAATGATATTAATATGATAGTTACATTATGGCCAGAACCCAAACCTCAGATAATGTTCACAGCAGTAAAGAATAATAACAAATTAATAAACTATTTCTGCTTGTACTTCTATTCCCAAAGCTAATTGCTTATTTGTTTAAGCAAGCATTTCTGTCTTGATTAAGGTTATTAGTAAGTGAAAATGTTTCTATTCCATGAACATACTTGAATTTTATAAGTTTTGAATTTCATACCAGAGACCTAGCTCAGCAAATGCTTTCGTGTGGTAACATAGCTGATCAAGGAATACATAGTTAATTAAACAAATAATTGACATTGAGAAATGTAAACAGAAGTATAACTAATGAATTTGTCATAGATACAAATAGTGCTCTAAACTTTTCAAATCAAGCAATCAGCAGGTATTTATGAAGCACTTTACTATATGCCAGACGTGAAAGCTTCCTGAGGACAGGAACTGTCTTATTTTGATTTTTGTATCCCCGAAGTGCTGGAAACTTGCATTTTAATGGAACTGTCTTTCTCCCCACTACATTGTTCATGCTATCCACTCTCCAAGTTCCTTAAACTAGCCATTATTGTGTCTTTAGTCTGTAACACAAATTTTAATATTAGTTTGATAACTTTGTTGTAGAGGTAAATAGAAGATCAGGCTTGGAGTCAGCTAGGATGGGTTTCCTATTCAGCTTCTGATCTTTACTTCTCAGGGTACCAAGCAATGTCCTAAGACCATATGTTACAGATGTATTGCTGAGTTGCCTTGGTGGAGGGAACTTCCACACCAGGTGTTGCCCCTACAAATAAAATCACAAGTGCACACCCAGCCAACAAAAGCTTTTAGAAAATTGGAAGGCTGTCTACCAAAGAATGGTTGTATTGCAATCAACAATGGTGGAAAGGAATGCTGATATGAACCAGAGATATTTTGAAGTATTAAAATAAAATGAAAATCAGCAAAAAAAAAAAATGTAAATAAGAAAATGAAAGAATAATCAAATGAATCATTTAGAGTAGATCTTCATTTCTCTAACACCAACCAAAAACATATGAGTCATCTATTTTACTGGAAATTATCTATCTTACTAGGCAAGGCAACAAACATTTATTTAGCACTCATATGCCAGGCACTGTGGACATGAATAGAATCAAGAAGAAAGAAAGTCCTTATCTTTAAGATCCTGACATTCTAATGGAAAAAGACAAAACTCAAAAGGGAGTTAAAAAGTGTTTGGGAGTAGGGAGGTGTGGAGGTGCCCATCACACAGGGACATACTATTGAAGTCCAGAATGTCAGAAGCAGAACTGGGAAGGAAATGAAAGTTAGCTGGCCTGGGACCCTTCCCAAAATAGAGGCCCTGTGAGGAACTCACCAGTGGGAAAAGGGAAAGGGGGACCAGCGTAGCAAAGCGTGTTCCAGGTTGAGAAGGCTACAGGGAAAGACAGATGTTCCAGGGTGAGGAGGCCCTAGGAACTGAGCAAATTTTGAGCAAAAAATCAAAAGATAAACCAAAGATGTATAGAAAAGACAGAATTCGTTGAAATAAAGCCAACAGGGAAGTGATATTTGCTAGATGAAGGGTCACCCAAATTTACAAACAAAAGAAGGGGCCTGCCCATTTCTTGGCTTAGTTTTACAATAGAACGAAAGTTTAATCCACCCCCAAATCTAGATTCTTGGGATATGATGCTTCCAGAAGAGAAGGAGTAGGAATCCCAAATTTACTATTCTCTGGGGTCAGAATTCAAAATTGAAAAGGACAGCACATTTGTCATCAGTACAGTTTAACGAGGAACTCTGTAAGAATATTGATTGTCATAGGGTTACAGGGGAGCCCTAGAAAACAGAAGTAGGCATGGTTAAAAATAGAAAGTCTTAGGGTTGACAATATATGAGCAAGAAACTCCTTCCATAGCTAGGTGGTAAGCAGTGCTAAACCCTGCCCTGATCTGAGTTAATTTCCTCTAGGTACTTGACTTGATCTGTTTTGTTGATTTTTTTTTAATTCCAGATTATTTCCCCCCTCAGTTTTCCACTAACAACTCTGGCTATCTTCTTTGAATAAACATATTGAAAATGTAGTAAATAAGGAGTTCAGAGAGAAAAAGAGAGAGAAACAGAGAGAGAGAGAGAGAGAGAGAGAGAGAGAGAGAGAGAGAGAGAGAAATAGGGACAGAAAAGACAGTTTTATTATTATATGGAAATTCCTTCTACTGATATTGATCAGAATCTTATTTGTAATTTATAGTTTTAGAGAGTTCCCTGGGGCACTAAGAGTTTCAATTACTTGACCATGGTCATATCAGAGAACAATTTGTTCCAATGGCCGTTGCAGAACACTTAGGGCTTAGTAAGACATAGAAGACACCAAGGTCATCCAGAGCATCCTGGGCCAGTCATCCTGACTTCTGCCTTGTCACTGGACTTTGATGACACTGGAAGAGAGAGTGAGGCTGATGACCTTGTGCAACTCTGCCTCACTTAAATCCAATTCAAGGAAAGTCAAGACATTACATCATAATGCCATTGGTCCTGTTCAAATATGAAGGATGAACAACAATAACGTGCCAGAGACTGAATTTAAACCCAAATCTTCCTGATTCAACTGCTGTGCCTCTATTCACAGCGTCATACTGCCTCTTAGTATATATATATACCTGTGTGTGTGTTTGTGTGTGTGGAGGGGGGGGGTTATACATATAACCCCAATCCTTGGGGTTACATTGGCTTGAGGACTTTTTTAAGCAAATAATAAGAAGAAGAGCACAAGTAGTTCTCTCTGGTTCTATTTGCAGTAGGAACTAGAAATCTTGAAAGTTTAAAAGTCAATTATTGGCTTAGCAAAATTTGTTAGCACTAAACCTAACACATTATGGCAAGAGTGGGGCTTTGCCAAACAAATGAGAATTGAAAAATCTGTGAATATAGCATAACGGTCTCCTGTGCACAAACACAGACACATACACACATATGCTTTTTATCATACTATCCATAATGGCTAAGGAGCCATGAAGCTTGCATAAAGGCACCAATTTCTGTGATTCAGTGGGGGCTGCCTCCAGGAGGCAGGTGCTCAGTTTATACATGCGTTGGTCTGTGACAGCCCACATGTCACATATGCAGCTATCAGTCTGACACGTGTATGCTGCCTTCCC
This sequence comes from Petaurus breviceps papuanus, assembly GCF_028583685.1. Lineage (NCBI taxonomy): Eukaryota > Metazoa > Chordata > Mammalia > Diprotodontia > Petauridae > Petaurus > Petaurus breviceps. The sequence goes on from NW_027187340.1 coordinate 3,815,215, forward strand.
TAATATCTAGGGGAGGACTTAGGGTCAAGGACTTCTCTCAAATGAATGACAACCAGAAATGCACCCTACCTGAAGTAGAACTGTCTACTCAAGTGAGAAGACAGAATCCAGTGGGGATTTCCCTTATTTCCCAGCATGGAATCCATATAAAACATGGCCTACTACGGGTGAACCTTGGGATGAACTGTTTCTTCTATGTTGTCCTTTCCTCCCCCATCTAATATTTTACCCTAACATAAAAGATTTCTTCCCACTTAAAATCCCTGTAACAACATCCATAAATAAAAATATTCCTGAAAATTGATGATGTTTGTGACTTTTCTGTATTTCTGATATTTTATACAGCTCCAACAAATTCATAAGTAATTCAGAATCACAGGGCAGAAAGTGACTTCTGGGATTCATCCTTGTCTTCTCTCTGCCACTAGACAAGAATGGGTTTTTAATTCCACGTTCCTCCCATTCTTAATGTCATGATTACATTTCAAAGTCTTGCAATTTAGTCATTACATCGTGCTTTAAAAAAAATAATTAGTCTATATTAGGAGATCACATAAGGAATGTAAGATATCATTGGTGAAGAAAGTCCCTCAGCTAGTGAAAACTGGGACTCTACTATAACCCAGTAGGGAGGTAAGACTTAAGTTCACAACCTAAATGTCATCATGGGCTCTCACTCTCACTCATTACACACATCCAATTAGCCAGCAAACCTTACTATTTCTACCTCTGTAACATCTCTTTCATATGTCCCTTTCCTCTACTCATCTAGCATTCTCACTACTTAAAGTCCTCATCATTCCTTGCCCAGACTATTGTAATAAACTCCCTCCCTCAAATCTCTCCCCACTCTAAGTCATCCTCCCCAAATCCATCTAAGTGATGTCCCTAAAATACACATCTGACTATGTCTCCCTCCCACCATCTCCATAAACTCTAATTGCTCCCTGTCACCTCTAGGATCAAATATAACTTCTCTGTTTGGCACTTACAGCTCTGCACAAGCTGATTTCATTCTCACTTTTTAGCCTCATCACACATTGCATTAAACTCCACACTTTCCATGTGTAGCAGCAACCACATCGGCATACCCAGGATGACTGCTAGTACAGGTTCTTAGATCTGCTTTACTAGGAAAGATAGCTGTTCATGGGATAAAAAATATTTTTTAATTGCATTCATTAGTTCAGGAGAAAAGTCAGTACCTTGAACTTCAGAGAAAACACAGAGAAAATACAAGCAGAGAAATAAAGACCAACAGACAGGGCTTCTAACTGTTTGAGAAATTAGCACAGATCAACAGAGAGATCCAACTGTCTGACCAAGGCAATACATATATAGTTACCAGAGAGAGAAGCACCAACATCTGGGTTTTTCAAAGCCAAAGGCCTCCTTTACAGCTACCTAGTCTCATCTGGTTAAATCAAAGAATACTCTTCCAATAAGTGAGCCCCAAAGCAAAATATTACTCAGAGTATATATACCCTTTTTGAGCCAGAGGACAACACAACCCTCATGATTCAGTGCCTAGTTAAAATTAAACAAAAGGTGTGAAAGCCTTCCTACAAGCAAGCCTCCCCTAAGCAAGCTTCCCTTAATGGGATCCACCTGAGGCCTATTAATGGGCAGGGAAGATCTTAAATTCCATTAGCATTACACTATGGTCCAGTCATACTGGACTTCTTGCCATTTCTCACACAATATTCCATTTCCCGTCTCCATGGTTTTGCCTTGACCGTCCTGGAAAGCTCTCCCTCTTCATCTTCTGGAATCTTTCATTTCCTTCAAGACTCAGCTCAAGGGTCACCTTCTGTACGGGGCCCTTCCTGGTCCTCTATCTGCTAGCACTTCCTCCTCCCCCAGTTACTATGTATTTACTTTGATTTTATTTTGTATGTTATCTGTGTATATCTCACACATTATCTGTTGAGTGTTGTCTCCCATGTTAAGCTCCTCAAGACAGAGGCTATTGTGCTTTTTATCTCTGCATCCCCAGTTCCTGACACATAGTAGGTGCTTAAATGTGCTCATTGATAGATTGATTAGAGAGTTGTCTCAAGTTCCTTAGAGACTGAGTGACTTGCCCCCTCTCACAAAGGTAGTAAGTGTAAATTGCAGGATTTGAACCTAGGTCTTCCTGATCTTAAATCCAGAACTCTATTCACTATGCCATGCTGCCCCGCCCTCATTAGTACAATAAAGGTTTCTAAGTGATATAGTATCATCTAATTGGAAAGTACCAGGCCTGCTAGCCATTTCTCACATCCCTCTGTAAAGTGAATCTATTCAATTTCTCTAGTTTTAGATGAGATTCCTAAACTATTGGGTTTGGTTTACAGCATAGATAGATCATCAGTGTCTACACAGATAGAGCCCCAAGTGTCCTACTTCATCTGATAGTTAGTCCACTGGGCCTCCCTGTCCCTCTAAAAGAAGCAACAATCTGCTGCTTTATAGTAAGGATCTTTCCACGGAAGCAAAGATCATCAGCTGTCATGGCCAAAGACCCTTTTCATCACTAGCAGATTATGCTGTCTTTGATGCTGCTCACAACCCCCTTACAAATCAGCCCAACTGTCCAATGGATTTCACAAAGTTTCTGCTTAAATGGCAAGCCTTGTCATAATTAATCTGATGGGCAGCCAGGTCTGAGCGGGATGATGAGCAAAAGTACTTGCTGAAAATAAATGGTGTGAAATCTTCCCTGCCTCCTGGGCGTCTCTCTCTCTCTCTCTGTCTCTCTCTCTCTCTCTGTCTCTCTCTCTCTCTCTCTGTCTCTCTCT
>NW_027187340.1:3818097-3820795 GCF_028583685.1 Petaurus breviceps papuanus
CTCTCTCTCTCTCTCTCTTTCTCTCTCTCTCTCTCTCTCTTTCTCTCTGTCTGTCTCTCTCTCTGTCTCTCTCTGTCTCTCTGTCTCTCTCTCTCTGTCTCTCTGTCTCTGCCTAGAACTGGTAAGAGAGAAGGGAAAAGTTAAAAAATATACCAAGGTTCCCTTGATCTTCCTCAAGGAGGATCTAGAAACTGTGCCTCTACCCCAGCTTAAGTACAAGTCAACAAGAAAAGGTAAAAATCAATTTGCTTCCTTTCATATCTGTAATATAAGATACCCTTTGAATTGTGACCCTCCCCATCACTTGTTCTCAAATCTTATCAATTATGAGAATGTATTTGCAGATTTATAAATAGAAACTGATTAATGAAGCAGGGAAATCATATTTCAAGTGCTTACTATAGCCACTATGATAAATGCTAATGGGCAGATAGGTGGTGCAGTGAATACATTGCCAGGCCTGGAGTCAGGAAGACTCATCTGCATGAGTTCAAATATAGCCTCAGACACTTACTAGCTGTGTGGCCCTGGGCAAGTCACTTAACCTTGTTGCCTCAGTTTTCTCACTTGTAAAATGAGCTGAGAAGGAAATGGAAAACCACTCTAGTATCTTTGCCACGAAAACCCCAAATAGGGCACAAAGAATCAGACATGACCAAAAAACAACTGAACAACAATAAAAACTAAATGCTGGGGATTCAAATGGAAATACGAAATAGTTCCTGATAGTTCCTGCTCTCAAAGCCTTTAATTTCTTAGAGGGAAGTCTTATATATACATATAGGAGAGTTCAGCTATAGAGCAAATGGAGGTCCTTAGGGTTTAACACTAGAGTAGATGGCAAGGTCCAGGTTTCTGGAGGACACAGCTGTATGGTGGGTGGTGAGACCCAAGATTCTGGAGGGTGATCATGATGAACCAGTCATTACAGCTGGTGACCCCCCTGCTCACAGAAGGGGTTTATCACAGCCTACACCTATTCTTATGAGTTTATAAGTAGCCATATACACCCTACAATCTTTCACAAATGCTGGAGAGAGGAAAGGAAACCTAAAAGGCCGAGCTAAGTGGACACTCCAAGCTCCAAACCTCCAAGGTGGGAATGTGGGGGTCAGCATCCTCAGACAAAAGGATCGTCACAATTGTTAGAAATGGAAAGAAAAGAAGAGTTGAGGAAATGATGAAGGGAAAGAGAGGTCCTCTTGGGCTTTCACCCCACTGATTCCATATCCTTTTGCACATCACATCCCCAACGGCACTATATCATTCCCTCCAGGACACATGGCTCTCTTTCTCCAGGGCACTTCATATAAAACCAGGGTGAGTAGCCGTGGGGAAAGGTACTAACGAAGGCATAATAGATGATGGTACATATCAAGACCAAGATGCTCCCACTTTTTATTTATCTATCTATTATCATGTCCACCTTTATCTATTTATTCCTAGCAGAAGGAATAAATATATTTATTGAACTATCTGGAATGGAAGCAAGGATTTTAGTAAGCCTTGAGAAGTAATTTGTGGGCAAATGTTCAGAATGCTATTTTCCAAATGCAGAGGATATAACTCTCCTTGGAAATAAACACTGGACCAGGTGCACTATATCTGAAAGAAATCATAGCAGACCTAAAAGTCAGAGAGTAGGCCCCAAAGAAATAGGAGGAAATCTGCCTCTCTTCTCTATCTTGGCTTGGTTTGATTTTTCTGGGGAATCAATGTGCAAGTAAGGACTCAAAAAATATTTACTGCAGACAGATGTTTGTTTTCATTTAGTTCATGGATATCTAAGAGTAAGAAGAAGTTCAAATGGCCAGAAGTGGAAAGTTGCAAAACTGGTGAATGGGGCTCAGGCCAATGAAACTTGCTGTCTGCTCTGATACAAAAAGTCAGAATTCTTTTTAAGAAACTTGTTCTCTTAGGACACATGTGTACAAAAATATTTATAGCAGGTCTTTTTGTGGTGGCAAAGAATTGGAAATTGAGGGGATGCCCATTAGTTGGGGAACAGCTGAACAAGTTGTGGTATATGAATATAATAGAATACTATTGTACTATAAGAAATGATGAGCAGGCAGACTTCAGAAAAACCTGGAAAGACTTACATAACTGATGCTGAGTGAAGTGAGCAGAACCAGGAAAATATTGTACACAATAACAGCAACATTATGAAATGACCAGCTTTGATAGACTTAACTCTTCTCAACAATATAATGATCTAACATAATTCCAAAAGACTCATGGTGGAAAATTCTATCCACATCCAGAGAAAGAATTATGGAGTCTGAATGCAGATTGAAGCATACTATTTCCTCTTTTTTTGTTGTTCTTTTTCTTTCCTGTGTTTTTTTCCCTTTTGTTCTGATTCTTCTTTCACAACATAACTAATGTGGAAATATATTTAATATGATTATACATATATAGCTGTAGCGGCAAGCACCCCAGCGTCCTCAGGGTTTGCTGCTACCACAGGTTCTTAGATCTGCTTTGATAAAGGAAAGCAACTCAAAATGGGTTAACAAGCTTATATCGTTATATAACAAGCATATATCGTTTACCTTGTTCAGGGGAAAAAGGTCAGCACCCCGAACTTCAAAGCATACAGGCAGAATTATCAAGACAGAAACAGATCAAGTAGACAGATTTCCAAACTGTCCAACCATTACTTCCATACCCAGTCAACATCTGGGTTTTTCAAAGC
>NW_027187340.1:3821195-3846279 GCF_028583685.1 Petaurus breviceps papuanus
GCTTTTCAGAATACAGATCAAATCACAGAACACTTCTCAAAGTGAGCCCCCAAAACAAAGCTACACATCAGGGCTTATATAGCCTTCTCCTGGCTCAGAGAATGTAACAACCTTATTGACTCACTGGCCAATCAAGAAGTATCTACTGAAAAACAAGCCTCTCACCCCAGACTTCAGGTGCACTTTAGCCTAGGGGCAGGGAAGATCTTCCAAATTTGCATTCCCATTACAATAGCCTATATTAGATTCCAGGCTATCTTGGGGAGAGGGGAGGAGAGCAAGGGAGGAAAAAAATGGAACCCAAAATCTTATAAAAGTTAATGTTGAAAACTATCTTTACATATACTTGGAAAAAATAAAATACTTTAAGTGGAAAACAAAGTTTAAAAAGAAAGAAAGAAATTTGTTTCCTTCCTTAGGACTCAAACCCAGAGATGGAACTATGTCCATGTAAATGGGACTTTGTCCCAGGTACTAAAATTTAGAGCGGTATTACTTCTAATCCCAGCAAGCGATCACAGGCAATTTAGCTACTAGCATCGGATGTAAAAATAGTCAAACCACCTAGAGCCTTGTTCTTTTCTCCTAACTCCTTGTCTTAATCTATAAGGGGATTTTTGCTGCTTAATTTTAATTTCTTCTTCTTCTCTGTGTACCTTAAGACTATTTTCTAAAGGTGGCCTCGCCATACCAGATCTCAAACTGTGTTATAAAGTGGTTATCATTAAAACAATCTAGTACTGGCAAAGAAATAGAGTAGCAGATCAGTGGAATAGATTGGGTAAACAATGCACAGTAGTAAATGACCACGGCAATCTAGTGTTTGATAAACCCAAAGATGTAAGCTTTGGGACAAAAATCACTATTTGGCAAAAAACTGCTGGGAAAATTGGAAAACAGTTTGGCAGAAACTAGGTACAGATCAATATCTCACACAATATACCAAGAATAGGTCAAAATGGGTACATGATTTAGACATAAATGGTGATACCACAAGATAAGTAGAGGATTGTGGACTAGTTTACCTGTCACATTTAGGGATGAGGGAAAACTTTTTGACCATATAAGAAACAGAGAGCATTACAAAATGTAAAATGGATAATTTTGATTATATTAAATTAAAATTTTTTACACAAACAAAATCGATGCAATCAAATTTAGAAGAAAAGCAGAAATCTAGAGGGGGTGAAATTTTTATAGCAAATGTCTCTGAATTGGACATTGAAAGGATACCCATCAATTGGGGAATGATCAAACAAGATGTGGTGTATGACCGCCATGGAATACTATTGTACTATAAGAAATGACATATAGGATTCTTTCAGAAACACATGGAAAGACTGCTATGAAGTGATGCAAAGTGAAGTGAACAAAAACAGTAAAGCATTGTGCCTAGCAACAGTAATATTGTATGATGATCAGTTATAAGTGACTTAGCTATTCTCAGCAATACAATGGTCCGAGACAATTCCAAAGGACCTATTATGAAAAATGCTATTCACTTCCAGAGAAAGAATTGATGGGCTCTGAATGTAGATTGAAGCATAAAGTTATTTTTTCATGAGTTTTTTTTTTTGGTCGGTGGTTTCTTAAATTAATTTTTAGTTTCAACATTTACTTTTATAAGATTTATTGGTTTGTGTTTTCTTTCACAACATGATTAATATGGAAATATGTTTTGGGGGCAGCTAGGTAGCACAATGAATAGAGCACCGACCCTGGAGTCAGGAGCACTGAGTTCAAATCCAGCCTCAGACACTTAACACTTACTAGACACATGTGACCTTGGGCAAGTCACTTAACTCCAATTGCCCTGCCTTCCCCCCTCCAAAAAAAAAAGAGGAAATATGTTTTGCATGACTATACATGCTACATCAAATTGCTTGTCATCTTAGGGAACAGGAAAGGGAAAAGAGGGAGAGAATCTGGAACTCAAATTTTCAAAAAATAAATGTTAAAAGTTGTTTCTACATGTAATTGGGCAAAATAAAATATATTTTTAAAAATATTTTCTTCACTCCTAATTAGAGAAGCACATTTTTTAAAATTCCAAGTATATGCAAATTTTGCAGCAGTTTTTTGGTGGCTCTTATCTCAAGGTGGACAGCATACACAGTAAACATGCTAAAAATTATTCTAAGAGTGACCTTGAAAAAAAGCTACTGTTAGTTTAACTGTGTCATCCCTAGGATAATTCTGAGAAACTGTCCAGTATAGGTTTCCTCCCCTTGTCCCACCCCATACCAGGTAATAGCTCCCCTAAGACTAAGGGTACTAAAACTGCTGAATATATATCAAGACCTAACAAAAATACCAATCATGTGCACAGAAAAAAAAAGTGTCTATGAACTCAGATAAGTGGACTCTGGCCAATCAGTGCTTGAAACCATTAAGGTCAGATAAAAAAAGATGAGATTGGCTGATAAGCAATGTAGAAAGTGAGGGGTTTTAATCTGTATTTATGCAAGCAATTCACCATCAAATTACACTTTGCAGGTGCTTTCCAAGATCACTGCTGCCTGATACCACAGATGTGAGGGCAGGTGATGCATGAAGGTCCATCACAGAGCCAGGAAGGAGGAACTTCAAAGGCCATCAGTCATTTCAGCACCCTTCTTCACCAGCTTGGTACCTGCATTACAATCTTCTAGGATTCTGCCCTCCTCTGTATCTGATATGGAGCACAAACCCAGAATACTTGCTCATCTTGTGCCATTCTTATCTGAGGACTTCCACGCATCCTTCATGGAGGACGTGCCTATTCTCATGGAGGTTTTCCTTTTGGTACTTTTCCTATTTTTCTAGGTATCAATACAGTACTCCTGCTTCCATTATCCTTCACTTTTCCTATATGACTAGCTCACCTCCTTTTTTGGCCATGCATGTCCTTGATCATGTCTTTTCTGCCACTTATCACAAGAAAGTCATACTGTGTAACACTCAAGCCTGCTTAGAGCTACCATTCCTTTTTGGGTCAAATGAGATAACATTTTAAAAGCACTTAATGTGTGGGCAGCTAGGTGGCACAGTGAATAGAGCACCAGCCCTGGAGTCAGGAGGACCTGAGTCCAAGTCCGGCCTCAGATGCTTAACACAAAAAGCTAGCCGTGTGACCTTGGGCAAGTCACTTAACCCCAACTGGTCTCTCAAAAAAAAAGGCAATTAATGCAATACCTGGTGCACTGTGTAGTATGTAGTAGGTGCTTAACAAATTTTTATCCCCTTCCCACTTTTTTGGGTCAGGAGAAATTGTGATTCTCTGAGAATATAAAATTTTTATGTTGATAGATACAAAAAATTCCTGGGTCCAAATCCTACCTATGGCCCTGAGTTGGGAAGTGGAGCATGAACATGAATCATGAACATAGAGCATGAACAAGGCCAGTGACCCTGGATTGTAGGGTATAGATAGACATTGACAGACAGACAGAGAGATAGATAGACAGACTTTAAACCTCCCTCCCTGACCCCTCCACCCTCCATACATGTGTGTATATGTGTGCATATATAAATATATACTATATTCATGTATATATAACCATAAGTATCCTACATATATGTGTGTATCCTACATATATATCCTAAACATATGTATATATGTGTAGGGTATGTGTGTATATACACACACATATGGAAGGTGGAGGAGTCAGGGAGGGAGGTGTAGGGATAAGAAGTCTATTGTTGTTCATCCTCTGTTTTCAAAGAGGACCAATGACATCATAGGATAATGTCTTGACTTGTATATGACTTGGATTTAAGTGAGACAGAATCGAACAAAGTCACCAGCTTCATCTTCTCTTCCAGAGTCATCAAAGTCCAGTCACAAGACAAAAGTCAAGATGATCGATGACAATCTGGGATTCAGTGGATGACCTCGGAATCTTCTATATCTGACCAAGCTCTCAATGTTTCATGGCCCCTTCTTCAGTCAACTTCATGTTCTCATCTGCACATTAAGTCAGAGAAAATCTCCACGTTCTTCTAACTCACCATTGGGTTTGAAGTATGTTGGTTATCCCCAACCTGGTTTAACCCATCTACTGAGATGTTTCCACTGGTAGGGCTGCAGCTTCTTGGAGCCACAGATGAAAACTGGGAGAGAGGTGAACACCAAAGACTGAAGAGCAGCCCTGAAGAGGGCTCAGCAAACCCTCACGGCAGAGATGCTGGTCCTCGCTGGTTGCCTCACACACCCCATAAAAAGACTGTAAAGGTAGGAAGGGGGCCAGATTGTGGAAGGCTTTAACATAATTAGACAATAAGGTAGTAACATAGAGGGAATAAAGATAATTTGGGATATAACTAAAATCAAGGAAGCAAACTGCTTTTATCTGATTAATTTGGGAAAACATCTTAGAGGAAGCTTCATCTCATTCAACTTCTCATAAAGAAATACATGTGATGTAGTAGAAAGAGCAAAGGACTTAGATTTAGGACAGATGGGTTCGAATCCAAGTTCTGCTGCACTCCTATATAAAAGTAGGCAAATCACTTCATTCCTCTAAATCTCAATTTCTTATCTACAAAATGGGGATAACAATATTTGTGCTGCATCATAGCAGTGTTGGAGATAATACCTTGTAAACTTTAAGTGGTTATGTAAGTAGGAGCCATTATATTAGTAATAGTAGTAGTAGTAGTAGTATGAAAGCATCCAGAAGATTCAATATCCCCTTGTTTTCATAAGCGTGTGTGTCTTAGTGTGACAGGCTTCATCTTGTGCAGTGGTTATTAATGCCACTAAAATTGCCAAAGGCAAAGAGATGAGGGAGCAGCCTCTTGAGAATCTACCTGTTGCTTCAGTCTGATGTGAGCATTTGCAAAGCATCATTAATCATTGTATTAAGCAGCAGCAAGTGGTACCTGCATGTGACCCACAGTTTCCCAGAAAGCATCCCTGCATATCCCCTTACAGAATACTCTTGGGTCACCACACTGAAGTCTGTAGCTTTAGTTTGCCAGTATCTCTGGAGACATTCTTAATGACAGTGGAGTCCTATCTCCAGATACATACACAAAGAGCTTTTATTAGTTGTAATGGCATGTGGGGGCTGGAGTAAGGATGCCTAAAAAGACAAGTGCTGCATAGTATTTGGCCTTTATAAATTGTACATCATTCATAAGTGTGCAAAGAACATGAAAAAAAGGACGTGCATATAGTGTGTATAGTGGTCAGTCTGTCTAGCTATACTCACTTATTCTGGGGTGAGCATGACAATTGGTCCTTCCCTTCCCCTTCAAGGAAAGCTTTGTGCACACCTATAAGTTCACTCCTACCAAAAAATACACCATTGAAAGAATAGATTGTGTCTATCTGAAGCCTATAATTCTACTTCTCTTGTATTGGACTTTACCAGGTGGAAATTTCAGGATTTTTCATCATATCCCTAGTGTGATAAACACAACAGCTCATGGGTCAATGATGTAGTAGGAAAAATGTTTGTGATAATATTAAATTTATATTAGATGAATTAACTAATATTGTAGTTACTTATATAAAGAATTATGGTACAGGTATTTGGAAAATTTGACATAATTGATACACAAATAATATGTGACTTCTGCAGGATGAACTTCCCACCAACAGAGATAATAATCTGATTTAGAAGGTAAGTCATAGGTAGTTGCCTGAAACAAAGATTAAATTAAGTCACATAGTATCTGTCAAATGAGGGATTTGAACCAAGGTCTTCCTGAGTATCTTCAGCACACTACCCACTACCCTCACACAGCCTCCATAACCAGACAAGTGTAGAAAAATTGTAGTTATCATATATCTGCCATAACTGTGCTTTTTTAATGCATGAAAAATAAAAACAAAAAAGCCAAAGTGCTGGTTTCTAAATTAAGACAATAAATTTAAACACCTCAAAATGCAGAAACATAACATGAAATTGTTTTGTATGCTGTGGATTCACTATTGGCTCCTTTTCAAAGTTTCTTTTACTGTTTTCTTCTTTCCTAATATAATCATTGAATTTTTTTTACCTTTTGAAAACACATTCTGAGAGGAAAAAATAATAAAATGCACTTACCAGGGGTTAAGTTTTCTAGTTAATATTGATTATGAACCAAAATGAAATACATTAGAAGTATTTTTAAAAGACTGACTTTTCCCATTTGAAAACATTTTCAAACAAACCACTGGTAATTCCCCATAGACCCAGAGTCTGAAGGTTTTCTAGGACTTTCTGTGATAACAGAAGTAGAAAAGTCATGCCATTTCCCCTAGTACAGTTGATCCCAAAATGTTGTATATTTCCATACAGTTGACCAAAAAATGTTGCCCGAGAGGTTCCTCTATGTGATGGAAGGGTTCATATGTTATCCAGTTCAAATTTTTCTATAAGAAAATTCTTTTTTTCTAGAGACTAAAAATGTTTAACCAAATAGGTCTTAAAAGTTAGTTTTCTGGTTAGAAAGTTGGGTCTCAAAGGGAAATCCATCCTCTGTATTCATTTAAGACAAACCTACTAAAAGAAAACTAGCTAAATACTGGTGATACCTATAAAAGCAAAGTAAGAAATAATTTTAATATACCCTACCAAGAAACAGTCATACATATGTGTATATATACATACATGCAGTGTGTATACATATATATACATATATGGAGGGCATATACATACATACATGGATATATGTGTATATAACCTTTTCCCTATCAAGCAACAAGTATTTATTAAGTGCCTACTATATAACAGGTACTGAATTGGGGATACAGAGGAAACAATGAAACATTTCCTACCTTCAAGAAGCTTACTCAGTAGAGAAAACATGTGCATATATTGTTGTTCAGTTGTTTCCAGTCGTGTCTGACTTCCTGACCTCATTTGGGTTTTTTTGGCATTGGTTTGCCATTCTTTTCCCTTGAGCTTAGAATCCCAGACTTGCCTTAGGAAAGGTCATTCTCTTCTGTCCCATAACTTCATGCCCCAAACAACAGATCACAAGAAAATGCAATGACAGGGGCAACAAAAGGTGTTTATGAGAAATAAGATTAAACTAGTCAATTACAGCCTTTAACAGAATAAAAGAACACAATGAGACATAGGTGCCAGCAGGGTAAGGCAGAGGGAGGGGGGAGGAACACCAGTTTCTTGGTTCTGTTTTTTTTTCAGTGCCTCTAGCACCTTGAGTGATGATGCATAGGGGGGAAATGTGATGTTTCTTGCTTGTCCCTTTAGCTTCCATCTCTCCTGATCACATCTGGAGGCTTTGCTTTAAGGAAGAGAATTTCAGATGCTTCTGCAACCAGCTACTATAGTGTGTTACTATTGGGTGAAGAACGAGAGAAGATGGGGTGGGGGAAGACAGGAGAGGGAGGGAGGAAGAGAGGGAGAGGGGGGGAAGAGAAAAGAGAGAGGGGGAGAGAGAGACAGAGGGAGAGGAGAGAGAGAAAGAGAGACAGAGACAGAGAGACAGAGAGCTAGAGAGAGAGACAGAGAGAGGGAGAGAGACAGAGAGAGAGAGACACAGAAAGAGACAGAGACAGAGAGAGAGACAGAGACAGAGAGAGAGAGCTAGAGAGAGACACAGAGAGGGGAGAGACAGAGAGAGACACAGAGAGAGACAGAGACAGAGAGAGAGAGGAGAGAGAGAGAGAGAGAGAGAGAGAGAGAGAGAGAGAGAGAGAGAGAGAGAGAGAGAGAGAGAGAGAGATATTTGCTAAAATACTCCTTCTATAGGGGAAAGCCCTGCCTTCCAGTCCTGATCTCTTATTAGAATCTTTAGGTGTTCAGATTTGTTGTTGTTCAGTTGTATCTGATTCTTCATGATTTGCCCAATTTGTCATCTGTTACCAATGGCAAAGATGGAAAATGGAATTAAAAATTCTTGACTTTGATATCATTTCCCTAATCATGACTCTTTCTTGTGTCTTCTATTACTTTAGATCACATTATAAGCAATTTTTCATGAGTATATCTATATATGCAAACACAGAAGAGAATGAATACAAATGATACCATAAAAATTATACAGAAAAAGCAGCGAGAGACAAGGTTATGATTTGTTGCTGGGGAGTTGAGATAAAGGTCACCAAGCTTTTCAGTCTTCTCCAATGAGACTAACCCTTGTGATCTGCATAGAAGAGAGGAAAAAGTGATTTTTCTGAACCACAGTTTCACTGAGCTCCTCCATTTTAGGACATAAAGTGCTGGGGATATTCCAACCAAGGAAAATATGGGAAAAAGTTAAGAATCAAAATGAATCATATTTCAGACAAGAATTGAACTGTGGAAGTTGAGGAGACACTTGAGAGAATAATTCAAGTAGTAGATATAATATCAACCTAAGCATGTGTTGCCTTGTAACCCACAGTAGCTCATAGCCATTGGCTAAAAGTGATGAAGAGAGAGAGCTGTATCCCTCTCTGGCGAGGAAAACCTTGCTAACCACAGCATCCCCTCAAGAATGATGGACAGAATAGCAGCTAGTCATGATGATAGCACTTCAAGTGAACACTATAGCTGGAGACACAGTAGAAGGATAAAAGATCTGGTTGAAAATGTCTTCCCCTGCAACTAGTAATACATTTTCTATAAATGATGATGGTGGACAAAAACCTGGCTGACAGAGCTATGGCCTTCCCCTATAGGGAAGTGACTTACTAACCACAGCATCCTCCAGTAAGTAGTAGACAAAGTATTATTACCCTGAGATAGCTCAATAGCCAAAGACAAGTGGAATTGGAAATCAAATGCCCCATGGGGACTAGCAGAGAGCTTTACCAGCAAGGAACTATAGAATGTGACAGCTGGCAAGAAGAAGACCCAGAAAAAAATAATACAATGGCATCATCCAAACACATTTGCTGATCTGCTTCATGAGAAACACGAGTAGTCCCTCCATGCAAGTGCTCTGACTACATGTGTTCCCCATGTGTATATGTCTCCCTATGCATGTTCACTCTTCCCATTGATAGTATATGTATTTGAGGGAAATTGAACTCCAGAATTATGAGAAGGAACTTCCATTGTTACTTTTGTTATTATGATACTTGATTAAATGTCACTACTTTGAGCTGAATCCTTTCACTAACTAATAAGGGGGCTCATGAGCTATGGTTTAGAGAAGATTCTGACTTATAAAGTTCTTATAATCTTTCTAGGGTTTCAAGGATGAAAATCAAGGATTTCAAGGATTGGGATCACTAAAATTACAAATTTAGAGTATAGTCCCTTTATTATATGGCATTGTATTTACTGAAAAAGAAGGGGGAAATATGTTCATTTAAAATTTTATTTAGGATTTTATTTTTCCCCAGTTACATGTAAAAACAATTTTTGACATTCATTTTTAAAACTCTGAGCTCCAAATTCTCTCTCTTCCTCCCTCCCCACCTTGAGAAGGCAAGCAATTCTACACAGGTTATACATGTGTAGTCATGCAAAATATTTCCATATTAGTCATGTTGTGAAAGAAAACATGGACCTCCCCTCCAAAAAAAAAAACTTAAGAAAAATAAAGTTAAAAAGTATGTTTCAATCTGTATTCAGATGCCATCAGTTCTTTCTCTGGGGATGGATAGCATTTTTCATCTTAAGTCCTTCCAAGTTGTATTGCTGAGAATAGCTAAGTCATTCATAGTTGTTCATCTTAGAATATTGCTGTTACTTTGTATACAGTACATTTCACTTTGCATCAGCCCGTGCTGTGTCCAGGTTTTTCTGAGAGCATCCTGCTTTTCATTTCTTACGTTACAATAGTATTCCATCATAATCACATACTACAGCTTGTTCAGTCATTCCCCAACTGATGGGAATTCCCTCAATATCTAATTCTTTATCCCCAGAAAAGGGCTGTTATAAGTATTTCTGTCCATATAAGTCCTTTTCTTTTTTATAATCTCTTTTAGAATACATACCTAGTAGTAATATCGCTAGTTCAAAATGTATTCATGGTTTTTATAGCCCTTTGGGCACAGTTCCAAATTGCTCTACAGAATAGTTGAATCAGTTCACAACTCTACCAACTGAGCATTAATGTCTCACATTCTCTCCAACATTTCTTATTTTCCTTTTCTACCCTATTAGCTAAGCTAATAGGTATGAGGTAGTGTCTCAGAATTATTTCAATTTGCATTTCTCCAGTCAGTAGTAAGTTGGAGCATTTTTTCATATGACTATAGATAGCTTTGATTATTTCATGAAAACTCTTCATATCTTTTGATCATTTATCAGTTGGGAAATGGCTCTTACTTTTATTAATTTGACTCAGTTCTCTGTATGTTTGAGAAATGAAGTCTTTATCAGAGGAGCTTGCTTCAAATTTTTTTTTCACAATTACTATTGCTAACTGCATTTCCTTCCATCATATTCCCCCAATGTTTATTCTATTCTCTCTCTCTCCTTTCACCCTGTCCCTTCTGAAAAGTGTTTTGCTTCTGACTACCCCTCCCCCAATCTTGTTTCCCCTATATATCACCCTCCCTTCTCTCATCCCCTTCCTCTCCTACTTTCCTGTAAGGCAAGGTAGATTTCTATACCCAAGTGAGGATGGAAATACATTCATCTGATATAGAAAGGCAGTTTGAGGAGAAATAGACAGTTTTGAAGATCTAAGAGAAAACATTTCCTCAGATGAAAACACTGAGAGGACCTGAGTGAAAGCAGCTCAGAGGCAAAAGTACTGACTAATGTTAGAGATGGCTGAAGTGTATGTTTCCCAGCATTACATTTGAATATGACTATTTGTGGGATTTAGGGTTTTGTTACTAGAAAATTTCAAATCAAAGAACTAGTTGGGAATACAAAAAAATTGTATATTAACTATTTGTGTCATACCTGACAGAAACATAAATTTTGAGTTTCTCAACCTAAGTTAGAGATGGGTGACTACAAGTGATGGAATAACAGGTAATCCTAATAATGGCATCTCAGTTAAGTATTACAGTTGTGGTCCAGTAGATATCTAAAATATTTGGCCAAAAGTGCTAAGTAGGCTTCAGTTTGAGTCATCAGAAGCAACGGAATGAGAAGTTAAGATTACTTGAGAGGTCAGCCAAGAAGCCAGGAGAAGAGAAGCTGAGAAGAGAAACTGGAGCTGAGAAACTGAGAGGAGTTGAACACAGCTGATAATTGTCTCTTTATTAAAGTTAACTCTAGTTAACTCTAAGTCATTAGAACCCACAGCTAGTAGATCCTTCTGTCTAACTAATAATTTCCTATTATTGATATTAATTAATTGTCTCTTTCTCTGTAGTTCTTGCATACAACCGATCTTATTGGAGAAAAGGTTTGATGCTGGGAGCTGATTGGTGAAAGCAGAGCTCCATGCTGTTCAATAAGCTGGCTAGGGAAAATCTGCCTTGCTTGAAAGCTTGAGGGAGAGAGAAAACCTCTCAAAGACTTGCTTTCATTGCCTTTGCTATCTTCTATAGCTTAAGAGGGGAAACCCCTTCAAAGTCTATAGAAAACAAGACCTGAATAGCTTTACAGATCCCAGGATTAAAGGAAACTGCTTTTCACTGAGTGTCATGCTACCTCAGTACCCAGCCAAGGGAACAGATCTGAGAAGCTCTGCAGATCTCAAACTTTATACTGATATTAGCTAAAAATAGCTTAAGTGATACTGTTCTTGCAAAAAGAGAAGCAGAGAAGCCATTTCATCTAGCAGAAGACCAGAGAGACTCAGAAGAGGAGCAAAGGATGCATAGTGCAGACTGCTCCCTAAAGGGACTAACCCAAGCACATGAAGTCCCCTATACATGTGTTTCACTGTAAAATTTGTGGAAGTTTGTGCTCACTCTTTCCTCCACAGGCATTGTGTGCATTAGTAGAAAAGTGTGACACAAGCTTATGGGTGAATTATTACATTTTAATTATTCCTGATTTTATCTTCTATTGAATAAATATTATGTTACAACTATTCTTGCTTTAATTTTCTTGGCTAATAAATGTTTCATGATTAAGAGTTAATGGTGTCTTTCTGATTGATGGGTATAAATAGGAAACACACTGGTTGGGGCTCAGGGCTATAGTTGTGAACATAGACATGAGTTTCCCTCACACCAGAGTTACCCCTAGAGCCCTGAAAGTGGGTTGTAGCAGCATGACCACTCCTTCTGGGAAAGCACACCAACCTGCTAGCATGGGTGCAATTATGGTGAACAAGTTAGCTACAGTACAGGAAGAAAAAGACTGGTCAGAGTTAAAGGAAAGGATGGGAGGGAAGCTGGGCCATACCTTTATGCCTGTGCTACACAAAGAGCAATTCATGAACCATATGAAACTAAGTAATGTGTTCTGTGTTAAATATATGTGTATGTGTTCTGTGTTATATATACAGGCACATGCACATAGCTATGCATGGCTCCTCAAGTCTAGTTGACCCACACTATACTTCTCTGCTCCAGTTTTACCGCTGCTGCCATTAAGAATCCCCTCACCTAATCTCTACTGGCTGGAGCCAGGAGGATGGGCATCTCAGCAGCACCATCCAAATGAAAAGTTGCAGTTTAATTCTTGGGCTGAAATGAAGCCCAATTGGAAGGACACCAGTCACTAGGGTATTGTTAGTGCCTTGAAATGGTCAAGAGGGATTGCTGATGCTGCAAATATCACTCCAAAGGCAGAAATTCTATTTGAATTACTAACATAACAGATGTTTGCTAGGATCTACCACACAGTCTGCTTACATGGTTATGCTAATTTGGCAGCGTTTCTCTTCAAGTTAACTCTAAGTCATTAGAGCCCACAGCTAGTAGATCCTTCTGTCTAACTAATAATTGCCTATTATTGATATTAATTAACATTTTTTGCACCTTCCCTCAGTTTTGACCTAGTATCTGTTGGTAGTCTAATCACAATGGCCTATTAAAAGTCAAAATACAAGGGCCTATAGCAGTCACGAGCCATTTATCAAAAAGCAAACAAGGCCAATTAAACAGGCAGCCAGACAGTTGTCTTGATTTGCCGCTGACTGTTTCTTGATCACCATTATAAATTGCTAATAGGGTAGAAAGTGCTAAGCAGTGTGCATCTGCAGGGGGGCAGTTATTGCTCACTCCCCGCCTGGTGACAGGTGAGAGAGAGGCTAGTGATGGTCTTATTGATGGGAACTGCCCATCAGTTGGTAGTTATTGTTAAAGTTCATGATGCTACAGCTGATCCCTTCCTGCTGAGAGTCAATCAAATTAATTAGTGCTAGAAATTCTTCTTTATTATTTTAGAGCACGGGTACAGAGGAAGTCCTGTAATTTGGATCCAAAGGCAATCGCAAGGGGAAAAAATCTTCATGTATTACAGGGTGGGAAAAAAAAAGTCAGATATTGCTTCTTCCATTATTTTATAATAAGGGCTGCGGCTAAAGGTTTTTATAGGCACAGATCAAGAGATCATAATAGAAGCATATTGACAGATTTTTTTTCTGCAATACTCCAAGGGACTGGCTGTAGCAGGAAAATATATCAAAACCTTATCATCAGAGCTGAGATCTTCTGTGAAAAATCAATAAAGAGTTATACATGGTTTGAGTTTAAACAGTTCTCTGTAGTCATTTAAACATAGTGCATCTGTGCAGCCTTTTACCTCTGGAGACTGAGGTAGCCTAGCAACTGCAAGGCTTAAACCGATTAACTACAAATGAAGTACTGCACGCCTATCAAAGCAATTGTTCACGGTTGCCTTTGTTGCAGGGACTAAGCTAATTGAACATGATACAGTATGAAAATAATTAACACCCATGAGTTTGTTAATTGCCTGTTAGCATTACAACACAGTCTCTTGGTCTCTTTTTAGCTTGCTCTTTTGCAGGTTGTTCTTACTCCCTTAAAAGGGTGCAGGACCTATTTAACTGGCAATGAGATCTTACAGCATATTAACCCTTTTCAACTAAAAGGGAAGAGAAGGAAGTTAAAAAAAAAACCAAACCCCAAAACAACACACCGTGCTAATGAAGTGTGTTGTATGGTTTTGTCACAGATACTTTGTCGATGCTTTTTCCAGACATCAGAAATTTGTTTTATACACACTGTACAAACTGTATTTATTTTGGGTGGGAGGCTGATTTATTTCAAGCAATTTAGTCATTATGAATGCTTTTGCAAAAGATCTTTTGTGGTTCCCTTTATTACTCAGCTGCTCTGCCTTCTACAGTGAGCGATAAATGTCTTTTAGGGTTGGAATATTAATTGAAGGCAGCATCTGGTCAGCAGCTGACCTGCTCCAGTTGTCTTGCTTTCACTGAGGAGTCAACAAAGAGATTTGGCTGGTTCTGTTTACCAGGCCCTTGTTTTCCCCTGGAAAGGGTGTGCTAAATGAACCCCACTTTATCTCTGCCGGATGGATCTCCACTCCAGTGCCAAAAAATCAATTGGGCAGCAAAATCTGTTAATCTACAGCAAATTTAACCGAAGGGGTAATTTCAAATAGAAATTTAAATTACTGCCTTTTTTGAAAGAGCATTTTTGCACCTGAAATCTTTACTATGATTCTAGGACAAAATAGGTCTAGAACCAATCACAAGAGTCATGCAAAGCCAATAGAATGAGGCAGATAGAGAGGAATTTGCTTTTTAAGGAGGAGTGGTGATTACAGACTTCAAAGAAAATGGAGAAAGGAGGGGAAGCATTAAGTAGCCAGAAGTGATTAACACTCAGGTGCTATAGAAATAACCCAGCCTGTGTTCCAGAGTGACTTTACTCCTATTGAAAGGAAACACCTTGCTGATGTCACAATTGTTTAATACAGCTTTGCTTAAGCGACCCTCAGTTTCTTAGCTGTTACTGTGTCATAGTTAATACTTACTGGAAAGCCATTCCCTGGAGGACTACTTCTAGTGCCCAATTACAAGATCTATCATCAATCATAAGTATTATTTATTCAACAAAATGAATTGCTAATTAATAACTGATGAGCATTATGGCCTTGAAGACTGTAGCACTATTAATTATGGTTGGCAACTGGGAACCAGCCTGTGAAAGGGGCCTACCTGGCACATTTTCACAACAATTAGTACCGAACGGTTTCCCGGCACATGTCTGTTAAGATCGCCAGGGAAAAGGTTTGTTTTTACTCCTTCTCCTTTGGAAAGCTATAAAGCTTTCCAAATAGCAGCCCTGTCTCATTTAAGGAATTAGTTGATCCAACAGAGATCTCTCTGCACTAGGCTTCTCCAGTGCCTCATCACTTCAAGTGATGAGAAGCAAAATGCCTGGCACAGGCCACCGAAAGGGAGATCTGGCACGGGGTCCTGCCTACTGGGAGAAGGCCTGCTACAAGGCTCCATCCCAGCAATGTGGCGACAGTATGGCTGGTGGAATGCTGCCCCTGCCTCTCATTTGGAATCTGATTGTTGCTTATGCTATGCTCCAAGAGAGCTAGCACATGGTAGCAAAAAATCATTTCACCAACACTCTGGGCCCAACTGCCTTTGGCTATCTGCAGTATAGTGGGAACTCACAGGAAATTAGCTCAAGGACCTTTCTTCACTTGGGGATGGATAGAGAAGAACAGTTGAGAAATGCCTCCTCGTTGGGCACTATGAAAAAGAAATGAAAACATTTTTACAATAGCATTTATGTAGGTTTTAAGGTCTGCAAAGGGCTTTCCATAGAATTTTCTAATTTAATTTTCATAGCAATGCTGGGAGATAGGTGCTATTATTATGGTTACATGAGAATAGTGAGGCACAGAGAGGTCAGGTGACTTGTCCAGAGTTACACAGCTAGGAAGGAGGGATTTGAACTCTGGTCTTTTTGACATCTGGTCCAGCACTCTTCCCAGTCCCCATAATAATTCTGGGGAAGTCCCTTGGACCCTAATACCTATGTCTATCAGCATTGACTTAATTTAAAGTATACAGTTGATACCTTTTCTATTTATGTTATATAGACATGAGTAATTTTCTGATTATCTCAAGCAATTTTTTTTAATTTTTAAGTGGAAATTATCCAGGCAATTGTCTTAAATCTATACTTTATTTTTCCAGGGTAAACCTGGTGTCTACCTGATGGGCATATTCAGTCTGCACATGAAAGAAAATAAATAAATAACAGGTGCACTGCCCCTCCAGATGGCATGATTATGGATGGGTGTAGTTTATTTTTAGCCTTACAAAATCAAGAATTAGAAAGACTGGTAGAGTGAGCTAAATGTTCGTGAAACTGCTCATCAAGGCAAAATCTTCCCTTGAGCTGTTCCTGCATTTCTATTCTTATAAAGATATAAACTCAGAAGTGGCTATAATTGAGGAGGGTTTTGTCAGCTTGCCAGTTGGCAAGATGCTAGTCTCCTAGAAGACAGACTATCTCTTTTATTGGCTTCTCCACAGCCCACAAGTGTATGCATTCAGTAAGTGTTAGCTGGTAAGAATGGAGTTCCTTGAGGGCAGGTGCTGATTAGAACAGGAGGAGGCAGGTGGATAAGGGGTTGTTGGATCCCCGATATTTGCCTTGAATATGCTAGACACTCAACAAAAACTTACTGAACTGGATTGAAAGATCACTGGACTGTAAGTCTGAAGACTTGGTGCATGGTCTTGGTGCTTTCACTTTCAAAGTCACATGAGTTGAGGTAAATGATTTTACCATTTGGAGCGTTGGTTTCCTCATGTGTGAAACGGAAATGATAATTGTGAGTTAGGATCTTCCTAAAATTGTTGTTGTGTATGTCAAATTAGATAATACGTGTAAGAACACTTGGAAAATCATGATTTTAAAGACAGTATTTGTATTTATTCCTAGCATACATTATTCCCATCTCCTCAAGCAAACTGACCAAAGATGCTCTTAAATGTCTACACATAGAAACATCTCTAATCAGACTCTGATTGTGAAGCAGTAAAGTGTGAGCAGAAGCATTCTTGTCTGTTAAACTTCCTAGATGAAATGCTCAATTCTATTACATTAAAAACCAGGCAGAGATGCTGATACCAAAAATTGACCCATCACATCAAATTCCACCCCTATAGGAGCACCCAGGACTATGAGACTCAGAGTTGGAAGAATTTGATGAGGAGAAATTGAGGCTCAAGAAGGGGTCATCACTTGCTTGAAGTGGGACAATAAGTCAGTGACATAGCCTAACTACAAACCCAGATCTCATGGCTTCAAATTCAGTGGTCCTTCCATTATACCACAGTGCTCTAAATACCAATTAGAAGACTGGTTCTCCAAGTGGGTGTGGACATTCTGGGAGCCAGCCTCCCAAAAGTCAAGGAGAATTTGTTGGATCTGTACTTTCCACAGGCAAAGATTCAGTCCTCCTTAATTTCTTATTTCAAATTCCTGATAAGAATTATGTCTAATTCAGGAGCTCATCTAAACCAAACCGGAAGTAATATTTTTATGAAGGGACTTTGTTCCTCGGAAATTTCCTAAAATTTTTTTACTGCATGATATTAACCTATGGAAGCCAAATTGGAGACTTGGCTTTCAAAATGTCCTGATAAAAGGTCTCAGGGAGCCAAATTGAACTGCAAAAGTGAATAAACAGGTAGTACAGAAATGAGATAATGCATTGCTAAGTAGTGATAGGATAATTGTGTAATCACCTCATTTCCCCTGTATCACTAACAACAGGAAGGCCAAGGGATACAGGCCAAAATCATACATCAAACATAGGATTACAGAATCCCTTTCACCTCATTTTACAGAGGAGGAAACAGAGACACACTGAGACAAAGTGACTTTCCCAGCCCTTCCCCCCACCCCCTGTCACTAAGGGCTTCTTCTCTCATTTAGACCCCAAACAGCCTTGGCAAGACAAATGAAAAATAACAGATGTTTTGCTCCATCTGGGACCTTCCCAAATAAAATGCTATTATTATTAATTTATATAGACCTCTATGGCTTGAGATATGGTTATCTTGGAAATTATACTTCTCCCTTAATAAAAAGTGGCATTTATATCATACTTTATATAGTACTTTACAAATATTATTTCATGAGAGGCTGTAAAAAGGTTTCTCGGGTATTATTATCTCCATTTTACATATGAGGAAACTGAGGTTCAGAGAATTTGATCACTTGCCCATGATCACATATATGGCTAGTCAAGTGTCAAAGGTGGGATTTGAACCTAGATCCTGCTGACTCCAAATCCAGCCTCCTCTATTCACTACAACACCTGCAGCTGCACAGCAGCAGAATCTCCCAGCTGTTCCCCTTAAAAGCAGGTTTGGAATCTAGTAAGGTATTCCCTATGGGAAAAAAAAGACATCTGATAAGTCTTATTCCCTCCTGGTCAAATATTTCTTTGGTTTTTGTCTATGGGATAAGAAAATCCCTGAAATGCATGGGTGAGAGAGAGAAAAAAGAATCCCTTTCTATTTAATGAGTATTTTATTATAATAAATTTTTAGGTAGAATGATAAATGTGAACAAGAATCAAGAATGAGAAAGAAGAATTGATATTATGCTTGGCTTTCTGTATGTATCTTTTTTTCCCCTTGTTCAAATTTCTCTAATTACAAGTTGTATTTTAAGAGGTTCAAAATGGGCATGGTAACTCTCAGGGAAGTGTAGTGACGTGGTTTTTCAAAGATAGCAATCAGACAGAAAGGATATGTCAGTCTTCACCAATTCATGCTTCTTGGATGTAGTTGTAATGTGTAGGGGGAAAATATTTCTTTGCCACTCAGGGACAGTGACGATATTGATCTTTACAGAGGGACCCCTGCTTAGGATGAGGTGTCTGCTAGGGGTGACTTATCATAATACAAAATCTAATCTGAAGACAAGGATGATTTTTTCCCCCCTACGATCTCTTCTGATTTTTTAAAGCTACATTCTATCTTATGTGTAAGATAGATCTGTTATGGAGTTAGATAAGCCATAATCGATGTCAGTAGAAAATTGCAAAATCGTTGGGCTAGAATGGTAAGGAGTTTGCCTCCCTTTTCCTTCAGAAGAAGTGCTAGCAAATAGCATGGATAGAAAAATGTTCTCTGATTGCTACCATTTTTCTATTTTAACGGGCTCCTTTTAGTAAATACAAGTTGGATCTACTCTCACAAATGAAGCGTTTATCAGGGAATAAACCAACTTAGGGCTGGGGTCTTACAAGGACAAGCAATCCAGCCCACAGGAGGTATGTCTCTGAGAAAGCCAACAGGAAATAATATGAATCAGCCACAAGCATTCATAAGTAACCACAGCTCAGCAAACAGCTTGGTCAGGGAATCTCTGAACCATGCTTTGCCTAAGAGGCCTTGCTCCCAGGCTGAACTGGTACTCTCTAGGGATAACCTCAAACCTCAGCTAGACTGATCTAGACTTTCACCCTGTTTGGACAAAATCCACAGGTTCTAGAAATGGAAAGGACGGCCAAGACTATCTAGGCCTTTCAGTTCAGCATTCTCAAATCAATTACTCAAACAACATGCATTTATTAAGCATCAGGCATTGTGGCAGGCATTGTGTTAGGGGTTAGGATAAATGGGAAAAGAATGAAATAACACCTACTCACAAGGAATTTACGTTCTAATGGGGGGATACAACAGGTCTTATATGCAACTATATACAGAATAAATATGAACAGAATAAATACAAAGTAATTAAATACACATTAGTTGGAGTGTAGTACTCACAGTTGAAGGCATTAGAAAAGACTTTCCCAAAATTACATAGATAGTAAGTAGAAGAGTCAGGACCTGAATCCAGGACCTCTGACCCCATTTCCATTGCATTCACTAAAGCAGCTAAGTGGCACAGTGGATAGGGTCCTGGGCTTGGAACCAGAATGAATCATCTGGAGTTCAAATCTGGCCTCAGACACTTTTTTATCTGTGTGACCCTGGGCAAGTCACTTAACACTGTTTGCCTCAGTTTCCTCATCTGTGCAATTAACTAGAGAAAGAAATGGGAAACCACTCTAGTTGCCAAGAAAATCCCAAGTGGGGTCATGAAAAGTCAAACACAACTGGAAAAGAACTGAACAGCAACACTTCCCCACACCTCTAGTGACCAGCTGTACTTGCTCATTGGCTATCCTAGATTTTCTTAACCAGGTTTCCTGGACTCTCTCCTGTTCTGGGGCCAGGCTATCTGGCTTCCGTTGTAACCTGGAACTGAGCTCCTTGCTTTGTTCACTTGATCTTGTTTACTCTTATAACACCATCTCTTTCTGGTAGTCTCCAGGTCAAAATTCCTCGTATTTTTCTCACTAAATTCAAGTATGGAACTGCCTGCCTATTGGTGTGCAGAGATAGTCTCATAAAGCTCTCTGGGGGAAGAGGAGGGGCATTCTCAGGGGTCACTGTGATGGGTGATAGGTTCTTGCCATGCAGGTTTATCCAAATTTTTTACAGCAGGTAAGCCCTGAAGTTCTATGGGGATTCTGAGGTAAGAGGGACAAAAGCAGAGCCCTTAAGACTATGGTAAGGGCACCTGGTCTGTGGAGCTGTCCAGAGAACAGCTTTGGCCATCAGTATGAACCAAGGGGCAAATGGCTTACCATGGCCATCAGAGGCTTTGGTTCAATTTGTTTTCTGCTTTACTCGGATGGAAGTCTGGGTGTCAATAACACCCCCTCCCACCCAGCAGAACAGCTACAGGAGACAATGGACGCCAGGTTCTGTGTCTGGCACAGTGAGATGAAGAACTAAATGGACACAGGTGCCATGGAAAAACACCAATGGGATGCAAATAGAAAAAGAGGGAACCCTTATTCACTACGCAAATGTGTCCTGGAAGGAACCTCTAAGGACCATATTTGGAGCAAAAAGGCCTTGGCTGAGGGGAAAAAGCAGTTGTAGATGGTGGCAACATCTATGTGATGGGCACAGCACAACTACAGGAAACACTAAGGACTATTCCCCTACCATGATAAATTAGAGAATGGTGGAGGCAAGTAGCCAATATGTACATATGTCAACCACTCTGCCTACAGCCAGAGGCAGCTGCTCTCAATCCATTCCCAGTAAATAAAAGCAGATGTAGATAGATAGAAGATAGGCGGATGGACAGATGGATGGACGGATGGAGGGATGGATGGACGAACGCATGGATAAATGGATGGATGGATGGATGGGGAGAGGGACAGAGAGAGAAAGAGATTTTAGCTGTGACTTGAAGGAAGCCAGGAGGCAAAGATGAGGAGGGAGAGCATTCCAGGCATGGGGGACAGGTGTCAAAAGTGCCCAGAGTTGAGAAAGAGTATTTTGTGTGAGCAACAGTAAGGAGACTGGTTTCACTGGGTGGAAGAAAAAAGAGAAATATGTGAGATATAAGAAGACAGGGAAGTGATAATACTGCCCTATTCTATCTGGAGTATTAAAAATAAAGTCTGGGTGCTACATTTTAGAAAGGGAATTGATAAGCTAGAGAGTGTCAAGAGAAGAGCACCTAGGATGCTGAGTTCTCTCTGTATGATGATCATCTGAAGGAACTGGGCATGGTTATCCTGGAAAAGAAAAGATTTTAGGGCAGCTAAGTGGTACAGTGGATAGAGCACCTGCCCTGGAATCAGAGGACGTGAGTTCAAACCCAGCCTCAGACATTTACCAGCTGTGTGACCCTGGACAAGTCACTTAACCCTGATTGCCTCCAAAAAAGAAGAGATTTGGTGGGTATGTCTGGAGGGGAAGGAAGGAACAGGTGAGGAAACAAGATGAGGGTAGGGGAGGAAAGAGCACAGAGTCATGGTTCAGGTGATGAGTGAATCAGCATGGGGGACTGGGAGAAATAAAGGTGAAGATTCAGAAGAAGATAGCCTTAGTACACCACTTGCACCCAAGACCATGAGATTCCAGCCAAGAGGTAGACTGCCCACAAATAGGGCCTCTCAGCAACACCAAAGCAATAAGGTATTGGCAATGTTAAGCCTTGGGCAGTTAGATGGCACAGTGGATAGAAAGCAGGGCCTGAAGTCAGGGAGACCCATCTTCCTGATTTTAAATCTGGCCTCAGACACTTACTAGATGTGTGACCCTGGGCAAATCACTTAACCTTGTTTGCCTCAGTTTGTAAAATGAGCTGGAGAAGAAAATGGTAATCCACTCCAGTATCTTTTCCAAGAAAATCTCATATAGGGTCACAAAGACTTGGACCTGACTGAAAACAACTGAACAAGTCTCCTTAGAGTTTCAGAATAAGTTGTTTTGGAAGGATGCCTTTGACGTGTACCTTCTCAAAGTTTCTTTCTTGGTGAACTATGTGTGATGACTCCTTCACTGAGGGGGCACACTTCTAATTTCTCCACTCTAAGCCCCCAGTCTTCAAGTTGGAGAAGGGAAAAAAGGCTCCTTAAACCCTCCTTGGGGTTTCCCCCAAAGGTGGCATGCTGTCTCCTTCATAGCCTAGGGAATAAGGTAGCCATATTTCTCCTCAAGGGAAGCCCTCAACTGTAGGGCCACAGACCGTAGTCAGGGTCAGAGGTGGCTGCTGTAGTTGTTCAATTTTTTTTCAGTAGTGTCTGATTCTCCATGATCCCATTTGAGGTTTTCTTAGAAAAGATTCTCAAATGGTTTGACATTTCAGCTCATTTTACAGATGAGGAAACTGAGGCAAACAGGGTTAAGTGACTTACGCAGGGTCACACAGCTAGTAAGTGTCTGAGGCCAGATTTGAATTCAAGAAGATGAGTCTTTCTGACTCCAGGCCTGACACTCTATCCACTGTGCCACCTAGCTGCCCCCTGAGTCAGAGGACTTGAGTTCAAATCCAAGCTCTGTCATTTACTACCTATGTGATGATGTTGGACAAGACACTTAACCTCTCTGGGCCTTGGTTGCCCCACCTGTAGATTTTGGGGGAGTGGACTGAATGACCCCCAAGGTCCTTTCCAAATCTAAATCTATGACATGGTTAGGTGGCATATGCGCAAAGTATTAGAGCCAGGAAGACCCGAGTTTAAATTTTATCTCAGATACTGGCTGGGCAACACTGGGTAAATCACTCAACCTCTCTGAGCCTCAGTTTCCTTATCTATAAAATGGAGATACAGCATTGCTGTGAGGATCAAATGAATCATGTAAAGCTTAACTTTAAAGTGCTGTATGAATGCTAGTATCATTATTTATGCTCCTATGATCTTTCTGTGTTTCTGGAGAATAGGGAGAGGTAACTGGTTAAGGATTTATTTGTCTTATGGATCCACGGGCAGTAGAAGACCGGGTGACCAGGAAGATAGGGAGACACAGATTGTTCCATTCTCCTCTCTCTAACTCTGCCTCTCTATCTCTCCATCTCCATATCTCTGTTTCTCTGTCTCTGTCTGTCCCTTTGTGTCTCTATGTCTCTCTGTCTCTGTCTCTCATTCTCTCTGTCTCTGTTTCTCTGTCTGTGTCTGTTTCTCTGTCTGTGTGTGTCTGTCTCTGTCTCTCTGTCTGTCTCTGTTTCCCTGTGTGTGTGTCTGTCTCTCTGTCTCTCTCCCCTTGTAACTGAGACAAAGTTTGTAAGTTTATGGAAAAATTAAAGCTGGCCAGGATTTACCCAGCATGAACCTGGAACTGTTTTTTCAGATCTCTTTATGAGACAAAGGAATTTCACTTTCCCGAAACAGATTTTGAGTTAAGATGAGTACTGAAAGGGAAGCTGAAAATTCCATGTGAGACACTGGTCAGATGAGCAAAAAACTGCCCATGACTGTCAAATGCTGGATAGTTTTGGAGGGCTCTCTGGGCTCTGGCCCAGAATCACCACCTTCACTTCTCCACCCCATCCACACACATATGCATGCACATACTGAGTGAAGCGCTGTGTTGAGACATCTCTGATCTTGTTCCAGAGAAGTACTGATGTTTTTGAGTGGAAAACAAAAATTCCACAAGAAAAATTCTACAAGGAAAATATGAGATTGGAAACAGTTTTGGAAAAAAAAATAAACTCAATTGTTTTCTTTAATAACTTACCTATCTCACATGGCTGATGGGAGGATAGATGACAACATTTTTAAATTTCTTTGGATGAAAGTAATGAAGCAGAAAAGACAAGGAAAGTGTCTCTAAGACTAAGGGCTTCCTTTCTCCTTCTGAATGTGACCAGAACAGAGCAAAGACAACACACAAGGACAAAGACATACTCAGTCAACCTTGGCTGAGCATTGCCTTTGGTCCTAACCCGCCAAGCCTAATACCAGAAGCTGTTTATAAGAAATGCTTTCTCATCAGTGGTCTTTCAGAACTACTGGCTTAACAGAAGCTTCCCTCACAAGCCCTGATTAGAGAATTATGAAAGACAGCAATTATTTAAAAAAAAAGACTTGTCTCCCCAATTAATAAATGGTCAAAGGATATGAACAGGCAGTTTTCAGAGAAATAAAGCTATCTATAAGCACATGAAGAAATGCTCTAATTCACCATTGATTAGAGAAATGCAAATCAGAACAACTCTGAGGTACCACATCTCACCAGTCAGATTGGCTAAGATGACAAAACAGGAAAATGACAAATGCTGGAGAGGATGTGGGCAAATTGGAACACTAATGCATTGTTGCTGGAGTTGTGAACTGATGCAGCCTTTCTGGAGAGCAATCTGGAATTATGCCCAAAGGACTATAAATACGTTCTACCCTTTGATCCAGCAATACCACTCCTAGGGTTATATCCCAAAGAGATCATACAAACGGGAGAAAGACCCATATGTACAAAAATGTTTATAGCAGCTCTTTTGGTGGTGGCAAAGAATTGGAAATTAAGGGGGTGCCCATCAATTGGGGAATGGCTGAACAAGTTGTGATATGCATGTTATGGAATACTATTGTGCTATAAGAAACAAGGAGCAGACAGTCTTCATATTTACCTGGAGAGGCTTAAAAGAACTGACGCTGAGTGAGAAGAGTAGAACCAGGAGAAATTTGTACACAATTACATACACAACGTATGTGTGATGACCAACTTTGATAGACTGGACTCTTCTCAGCAATGCAGTGATATAAGTCAATCCCAAAAGACTCATGATGGAGAGAAATATGTGCATCCAGAGAAAGAACTAGAAAGAACTAAGTTTATATCCAGGTGGAAGCAAAATACCTGATCTTTTTCCTTCTCTTATTTGGTTTTATGTCCTCTTTACCATTTTTCATTCCAGCTGGTACAATCTGTCCTTATAACCTGACTAATGTATAATGTGAAAGTATTTACAGATCCTATACTTGACTATAAGCTGCCATGGGGGGGGGGGGGGGGGGGGGGGGGGGGG
>NW_027187340.1:3846379-3860563 GCF_028583685.1 Petaurus breviceps papuanus
AGGGGAAGGAGGGGGACAAAATGTGAAATTCAAGGAATTGTGGAATTGAATCCTGTAAACTAAAAGGAAACAAACAAATTAATAAAAAAAAATTTAAAAAAAAGACTTGTCAACTGATTTGTTCTCTTTTCCTTATATTCTCTTAATCTTCAGCAAAGAAGCTAAAGGCAAAATTACCTGTGTTTAACATAAAATGATCTATGTTAAGGATTCCAAACAATCATTTCATCCATTCAGATTTGAATCTTACTGTATGGAAAGACAGGCTTCTTTCAGATAAAACTCTCCTCTTGAATTCTACGACTGTAAGTTGGAAAATGCTACGCTAACCTGGGTCCCTTTAACAATATACTTGTAGAAGGCATCTATCATCTAGAGGGAAGATATCATCAGAGGATTTGGTTTGTACCTCTGTTGTGTACTTACTATGGACCTCCACCTATCCAGATTGGTGACTTGTCCCTAAGTTATAATCTTAGATGAGATCCGCCTATAGTAGACGCTTAATAAATTTGTTGAAGCTAAAGCCCCAAGGTAACTCTAGGGCCCAGACTGGCTGATTTAATAATCAGCTGGTCCCATTAAAGTCAGTTTATTTCCTTTCCTAGAGAAAACATACATCCTTGTCAGTGTTCTAAAAGAAATGCCAACTCTTAAGCTAGGTGTAGAGATACAAAGTACACTGAAAAGAATGCCTACCACCTAAGTTATCTCAAAAATTAATATAAGTCCCCACAGTCAAGGATGGCACAAGCCAAAATAAGTAAATCAAGGAAGTTTGGCTTCTGGGGCCCTTCTGTTATCCCTCGGTACTTCTCCCTACTCCTTGACCACCATCTTCTCTATCATCTTCTTGTCCTATGTTCTACTCCCAAGGGCCTTTTTCTCTCCAATGAAGCACCAGTTAATAAAAGATAAGGTATTCTGTCTCTTGGAGACATTGTCTTTCAATAGAGGACTTTTCAAGATCTCTTGTTCCAAAGGAATGAATCCTAATGGAATTTCAAACACAATGGTGGGTTGTGGGGAAAGGAGAGGAGTACTTGGAAGAAGAGCAGAATTAGGAGTAATGGGTAGAATTTGCAATGAGGTCAATTTAGGCTCAGTGGAAATAAAGCACCCTAATAGTCAGAACTATCCAAAAATGGAATTGACTCCTTTGGTCAGTAAGTCCTCTCTTGAAGTCTTTAGCAAGGGTGGGAAGGCCCCTTGGGTGGGTGTGTCGTAGACCATAGAAAGGATTGTTTTAAGGTATAGGTTAGACTAGAGGATCACTGAGACCTTGACCAACTCCGAAATTCTGTGATACTACAGATTGTTGCACGGTCAGTTTGGATAAAGGTATTGCTAACAATGGCGACGATGTCAAAATGAATGGACCGATTGTGCTGCAACCATGTTCACCCATAGGGTGGTAACATAGTCTACAATAAGCAGAGAAAAGAGAGTTATGCTAGGTCTAAAAGGAAATGCAAGTTGCAAGCAAGTTTAGTATTTTAATTAAAATAGAACATGTTCACTGAACTAAAATTCTCCTAGAAACCTTAATTTTTGTATTTATAGATAACTTCTCTTTGGCTCAGTTTTCTTGACAGCAAAATGGAGAAGATAGTATGCTAACTACCTCACATGGTTATGGGGGGGAGGGGCAAGGAATTACTAGATATATGTGAGTTGTCATGATTATTGCAGCAGATACAGGAAAAGATACATTTTCCCAGAATGCTATGAGTCCCCCACAAATAAACATGGAAAGCCACTAGAGGAAGAAGTGCTTCTGGAAGAAAACTTGGGCTTCTGTGGCAGATAAGCCACAAAGAAGCCATGAGTTTCTAGGTTATACAGTTGAAAAGAAAAAGTGGTAGCTGGTAAACAAGCATCATGGATTCCCAAGACCTGCAGTGGAACTGTGGAAGCCTGATATTCATATACAGCTTATAGAAGATCCAGAATCAGTAGCTAAGATAGATAGGATATGTACTAGGCAAATGGCCACCAGAAAAAGGGAGCAAGCACATCCCAAGGTCAACACACAAGCAGCTAGATATATAGCCAACCCATCAGTGAAGTCCACACCTCAGCCTGCAAGTCAGGCACTCCCTAAATAGTACTGTGAGTTTCAGGGACTGTGTGTGAAACTGATGGGAAGAAAAAAAGTTCAGCATGAGGGATTTTTACCTCTAGCCATTTCCAAGTTATCTCAGGGTTAAAGGCAAATTCTATTTCTGCTTTATATACTTTCTAACAAATTTTCTCTGTGTTCAAATGTGTACTGATATCCTTGGTTGCTTGCAGGGGAACTGAATGATTCTAAACATGAGTTAATTTCATTTGTTCCCAGAAATGATATCTTGGTCAATCAATAAGTATTTATTAAGTGCCTACCAATGTACCAAGCTGTGCTAAGTGCTGGGGATATGAAAAGAGGCAAATACAGTCCCTGACCTCAAGGAACTCACAATCTAATGGGGGAGAAAACAAAGAAGTATGTACAATCAAGATAGATACAGGAGAAAGAGGAAATAACTAAAAGAGAGAAGACACTAGAATTAAGAGAGGCCGAGTGTATAGGAAGCCACTAGAGTTTATTGAGTAGGGGGGTGACATGGGCAGGCCTACACCTTAGGAAAATCATTTTGGTGACTAAATGGAAGGTAGATAGGAGTCGAGAGAAACTTGAGGGAGGGAAACCCACCAGCAGCTATTGAACTAGTCCAGACATGAGATGATGAGGGCCTGCCCCAGAATGATAGCAATGTCAGAGAGGAGAAGTGGGTATATTTGAGAGAAGTTTCAAAGATAAAATTACTTGACCTTGGATATGAGGGGTGAGAGGTAGTGAGGAATCAAGGACGGGAACCTAGGTTGTGAGCCTGAGAGACTGGGAAGATGGTGTTGCCCTCTACAGCAATAGAAAAGGGGAGGGGCATTTAGCAGGAAAGATAATAAGTTCCACTTTGGAAATGTTAAGTTTAAGATGAGATATGAGGGGGCGGCTAGGTGGCACAATGAATAGAGCGCTGGCTCTGGAGTCAGGAGGACCAGAGTTCAAATCCAGCCTCAGAAACTTACACACACACACACACACACACACACAAACTAGCCATGTGACCTTGGGCAAGTCACTTAATCCCAATTGCCCTCCCCCCCAAAAAAAAAAGATGAGATATGAGACCGGAGGTCAGCAGAGAGGTTAAGACAGCATAGGTAGATTTGTTTTTATTTTATTTTATTTGGAAGGGGAAAGGCAGGGCAATTGGGGTTAAGTGATTTGCCCAAGGTCACACGGCTAGTAAGTGTTAAGTGTCTGGGACTGGATTTGTACTCAGGTCCTCCTGACTCCAGGGCTGGTGTTCTATTCACTGTGCCACCTAGCAGCCCTGCCTAGGTAGATTTGAGAATCATCAACATAGAAATGGGTAATTGGTTGGGAACAAACATGAGCCATACTAATATCATTAGGGAGAAGTTTCCCAGGACAATACCAGTTCTAAAGGAAGGTTTAGGTACTTCCGATTCACACATGAGTTCAATTTTCAATAGCTTATCCATCATCATCGACTGGGGACTGGGAAGTGGGAAGAGTAGGCTTCTGGGCTGTCTGGACTAGCTAAAGCTAAGTCATAACATTGTCTTTGCAAGCAGACTAACAACTATCATACAATTGCATATTGTTGTTCTTTATCCTTCATTCTTGAAGAGGATGTGTCATGACTTGCAAGAGAATCCGATTTAAGTGAGGAAGAGCTGTGCAAAGTCACCAGCCTCACTTTCTCCTCTGGAGCCATCTGCATTCAATGGCAAGATATGTATCAGGATCACTGGAGATGGCCCCAACAATTGCATGTTATTATATTACTAAAGGAAGTGACTGTCATGATGGCTTCCCAGTTATGAAAGATTTCGACCTTCACAAAAACCTGCTAATTTGGTTGGGGGTGGGAGGAGGGAAGGCAGATGGGGAGAATTCACCAAGGTAGTCTAAAAGTATTTACCTTCTCAGAGTATCATACTGAATTTGAGGAGTGGGGCATGATCGGAAGTAAGCTTTACTGTATGTAACCCAACTGTATGACCCCTAACTGCTATATGATGTGTAGATATATATGACCTTTGGTCTTGTATAGTTTACATATAACTATGCTACACATAAATTCATGGATGTTTGTTATGATGTGTCTGCATCTAAAATGCTCATTTGTGTCCTATGTGATTTGTAGACACTACAAATTTTTCAACTTGGGGAAGAGTTTAATAAGGATCTGAACTTTCGACATTGCCAGTCAGTTATCAGCAACAGTCACCAGGTTAGTCTCTCCTCCCCTTCCCCCCCCAAGTAATTCTACTGTTTTCTTGAAGCTTCTCTAAGAGTCAGAGTAATTTTAAAGCCTGGTGTGAGAGAATGGCTGAAGTTAGAAATGGAAGAAAAAAATGAATACAACTCAGTCACCCTAACTCAAGCAGGAGTGAGGACTGAAGACCATCTATTGAGATGGTGAATCAGAAGGTCTTCAGGGGCACTGAGAAGATCTTTTTGTAAATAGGTTAGACCTGTGGACCTGACTAACAAAAGACATTGTATGGTATGCCTAGAAGCATATTGACACTGGCCATTTCATCCCCAAGGAGGTGGTGGCCAATGCAGCAGAAAACACACAGCAGGGACAGAACCAACCATGAAGGCAGTTAGCATGATATTGCATCAGAAAAATTAAGCCTTGATGAGAGAGTTTGGACAACACTGAACTGTGCATGTACCAGATGTTAAGGAGTGATGCTGCATGGCCCTGAAGGCAGTAGCAGTTATGGAGCAGAGAGATGAAAGGAGGTTGGTGCACTAGGACATTCCAGACACGGAAACCAGAAGCCAGGAATCAAAGCACACTCAGCACAGAGCTGTGAGAGACAATGGGGCACAGCTACTGTGATCTGTGTGTACAACTCAGGTCCAGAAGAAGAAATCGTGATTTCTCTATCAATCCTAAATTCTTGATTTACTTGAAGGAGGGAAAAGTTCAAACCTGCATTTGTGCCATAAGCAAGTGGGTGATCTAGAATGGCAGAACCGGACAGCTCCCCTGGGAAGATGAAGCTTGCCAAAGTGTCTGACTTGCCAAAGGGAGTGTTTGACTCTAGCAACCCCAGGTTCTTTTTTTCACCGGAACCACAACACCAAGATACAAGTTGAAACCCAGAGCAAAGGCAGGGAACAGTTGTCTCCTTGGCTACCTATGAACTTGGCCCAAGTCCTTTCTAGATTCTTTGTTGGGTGTAATAAACATGTCCTGTTTTCCATGCCTTCGTTAGCCTCGCTGGTCAGTCATGTTTAACTCTTGTCAAAGAGACTAGAGTGGTTTGCCATTTCCTTCTCTAGTCTGTCCCTATTTTACAGATGAGGTACTGAGGTAAATAGGGGTTAAATTACTTACCCAAGGTCACGGAGCTAGTAAGTGTCTGGGGTCATATCTGAACTCAGATCTTCCTGAAACAGACCCAGTTCTCTATCCACTACGCTACCTACCTGCCCTTGCTAGCCTTAGCTGCTTGCAAAGGAATAGAAGGAAGCTAGGGGGAAGCTAGAAATGAGCCAGATACAAGAAATCATAAGATGAGTAGAGTTTTAATTTAAAAAACAAAAAACCTCCAATATTTAACTCAGGTCCAAAAGAGTAGAGAATTGCTATTCTTTGGAGGTATGAACCTTTGGTGACATTGTTATTTGCTCAGGCTATGAAAGTGCCATGGCATTAGTGTCATTTATCACCAGAGTGACATAGTTATATGTAGGTAGGACTAGTAGGGAATTCCTCAGTTTGATAAAGGGTTTAATAAGCTGGTGATTTTTTTAACATATTTGCAAGATTCTTGCAAATTCACTAAATTCTTTCAAACAGGAAGCCCAAGGGAAGAAAGGAAAGAAGGAAGTTGGGCTTCTAGTTAGATTTATGTGGGGTTCTCTATAAAGCCCAAACTACCATTTCCAGCCAACGTGCACTAAATACAGCATAGAGCCTAAAATCTCCTCTATCCTTTGTCCATGGAGTTCTTATGAAAGTCTAAAATCTGGGACACTGAGAGAGGCACATGGACACTATCATTTGCAGAGTTGAAAGTTCATATCTCCCTCCCTCCATAGTTGTTCTGGAGGCAGTTGATGATCGTAGTTCATGGGGAGTTTTAGGGGTACCAGTTAGCAAGAAGATTGTTGAGGCAGCACAAAGAACAGTAGATAAATGAAGACTGATTTTAGTGTGGAGATAGAAGATTTGATTAGGAAAGCCAGTGAACATGTGACTTGACAGGAGGATTGAAAGAAGTGCTTGAAGAAGAGAAACTGAAAAAGGCTAAGAGACGTATTATGAATGTCATGGTACTGTGTCTCCCCTCCTCCAGTGGTACGGCATGTGGGAAGTATACCATCCTTGATATCATACACAGCTTGTGCCTTTGTGAGAGCAGCAATTATGGCACTATGGAATATCAAGTCCAACTGAGTACCATCAATGATTGCATAAGCAGAACTTGCTCCCAGGTCCCACCCCCAGAGTAAGGTGCTTATGGGGAGAAGAGCATCAAGCTATAGGTACATATCAACTTGACTCATTTCCAGCTCTTTCCCAAGGGTCTTCAATTCTCTTGCAGGCAACTGAAGATGCCAAAACAGGAACCATAAAATGAGTTTACCTCATGCAATAAAACAATACAGAAAGGATTTGTCTTCAAGCCCAGAGACACTAAATAAAACTCCTCCTCACTTCCCCATGCCCACTGATAGACTTCAGTATACCCTCAATCACTCCTGACTTAGACTACTACCCCAAGACTAAAATTCACTGTAATTTTATAATGAAAGGATCTAATACTTGCCTCCATGAGGTAGCACGAGAAGCAAGATACATATTTCCAAAAGCCAGAGTAGCAAAAGGCTACTTAAAAAGTAAATATTTCCACCTTCAGAACCAGGCATTTTCAATATCACATAGACAGCTTTAGAGCTTGGAAGAAATCATGGACATTGAGTGTTTGTCATTCATTTCCCAGCATTCTCCCACCTTTTCCCATCAGCCTGTGCCACTGCAGCAAAGCTCAATGGATATTGAAATGTGCCGACGGAGACAAAAAACTCAGAGCAGCTGAGGTCAGGCTCAGCTGACACCCAGCTACAGAGAGCCAATGCTGATTCAGGGATGGACCTGCATCTTTTCTATTTGAGCTTAATGACAGAGAAGGTGATGATGAGGCAGACATGCAGACTATTATTACCAACTGTGAAGGTGAAGAGGAGGTTTGGGAGGAGGAGGAGGAAAGCAAGAAGACTGGACAAGATCATAGGCAAAGTAAATACATTCTAGCTATTCATTTTCCCATTACAGCTGAGCCATATCTCATCTGCTGCTCTGAATTCAGCTTTTTTAAACTACCATTTCTTGTGCCTTTATCATAGAAGAAATACCACCACCTTCCTAAGACAACAATAGTATATATTCTTTTTTTTTTTTGCAGGGGAGAAGACAAGGCAATTGGGGTTAAGTGACTTTCCCAAGATCACACAGCTAGTAAGTGTTAAGTGTCGGAGGCTGAATTTGAACTCAGGTCCTCCTGACTCCAGGGCTGGTACTCCATTCACTGCACCACCTAGATGACCCGACAGTATATATTCTTCCTTGCCTAGAAGAAACACCAATATGGATAGTCAATGCATTTGTACTTAAAAGGGGTGTTACTGGGATTTCACCAATGCCACATAAGATGTAGATTCACATGTGCACTTCAAGTCCAATTGTTTCCTCTATATTCTTAAAACATGCCTTGGAAATCTTGGTACTGGACAACAGATGAAAAAACATATTTTCCTCCTCTTCAGAGAAAGGTGGGCACTATGGGTGGGGAATGTTACGTATTAGGGATATTGCATGGCTTAAATGAGATAATAAATGTTAAATTCTTTGCAAACCTTAAAGTGCTATATAAATACCAGTCACTATTATTAATATCATTATTATTAATATTATTATTCTTAGCCTATAGGCTCCATCTGGCAATCTCATTCCCTAAGTCTACTATACTCTCCTGCTGAGCTCAACTTTTTTAAAGAAATACAAGGGTGAGTCCAGTTGTACTCATTATAGGATGTGATCAATTTGTCCACCAGTTTTTCTGGGCTACATCTTGTAGCATATATTGATAAATAACTTTGGCATTTTTTAAATCAATAAAACAAAATAAAATTTGCCTTGTATTTCTTGTCTGGCTGTATAAAACTTCAGAATTCGTAATATGAATAAGTTCATTTTTTTAAAAAACCCAGACTCTAGCTATACCTATTTGCACCTGAAATTGTGAATATTTGTTAAATGAATAAATGAATGAATAGAATATTCATCACTGAATTTATTAAAGGATAAGACTACTTCATTATCCATCTATAGCTATAATCCCTTTCTTTGCCCCTATGCCCAGGATGCACAACTAAATTCCACACAGACTTTGCCTACCCCTATCTAAGGAAATATTACTGAATACAGTTCAAATATATACTGTGCTCTTTTGAAGTTGGTGGTGCAGTGAATAGAGCAATGTGCCTAGAGTCAGGAAACCCTAAATTCAAATCTAGCCTCACTTACTAGCTAGGTGACTATGGGCAAGTCACTTAACTTCTGTTTGCCTCAATTTTCTTAAATGTAAAAGAGGAATAATAATAGCACCTACCTCACAGGGTTATTGTGAGGAGAAATGAGATAATACTTGAGTCTTTTGAATTTTTTATTTGATTTTATTTATTTTTTGTTACATTTTAAGTTCTGACCTGTCCCCTTCTCTTCCTCCCCACCCCACACTAGAGAAGGCTATCATTTGACACAGAAACATAGACATCTATCTGTATAGCATTTATTTAGATATGTGCATATATTTCTATATGTATATATGTAAAACCATACTGTGCAAACTTCTGTTTATCAGTTCTTTCTCCAGAGGTGGCTAGCATCTTCTGTCTTTTGTAGTTGATTTGAGTATAATACTCAGAATAACTTAGTTGTTTATTCTTCTAACAGTATTGCTGTTACTGTATGCAGAGTTTTCTTGGCTCTGCTCTAAATGAGATAATATTTGTAAAGCTTTTAGTACAGTGGTTGGAACATGGTAGGTGCTTTATAAAGCTTATTTTCTTTTCCCCTCCCCCACTTCCCTTTCATTTTGTTTGGTCTTTCTATATCTAAACTCTACATTGGAAAATTCAACCAGAATTATAAGAAAATGCAAAAATTTTAAACGATATTAATAAAAATGAGAGAAAACCAAAACATGTAGTGGTTTGTTTGTTTATCTTTTGAAGGGGAAAAAAATGACTCATCAAGGGATGTAAAATTCTAAAGGGAGCAGAAGCAAGATTCTACAAGACTATTTGAGATAACATCAAATACAAGAACAAAGGAGCATAAACTAAAGCTCAGGAAGGGTCAGACCCTTAAGGAATTTAGGCAGAATTTCTTTAGATGGGGAGAAGTAAGTCTATAGACTGAAAAGCAAAGGGTAGAAACAAGGAGAAAAAAATACAATTGTAAATGTACTTGGAAGCTGTTAGGCCAAAATTGTCTGCCAAATTGTGCTCCAATTAAAGATCATGGCAGCTAATTCCTCAGGTTAAATCTATTTGAGTTGAGTAATAGGCTATCCCTAAGTCATGTCATTTTCAATAGTTTTTCTTCTTAGTCATTTGCACTTTTAAGCTCTGTAAAGCGGTCTTGTTCAACATGAACATGTTGCCCAAGGTCACTGCAGTTGTTATCACTACTTCCCATCCTACAAATGAGAAACCTGAGACCCAGGGATTAAGTGATCTGTCTTAGGTCACAAAGTCAATAACAGAGAAGAGCAGAGCTCAGAGGTTATGTATCACAGAGTTGCTGTTTATTTGACTGAGCCCCATTTTTAGAACTTTCCAGGGCCGTCAGAGCCCACATTCGAGATTCATTACCAATTATTCAGGTTTTAATCCAGTGATCAGACAGTCCTACTCAGTACAAAGAGCTGTCTCCCACATTAGTGCAAAGCTACATGGACCCAAGTATTATTTAACCACAAACTTAAACACAGGGATGCCACTTCCAGACCCATCAACCAAAGTTGATACACAGCAGGATCTGGCAGCAAAGCTAGAACACAAACACATACAGAGCTTGGAACATGGAAGAGGAGAACTGTGGACAATAGCAGTGGGCACAGGAGAGTCTACAGGAGCTGCTCGCTCACTCTTCTCCACATTGGCCATGATTCTGAACTGGCCTGCTTCTCATACAGGAGCATCCAAAGCTTCAGTATCTGTACAATCACCAGGCCAGGGACAAATTACATTCTATAAAAGGGATAACTTGTACTTTTCTCTCTCCCTGCCTCCATTAGATTGTAAGATCCTTGAGGGCAGAGACTGTCTTTAGCCTCTTTTTATATCTTCAGCACTTAACATAATACCTGCCACTTAGTAGGCAGATATATAATAAATGTTCATTGATTGATTCTTCATCCCATGGAACTCCTAGTGACCCTACAGCAGAAGAGGTCCTTACATTTTTTTTCTTTTCTTTTCTCTTTTTTTTTTAGAACAGAACTAGGTCCCAAGTGTGCCAAATCCAGCATTTACTGCTAAATAAACTTCATGTCAGCGTGCTGGTCAGGCATTCATTTTTCATTCCTAATGTAACATTTCCCAGTAGGGTAAACCGATT
The DNA here is from genome assembly GCF_028583685.1 of Petaurus breviceps papuanus. Taxonomy (NCBI): domain Eukaryota; kingdom Metazoa; phylum Chordata; class Mammalia; order Diprotodontia; family Petauridae; genus Petaurus; species Petaurus breviceps. Next base: position 3,857,104 of record NW_027187340.1, read on the forward strand.
AAAATCAAAATCACCTTGTTTCCAAGATCCCAGGGGTAGCCTAATAATTTATATCTATATATCTTCCATTCACTCATAGCATCATAAAGTACAATACATCATCACACGCAATATAAAGAACATCCGTCAAATTCTACATCACAAGGGCATGGTGTATTGAGAACATTATAAATGTGTTCCTGGAGAGACCATCTGAAGTCTGCAAGCTGCCTATATTAGTAAGTCATGAATGACAGAAGTTAGGAGAAGTTTGAGCACTAATCTCAAAAGTGATGACCCTGAATCAAGTCAAAACCCTGGGATCCTGCTCTATAGTACACTTCTGAGCACAGCTATAATGGGAAACCATTAATGAAATCCCAGCTGGGATCTCATCTCTCTCACCTATAAATTGGGTGGAGATTGAATGAGGCCTTTTATAAACGCTAACCACCCTTGCTTTTCCTTACAGTATGGGGGAAGAAAGGACTTTGAGAGATCAATGAATCTATTTCTCTGCCTCCAGGAAGGACTTCCACAAAAATCACTCCAAGGTGATGACACCCTGTTCTGAAAGATCTTCCCAGGCAGATTTCTCACTTTCTTGGTTAGTCAGTCTAATGCCTCCAAATCCTCCCTCCTTGCAAGCTCTTCCTCATAACCAACCTTAGTGCTATTTCTAAGTACATTTTTGTATCAGAATGAATGGAATCAGTGGAGATGGAAAAGTCAATTTTCTTTGGTTAATATGAGAGATTTCACACACTTGAAGACTACTTTCTTCTTTTGTTATAAATGGAGGCCTCAGTCTGTAATATAAAAACAAAATGTATCAATAAAACTTTTCTTAAAAAAAATAGATGTTTTCCTGTCTGTGTTTTAAAGAAATTGAAATATTTGAGCATACCCAGAGGTGAGAATAAAAAGGAGAAAAAAAAAGTAGATTTCTCCTGGTAGGGTTTAGTATGGTCTTGATGTAGCATATTTTTACTACCTGCCACTTTGACTGTAGACTACTTTGTGATATCTTATCATCAACTATTAAAATCATTATATTTAAACTTAATAATTAGATTTAAATTTAAATTGTGATCTGCAAGACCAATGCTAGATATGTCCTCCCTGGTTCAACATCCATATCTAAGAAAAAAAATGACAAAGGTTAAAAAAAGTAGAAAAATTATTCAAAAACCAGACAAAGGGTAAGATTCCTGCTTCATGATAATCCATGACAGAACTCAGACACTGAGTAGCCATCAATAATACAGCATAAAGTATTTTCAGCAAAATCTTAAGACTTTCAAATATGAACTTTCCTTCCAATTACATGCAGTCATGTTTTACTACCACCAAGCTTGTCTAAAACAAAAGACACTGAAATATCATCTAAATAGCTCAAAGTGGAGACTGGCCTCTTTGGTAGCTCCTTGGACTTTTCAATCACCACTTGCTTAAACTGGGCAGCAATACTTATACAGGAGAAAGGAAAAGCAAAGCGTGGGGCATATGGATGAGCCACAGCAAGCCTCTGGGGAATCCTTTGGTTACATCAAATATGCACAGTCCAGCAAGAATGCTGGAAGAGAAGGAGAAACATGTAGACAATGTGCTCAGCTCCCTTCCCAAGACTTTCCTGAGAATCCTTTGAAATATTCCTAAAGGTCTTTGATAATCTTAACCTGGGACTCCTTCTGAGGGTGAAAAACATTATATTCTTTAATAGGATGCTACCATTTTCCCTTTCTGTTTTTCCTTCCTTGGAAACCGAACACTTCACTAGTTCCTATATTTTAGGGTTAGCTCCTATTTCCAAAGCAAATAATACCAAGCCTTGATCTGTAGAATATACAAGGGACTCAAACAAGACATTCCTCCTACAGTGATAGGTGGATCAAGCCAACTTCTTTGCTATCATTTATTAGAATGTATGTGTAGTGGGGGCCATCCCATGGAACAAGCATAGAGCTGACCTGGGATTCCTTGGCCATTTCTCATGATGGGGGGTACCTCAGCATCAATGCATTTGAGCCTTGGGATGACAAAGTCATTCTTTTACTTGGCCTCATGATGCTGGCAAGGGGTACTGTAATGTAATGCCAAGGAAAGGCAACTTCCCAAGGTTCAGAATACCAGCATAGGTGCTCTCCATTTTATTCAGTAACAAACCCAGAACAGAGAAGATCAAAACATGACATCATTCAAAATACAGCATTTACTAAGTGTGATTAAATAATCTCCAAGTACTACCCCACCCCAGGACCTTCCAATCATTCAATCAATTACAAAGTCTCTGTTCTAAATACTTCTCCACCCCTAGGCTATACCTTAATTAAGTCCACCACAAAGCCCCTCTTCTCAAATGGAGATTAGTTTCCAAACATAAGGTCAAAAGTTCCCCACCCCTGGATCACAATTGAATCTACCCCAGAGTTACATCAAGCTCAAACACAGCACCCAATACCCAAATGGAGGTCCCCTCTTCATCCTGACACGAGGCAAGTTCTCAGCAATCTCAGTTCCTGGGGAGACAAGGCTTAGCAAGGCCACAAGATACATTGCCAGTCCCCTCATGAATTCATCCTCTGTCTGTAGAACAGTCCTAGAACCCCTGAACACATTAGCAAAGCCCTCTCCCAGGATTTCTGCAAACATACAACAAGAAAATCCTTCTTCAGGGCTTCCGAACCAACAGAAAGGCTCCCAGACCCCTGCAACAACAGCACTGTCCATCACCAGTGGACAGTATTCACTCTGTCTGCAGGACAGTCTCCAGACCCCTGCAACAACAGCACTGTCCCTCACCAGTGGACAGTATTCATTCTGTCTGCAGGACAGTCTCCAGACCCCTGCAACAACAGCACTGTCCCTCACCAGTGGACAGTATTCACTCTCTGTCTGCAGGATAGTCTCAGGGCTTCCTAGCGAATAGCCAGGTTCCAGGACTTCTTCAACAAAAGGACTGTCTTTCACCAGTGGACAAATCTGGCAAAACAACATCAAAACAGACAAAGTACCAGCAAAACAGCCATGTCTCCTCAGTCCTTGGCAGCTCAGGGGGCAGGTCTCAAAAGTCCAGGGCAATTCAAAGCGGCCACCAGCAATTCTCTTCGTCTCTCTCTCTCCACGAGGTGCTGCTTCCAAAAAGATCTTCCGCCTCTCTCTAGTGTCTCTCCAAATCTACATCACCAGCTCCTCCCAGTTCAGGACTTTCTTTTCACATCAACAAGCCCATCCCACAGGTGGGATTAACAAACTCTGGGTTTTAACACAATCAATTTGAAAACCAAGCCAATACAGGGGAATCTTTAATTGCCATTACTATCACAGGTACCTATATGAAAAGGATTGGCCACTGAGTCAAAGGGATAACACCCAGTACCCTTTAAAGAGAGAGATAATTTCCTCTCTCTTTTCCTTTCTCTCTAGAACATGTAGTGTGGTTCTCTCTCTCTCTCTCTCTCTCTCTCTCTCTCTCTCTCTC
>NW_027187340.1:3860663-3893163 GCF_028583685.1 Petaurus breviceps papuanus
CTCTCTCTCTCTCTCTCTCTCTCTCTCTCTCTCTCTCTCTCTCTTTCTCTCTCTCTCTCTCTCCCTCTCCCCTTCTCTCCCTTTCTCTCCCTTTCTCCCTCCCTCCCCCTCCACCACCTCTCCCCTCCCGCCCCCATTTCTCTCTTCCAAAATGAAGGTCATATTTTTCCCTCACCCTAGTACATGCAGTGACAGCTCACAAATAGCAGTTAGAGAATATGCTCATTTACTTAGTAATAATAGCCATTTATATAGCATTTATTATGTGCTAATGATAACTATACTAAGTGCTTTACAGTTATTATCTCATTTGATCCTCACAACAACCCTGGGAGGTAGGTGCTATTATTACACCCATCCTACAGATGAGGAAATTGAGGCAACCAAAGGTTAAATGATTTACCCAGGGTCACACTACTAGTAAGTGTCTGAGGCCAGATTTGAATTCAGGAAAATGAGTCTTCTTGACTCTAGGCCTTGTGCTCTACCCACTTAACTGCCAGTTCTTAGAGAAGATGGAAGGAAGAAAAAAACAAGCTTTGGCCTGGTTTGTCAGAAGACATAGATAGACCTTAAGGGAGTTGCTTGGACACTGCAGAACCATGGTAAAGGTGAAATGCCTATTCAACAATCCCACTAAGTACTTCATATTTTAACATTTTTACTTTTTTGCACTTTTAAGTGCTGTAAAGTGGTCTTGTGCAACACGAACATGTTGCCCAAGGTCACTGCAGTTATTATCACTATTTCCCATCCTACAAATGAGAAACCTGAGACCCAGGGATTAAGTGATCTGTCTTAGGTCACAAAGTCAGCCAATGACAGAGAAGAGCAGAGCTCAGAGGAAGTTCCCCAGGAAAGTAAGTTTTTGTTAGTGTCTGTTTATGGGTCTTCTGTATTTTAAGCATATGCTTTGTGTGGAGGAAATAAATAGCTTCCCTGAACCTGATCCACTTTGTACTTTGGGTGTGTTTCCACTCCCTTTTGGGAGACTTTAGAAAGGAGTCAAACCTAAGCGTTAGGTGATTGCCTCTGGGGCTCCAGATAAGAGAGTACAGACCCAAAGAGAACCTGCCCCCTCTTTGTAGAGGAGAGGATCCCCCAGGATTAATTCATGACCCAAGAGCAGGGGCCCCTTAGTGGGAGGAAAGCATCACAGACTCCCTTAGATTCAGCAACAGGATCTATTGTTACACATATATTCCTAAAAACTGCCTAGACATAGTATAAAGTTCTATATATTGGTTCCTATTGACTTACATCCATTAAAAAAAAAAAGAATAACTATTGCCCTAAGAAGCTTATATAGTAGAAGAAATCAGAGGAATCTCTAACTTAGTGGACTTTAGCACCTCCCATGGAGGAAAGGCATGTACCATTCTGGGATAACATAATACCCCTAAGTTCTTGCCCCATCCCACCTCCAACCAGAGACTTTCTTGGAAATGATTGACCACTGAGAATTAGGGTAAGGGACTCTTGCTGAGAAATCTCCTCCTCCTTAGTCTAGAAAGTCATCTTTTCAAAAACAGGGGGAAGGGGAGAGAGACAGACAGAGAGACAGGAGACAGAAAAAGAGAGACAGAGAGACAGATAGAGAGAAGATAGAGAGTCACAGAGAGAGAGATGGGTGGATAGATAGATAAATAGAGCATGTATTATTTTAAAAGAACAGAGTTACCTTCTGACAGACTTATGATACCAACTAAAATAAGTGACCAAATACAACAGCAAGGTAACTGGGACTATTTTGATGTTTGCCACAATAAATTAAAAATCTACAGGGGAAATGACAACTTAGGTGAAAAATAAGTGTTCAATTAAAAGGCTCCTTTTAAACTCCTCCCAAACTCCTAGAATTGCACGAACTCAAAACCACAAATGGGACAGTCTACCCCAGTCAAGTGCAGTCCATCTCCTAAAGAGGATGGCCTTGACCAGGAGAAGGTGGTCAGAAGGGGAATGGAGCACTGGCAATGGCAGGCAACAGGAGAGGCTTGCCCCTCAGTAGGTGGATTGTGCAGAGCAGAGCAGGTTGGCCAAGGATACACCACAAGAAGAAAGCTCTTCAGCTTCCTTTTATGTGTCCTCATACTCCATTAGATTGTAAGCTTCTTGAGGGCAGGGATTGTCTTTGTTTTTATTGGTATTCATGTCCTTAACACTTAGCTCTGTGCTTGGCACATAGTGGGCCCTCAATAAATGTTTTTTGACACAGTGATTTGCCTAGGGTCAGGAAGATTCACCTTCTTTCTTTCAAATCTGGCCTCAGACATGTACTAGCTGTGCGACCCAAGGCAAGTCACTTAACCCTGTTTGCCTCAGTTTCTCCATCTGTAAAATGAGCTGGAGAAGGAAATGACAAACCGCTCTAGTAACTTTTCCAAGAAAACATCAAATGGAGTCACTAAGAGTCTTAACTGGGAAAACAGCTGGACAACAATGTACAACAATTGACTGATTAATTGACTGATTGGTTGATAGAAGAAGCTTGTGTCTGTGCTTTCAAAAAATAGTAGTCTACAATCACAGAGTTTTAAAGCTAGAAAAGATGTTAGAAATTATTTGTCCAACCCCTCCACCTTTTACAGAGGAAAAAACTGATACTGAAAGTTCAAGTGAAAGAACCAGAACCAAAACCCAGGTCCTCTGGCATACCCAGGATGGCTGCTAGCACAGGTTCTTAGATCTGCTTTACTAGGAAAGGTAGCTGATTAAGGGGTCAACAATCTTTTTAAATTATATTCACTAGTTCAGGGGGAAAGTCAGCACCCTAAGCTTCAGAAAAAATACAAACTGAAAATACAGAGAAAATACAAGTAGGGAAATAAAGACCAATAAACAAGGTTAACTGTCTGAGAAATTAGCACAGATCAACAGACAGATCCAACTGTCTGACCATGGACTATACATCCATAGTTACCAGAGAGAGAAGCACCAGCATCTGGGTTTTTCAAAGTCAGGGGGCTTCTTAACAGCTACCCAGAGTCTCATCTGGTCAAATCACAAGAACACTCTTGCAATGAGTGAGCCCCACAGCAAAATGCTAACCTCAGAATATATATAACCTTTTTAGAGCCAGAGGTCATCACAACCCTCCTGACTCAGTGCCTATTTAGAAATTAACAAAAGGTGTGAAAGCCTTCCTACAAGCAAGCCTCCCCTAAGCAAGCTTCCCTTAATGGGCTCCACCTGAAGCCTATTAATGGGCAGAGAAGATTTTAAATCCCATTAACAATTCACTAATCTGATAGTTTTTCTTCTAATCAGAGCTCTTGGATGATTTTCTTATGACCTTTGATAATGCTCATAGCATGTTGATTTTGGTTAGAAGAGAAACATGAATGACCAGGTTTTTCTCGACATCCAGAATGAAAATGGACAACTTTGTAGTCTAGAGTGATGGAAATTTCTCTAATATACCCAACAATACCATCATGGAGTCACCATAGAATCTTTCTGATCTCACAAGGTGGCTAAACCCCATATTTAGCTATTAGTTGGAATCTACTCATACTTCTGGTTTCAAGCACAGAAGTTAAGAATGGAATTTGGAGATCTTGCTGTTGCTGGGAACACTTCTCCCTCTCAAGAAATTCTTTCTGGATTGTACCAGGAACCTTGAATTACCCACAGATCACACTCCACCTCTGACCACAGCCAACCAAATCCTTCATCAATTTCCATAACATTTTGGCTCCTTTCTGAAGTTCTTCACTCCTATAAAAGCCAGTCCATGGCCACTCCTTTTTCAGGTATTCTCAGGGCACAAAAAAGGTTTATAGAAAGGCAAGATTAATGTGCTCCATGTGCCCAAACCATAGTCTGATTTTGTTTCGTCTTACCTCAGGTAAGACATTTTCTATCAAACAAAGCATCCAACTCAATGAGATGAGAACCATAGAGAAGAGAGAACTTTCATAGTACAGGATTGGGAACTCAATTACCAACCCATTGTTAATGAGTTCTGCTGTCTAACTGGAGGCATAAACATAAGCCACTTCATAAATTTGGGCATAAATTTATCTTATAGACATGAGTCCAGACTATAGAAGAAATAGATGAGAAGGAAATAAAAAAGGATCATGGGATTTATAGCTGAAAGTCATATTAAAAGTTTTTTTAGTCAGTCACTAATTTGATGAGGAAATAAGGAATTTGATCTAATTAGTTATTTTTTCAATGTATTAATAATTATTGTAATATAATGTCAAAATAGTATTGATCTTATGTGATAAGATATATAACAATGTTCTGTATTATAATAATTCTATTCTAATATAATAATTATATAAGTGTATATATTTATAATAAATATTATATAATCACATATTAATTATCATAGTAGAAATAACATTAATATCATACATTATTTCACAATCAATATTATATGTAACATATTACATTAATAGATGTTGATAATACTATATATTATGTAATATTATATACAATAATAATAGAATATGTTGTCATAGGATATTATAAATTAGCACAGCATGTAATTTAACTAATTAATCTCATTGTGGCTGTTAATATTAAATAATATAGAATCATAATTAAGTACTACATATTATCATATAATAAAAGTTATAAAATTATTGTTGATTTATTATTTTATTTGAGTTAATTAAATTAAATAAGGAAAAGTGAGACCTAAAGAGGTTAGGTGATTGACCCATGGTCACAAACTAGTTAGAGGTGAGACAGTGTCAAAAAGTCAAAATTGAGGTACAATTCCAAAATAAAAATTTTACATAGAAAAATACAATGTGGCTGTCTCTATGGCATGCAAATATTTTTAAGAAATCATATGCAAATCCATGTGAGGCCCTCTTCACTCTTTCTCTAGCCTGGGTATGATCCTTAGGGAAATCCCACTGCACATAACTACGTAGGCTGCAGGGCTAGGCTAGAGGCAGCAGGGCTAAATTCCATCGCAGACAAACTTTCCCTCTGTCTGGCATATGCTAAGTCATGTGATCACAAGCCACCTCGACAGGCATTCAATAGATTATGGGAACAGAATGTGGCAGCCCGAAAATGAAGGTGTTTCTCCCCATGCATGCAAATGACAATACCTTGCTGTCCTTCAGGGCCTCTGCTCCACCCTGCCAGCAGCTTCAAACGCCTGAAAATTACAAAGCTGTCAGAGAAGTAAACGCAGAGCAAAGTGAACTTTTAACACTGGGTGGGAATGAGGACGTGGTGCTAGCAGATTCCGCTTAATCAAGAGAAAAAGTTTGAGGGGTTAAACACAGAGTCAAAATGTGAGTGTGAAATACACAAACTACCCTGCTCTCCGGGGTTGGCTAAGCCACCGGAAGATTTAAACAGATGGAAAGCACCTCCTCTGTCCTTGAGAGGACAGAGAAACATAATAAAAAAGAATGTGGTGCCTGGTTTTTACATTTTTCTATTCAGCCATTTTTCTGCCTTCTATTTCCTGAATGATGCACGAATATAAATGCTGCAATAATTCAACAAGCAGGAAGACCCAACCTAAAACTTAGAATAACCAGGAGGTAGTAACCAGAGCAAAAACTACTAGGGCTTGGGTTATGGATTTAAATCACATTTGGGACCCATTGTCCTAGGGTGTTCAGAACCTCTCCTGTCCCTATCAAGTTAACTCCGTACATTAAAATCTAAACTGTGCCCAAATTGCTGCTTACAGAACAAGTAGTATCAAGTTTATTGCTGAATGAAAATCTGGATTTTCCAAAGTAAGTGTCTTATCGACCCTACTAAATAATAAACTCTTTGAGGGCACAAATCATTCTTTGTTCATCACTGTATGCCCTCCAGTGTCAAACACAGCACCATGCAGGTTTGGTTTCGGGCAAGCTTAACAGTATTTTAAAAGTTGATCAGAGGAATTTATATTTTATCCTAGAGATTTAAAGCTAGAAGAGGCCTCACTGGTCATCTAATCCAACCCCAGAAGAAACAACAGGCCAGAGATTAACTAATTTGCCTAGGGTGGTACAGGTAGTAAAAGGCAGAGCTAGGATTTTAGCTAAGGTCATGACTTCATGTCTTAGCTCAGAAACTAGCTGTGTGACCCTGGGTAAGTCACTTAACCCTGTTTGTCTCAGTTCCTCATCTGTAAAATGAGGTGGAGAAGGAAATGGCAAACCACTCCAGTACCTTTGCCAAGAAAACCCCATCTGGGGTCAGGAGAAGTCGGAGTATTATGTAGAGAAGTTGGAGTATTATGTAGAGGGGTCAATTTGACTAGAATTGAAAGTTCATAAAGGAGAATATTATGACATGAGACTGAAAAGGTAAGTGTGAGCTATGTTGTAGAAGACTTCAAATGCCAAACTGAGGATTTTTCATCATAATCTGAAAGCAATAGAGAGCCACTAAAGATTTCTGAGTAGGGAAGTTAAATGATCACATCTCTATCTGAGGCAAAGCAAATTGGAAGCTGTGAGGAAAATGGGTTAGCGGAGAAGGAATGGAAGTCAGAAACCCAATTAGAAGACTGCTACAATTGTCTAGCCCAGTGGTCTCCAAACTGGTATGTACACACAAGGAATACACAGGACCAATACATTGGTATGCAGGAAGAAAATATAAGAACTGTTGGACTATAAGGAAAGCCGAGTACCATTGAATTGATACTTCTGTGTTGTGCTTCTGGAGAAGACTTTGGAGAATCCCTTGGACAGCAAGGAGATCAAATCAGTCAATAATTAAAGAAAATAATTCAGGCTGTTCACTGAAAGGTCAAATACTGAAGCTGAAGCTTAAAAACTTTTGGCCACAGAACTCATTGGAAAAGACCCTGATGTTGGAAAAGATTGAAGGCAAAAAAGAAAAGTGGACAGCAGAGCATGAGATGGATAGATAGAGTCATGGAAACAATGAAGATGAAATTGAATTGAGAGATAGTGAAGGATAGAAGCGCCTGGTGTGCTATGGTCCATGGGGACACAAAGAGTCAGACATTACTGAATGAGTAAACAACAATATTTATATCTATCATAAGAAATTAGACTTTTTCTAATATTTTAATATGCAGATTAACACTGGCGTTCTTATCCAGTGTACATATCAAAGGCCACATGCAGGACTCAAGCTATCTTGAGTAAAGAGAGGGAGTTTCATGACCCAAAGGAGGTACTCTTAACTTATTGCAACATGTTACAATATATTTTTGCCTGGCTAAGTGGATTTATAGATTTTCCTATTTTGTTATACCTAAGCTAACTTTCATAAAATAGACAGGTGACTTTAAACGATTCCTACAAAAAACCAACAACAAGAAAATGGCTTAACAGATACTTCTCTTACTACTAAGCCACCAACAAAGCAAAAACAATCACATCTAATCAAATACTGCAAGAAGTCCACCCCCAAAAAAATCTGAAATATTTAATATTATTTTAAATATGTATAAATATTTCATAATAATGATACATATCATTAACTATAACCCTCACATTGCATAATATTGTGCATATTAGCTACTAATAGTGTAACCCCCAGTTCCAGGGTCCCTCAGTATAGGACTCTCTCATTACTGCTGGAGATGAAAGCCCTACCCTGTGTGAGAGGTAGGGTAGATTTGCCAAGAGACAAGAGCTTCAGTTCTCAGCTAGTCCTCTTGAGGACTCTTCGAGACCAGTGCCCTTTGAGTTCGCCTTTGGGATTCATCAAACTTTAAGTCTTCTTTAGGACTCTTCAAGCGGCTAATTGTTTTGGGTTCTTCTGACTTCCAGCTTCTAAAGAGAAGATGGAAGCAGCCAACCCTACTTCAGATTGCTGAAGGAAAAGATTCTGGGAAGACACAAGAGGAACCAATAATCTCTGTCATGTCTCTGCTCCCAGTCTGTGACAGTAGAGGCTTCAGAGAGTATCTTGTTTGTAGTTTGTTTTGTCTATATTTGTCTGCATATTGTCTTTTCCATTAGATTTTTTTTCAATGTTCAGAGAAGGATTTTTATCGAGAGTCACAGAGAATACTTCTAGCTTTTATATTGCTAGTAAAAACTGCTTTTCACTCCTTGAGGACAAGGACTATCCTTTGCCTCTTTTTGCAACCCCATTGTTTATAGCAGGGTGCCTGGAACATAGTGATGTTTAATAAATGTTTATTAGTTGAATGATTACTGGTTAAAATACAGAGAGGTCAATCAATGGAAGAAATTAGACATACAATGTAGAGAAGGAAATGAGCACAGTGGACTAATACTTAATATATCCAAAGACTCACATGATGAGGATAATAACTCACTATTTGACAAAAACTGTGAGGAAAACTGGAAATTAATCTGTCACACTAATATACCAAGATGAGTTCCAAATGATAATTATACTTACCTATAAAAATGAGATTATTAAAAAAAATTAGAGGAACAAGGAAGAAATCATCTTTCAGCTCTAAGGATTGGAGATAGCTCATGACCAAAAAAGAGATAAAGAAGATAACAGAAGACAAAATGGACAATTTTGATTACATAAAATCAGAATGTCTTTATATAAACAAAAGAGAAATAGCAAAAGATAGCAAAAATAGCAAAGTAGATAACCATGGCAAATATCTTTATAGAAAATTTTTCTGATAAGAAACTGCTTCAAATTTATAAGAATAAGAATCATTCCTAACTGATAAATGGCCAAAATATAACAATAAAAATTATAAGGAAGAAAGCCAAGGTATAAAAAAGAAAACAAATTATTAATAATTATAGAAATGAAAATTACAGCAACTCTGAGTTTCTGCCTCATACTAATAGATTGACAAAACTGACCAAAAAGAAGAAAAGATAATGACAAATCCTGGAGGGGCTGTGGAAAAATAGGCACATTAGTCACTGTTGGTGAAGCTGTGAATTAGTCCAAATTGCTAAAAAGTAATTTGGAACTATGTCTCAAAAGTTATTACACCCTATGACTCAGCTTGCTCTAGACACTAGAGAAAAAAAAATTCCAATTCTACAATAAAGAATGGTGTCAGAGGGAGCTTCTTTCTGCCTCCCCCTTCCCAACCCTAGCTCAGCTTTCCTGCTGGCCCAAGCTGAGGGTATCAGAAAGTCCCTCCCTCTGTGATTAAGATCAAAAGTATCAAGCTCTACATTAATAAATCTTCCCAAACTTTGATCTAATCACACAGCAGAAAATTGCCAATGTCTTCCTTAAGTTTGAACAAGAATTTCAAGAAATGTTCTCCATTTTCTTAGGAATGAGACCCTGATTGTTTGAGTGGCATGTGAGAACATTCACCTATTTCCTTATTACTTGTTTTAATCTCAATTTAATGGTTTGCTTTTTAAATGTTTAGTCCTTGTCCTAGTGTGACAAGGAGGTAAGGTTACTAAGTTTAGGTGATCTTGGAGGATCCCAGCATATTTAGGGTAGAAATAAAACAGGCATTGTGGAGCACTTAGAGCTTGATCAGCCACCAAAGATGCCAAGGTCAGCCTCTGCATCTCAGGTCATGACCAGTCATCCTGACTTTTGTCTTGCCACTGGACTTTTATATCTCTGGAAGAGAGAGTAGAGGCTGATGACTTTGCACAACTCTGTCTCACTTAAACCCAATTCACAAACAAGTGAGGATATCACCCATGATGTCAATGATCCTCTTGGAAAACAAAGGATGAACAACAATAAAGAGAATTGAAGTATGCTGGAGAGGTGGTGTCAAACTCAAATAGAAACAGGGCCACTAAACCCTACATAAAGATCCCTGCTAGCTGCATGTTGACCTAGAAAACCTCAAATTGGGGGCAGGTAGGTGGTGCAGTGAATAGAGCACCAGCCCTGGAGTCAGGATCCAACCTCAGACACTTAACACATACTAGCTGTGTGACTCCAATTGCCCTGCCTTTCCTCTTCCAAAAAAAAAAAAAAAAGAAAAAAGCCTCAAATTAAAATATGATAGAACATATATAATGTTATTAAAAATTTACCAATTACATTTTAATCTGGCTCTGGCCGGTTTGTGAAGCAGCAGGCAAGGTGTTTGACAATTCTTTACTAGAGCTCCAGTTTTGAAATCAGAGGACCTGGGTTCCAATCCTGCATCTTGGCTCTTCCTGACTGTGTTACCGTGGGCAGACAAATTACTAATCTAGAAAAAGAGGGGATTGATCTAGACAGCCTTCATGGTCCCTTCCAGTTCTAAATCTGTTGTATTCATATCAAAGAAAATCACTCCTACAATGAACCATGAAAATTACAGGGTGAGTAGAAGATGAGTTATGTCTGCAACAACTGAAAATTTGGTGAGGGGAAAAAAATCAGTCCAGTCACATGACCAGATGACTTCTAAGGTACCTATTTTGGGTTCCCTCATCTACATAATTTCTGTTATTGCCTTAAAAGCTTGCCCCAGTCCTTTTTGTTGTTGTGCTTCACTCTTAAATATCAGTTCTTGCAGGTGACAGAAAGAATATTGTCCTATGACAGGAAAACTACTTCCTACAAAAGAGTCCTACAAAACAATAACAAGAAAACGGTAGAGCAGATCTCTGCTACTAATGCTGCCTCTTCTTAAGCCACCAACAAAGCAAAAACAATCACGATCTAATGAAATACCACAAGAAGTCCACCAAAAACTGAAATTTTCAAGGTTATTTGAAACAAAGGTAAATATTTCATAATAATGATAAATATTATCATTAACTGTGACACTCACATGGCATATATATATATATATATATAAGCACATTTGTGATTTACCCAATTCCCAGTTAAAATGCTACAGTTGTTGGCTTCTTGTACGTATAGTTTTGCTATGCATTTCAAAAGCAAAGACCAATGCTCAGAGAAAGAAACACAGAACAGAAGAGGCAGCCAGGGCCCTAAAATCTTAAGTCAGTCTCACCTGGCAGGTTACCTGCTCTCTTAGACAGGAGTGAGCAGTTACTATTTCTGAGGAAGGGGCACCTCATCCCCACTTTTTACTACAGGTACTAAAAAGAAAGAAATGGCAAAACCATCATGGGACAGTTTCAACAAAAGTTTTAAGCTGAATCAGTCAACCATGGTTAACCTTTATGGCAGCACAGACCTGGAAGTCTTAGTAACTTTAATATTACCACCATATAGACAGACTACTGTTGATCAGTCCTCCCAAAGGTTATCATTAGAAACTAGTCTATAACAATCCTACCCCCCAAAGATATAAGCAACCAATCTCTACAGTTGGTTTCATCCCTTATAACTCACCCACAAATTTGTTTACCTTCTCTGGAAATGTTTTGGGAACACAGTTGCTTAGAGGAACAGCCAATACCAATAATCTCTGTTGCTTTACTTTTTTTTTTCCAAAGGGCAGACTATCTGGTCTGTTTGGCATAATTTTCTGGTCTGTCATCACAATTCTTTCCCAATCATTGTTTTCTGACACATTCTTTGGTTTAGACCTAGAATATGGAGTTTGGGGAGGGTGAATGTTAATGTACAATTTTAGCAAAGTGTTTGTGCCAGTTGGAATAATAAACAGCAATTAAGGTCAGATATTCTGCAAATAACACATTCCATTGCAAAAACTGTTTTGGCTTAAGAAGAGAGACACAGATGTTCTAAGAATCCCAATACCAACACAGGTTCCTTCCAAGCTGCTTCAGCAAATCCAAAGAGGAATTTATTTAATCCATCAGCTAAAATATCCAAAAGTTATTTTCTAATCATCAATCTCTAGTGATGAAAAGGAACTCCACAACCTAAAAATGTTACTGATATTCAAATAAGTCTACACTACTTAGAGAGATCTCTATTCCAGGACCAAAAAAAGGGAATCAGAGCTATAACAACAATGGACACCTAGAAGAAGGGGGAAGAATGGACCCAGAGAGGAGACTACATTCCAAAATGTGTGTGTGTGGGGGGGGGGATGACCATGTAAAGGGCAAAGGTTAATAATGAATTTCACATCTATTTATGTAGGAAAATCCCTACCATAAGAAAGAACTGATATTTCTAAGAGTGAGGCACAACAGAAGAAAAGGGCCAGGGGCAAGATCTAAAGGCTATAACACAGACTACATAGAAGAGGGGACCCAAAATAGGTATCTTAGAAGCTTTAATTCAGTAAGGAATGGGAAGACTAAAAAAAAAAAAGATGAAGTAAGGACCATGGATCAAAGAATAAAAGTCTAGAATGGATAGAAAAAGAAGATCAATGATGAAGAGAATGAGTGAAAGAAGTCATTTTTAGAAAAAGGCACAGAAAAAAATTTTTTTAATTAAAAAATATTTTAAAATTAAAAAAAAAGAAAAAGGCACAGAAACTGACATTTTAAAAACTAACGAGCAAAACCAGTTGAAAGGAAGGAAAAGGGTGATTTTAGTGGGATACTTAACTGAAAGTGAAAAAAGCAGTGAAGAATTAAATATCTATGTAGGAGAACGAAAGAAGAAAAAAACAATAAGCTAAGCAAAACTCCAAAATGAGGGGAAATGGTAAGAAATGGGAGGAAACAGGAAGGTTTGAGGGTGAATAGAAGTGAGCCAGTGGGAACAGACATGCTTTAAAACAGATTAAGCTAAAATATTCAGAGAGGAAGAAAAGGTACAAAAGAGGGAGAAAATCCTAATTTAAGAAAATATATATATATTAGAGAGATTCAAGTGCAGTGGTTGCTGGAGGACATGGTCTCTTAACAGGGGCACTGGGCAAAGCACCACAGTGAACACAGAAAGAATATGTTAAGAAGAAACTCTTTCTGGCCCCACGTGGGTAAAAGATTTCCTCTTCTAAAAAGTCCCATATCAATTCAGAGGGAGAGGGGCCATGTTAAAATTGAATCCCTCTCTAAGACAGTATTGTCTAGAAACAAGTTCATCAAACCAGGAACATGAGTAAGAGGAGAGTAAAATGTATATTCATGTGTAATAACAGAGTAAGGGAAGACTATAGAAGAAAATTTTGATAAAAAAAATATTTTCCTAAAAGAAGTGCTATGTATATTTTCACTTTATAAAAAATATACTTGGAAGAAAAACTTTTTTTCTCATTTTAGCAATATTAGAACAACTGGAGGCTTTGTATCTCCCATCAAAGCATACACAGGTCCCTTTGTCATGTCGGAGAAACTATTGATTCAGCTATTAAATTGTGCTATATGGAAAAATCTTGACAAGAGCAAAATCATTTATTAGACTAACAAATATGTTAGTTGAACCAGCTTTTGAGACTTCTAAAATCCATTATACAATTGAAGTTCTTTTTCAGAGACCAAGATGTATTACAGAGACCAATTCTCTGGACACGCTATGACTGATTTACATGCACATGCCTAGAGTCCATTATTTAGTAGGAAGAGTAGGGAAATAGTCATCTATAGCTGTGGGGAAAATCATCAACAATGGGCTGTGCCTGTATATCTCAACAACCTTGTCCTAAATTTTCTGGGATCTACTTCCCCACATTATCCTCTAACTTTTTCTATGCAAACTGTTCCAGGGAAGAAGAGGAGGAAGAGCCTTCCTAAGCATCCCTGGGATAGTCATCTAGATTTGCCCTGGTTATCCAAGTAACCCTCTGAGAAAAATAAGCATTTTAGACCCTACCTGTCTGCTACAACTACTCAAATCCTCACCTCAATTAAGTCCTCATTCCTGTTTCTTCTTACCAAAAGTGGTCACACACACACCCTCTCCAAGTACTGAAAATGCAGAACTATTCCCAGATGCAGAGTTGCTGTTTGAGGTAATGAATAGTAGAATTCATGCTTTGAGCCCCCATCCAATTCCTTTATCACCTGCTAGACCATAAAATAGACATAAATCTAACAGTGAAGCCATTTAAGACATGAAACAACACCAATAATGTGGAAAAGAATTAAACAATAAAATCATTCTTTGTTCCCATGTACTAATGGCTTCCATATCCTACCATTTCAAGGGGGCTCTAATCTAATTCACCCTTAGTTTCCCTGATTCCCCAACACAATGGGAAGATCTGATTACTCGAGAACTCACAGAACATGGCAAAAACTTAAGAGTACTGTACCATATATCTTTCAGAGTTTCTTTCCCAGTAATCTTGGAAAGATTAGAGAAAGCTAAAGCTTTTGGCTTTGGCTCTAGAAGCATCATGGCCCATCTACTACACCAAGGATAAACATACTATGACCCACTTTTCACATCCCCTCCAACTGCAAACCACAGTATGTACCTCCTGAACCTTCTGCCTCCCTAGATCTCATCTTTGTTTCTTTTCCCTATTCACACTGCCTACTCTTAAAATCTCCTGCCTTGTAAAGCACTCCCCTATCCATCAGTATCTTTGCCTGAGGATATCACCATGCTATAGACAATCCAAGCATTGTAGCAAATGTTGTCCTGAGAATCTCTCCCAATGAGTAATCATTTTTGAACCTGAAATATTTTGGGAAATGAAGTCCTAGGAGCATGCCCACTATGTCTGACTAGCTATGTTCCATCTTATAGTTCTCCTTTGCAAGCAAAATCTGACCAACTCAGGTTCATAGAACTTGAAGAATTATATAATTCAACTCTTTCACTTTGCAGGTGAAAAAGTTAACCCAAGGTGGTTAAAATGTTGTGCAAAGCCACACAGGTCTTTAGTAGGAGAGCCAGGACTAAAAAAAAAAAACCTAGTTGGGGCGGCCAGGTAGCACAGTGAGTAAGAGCACCGGCCCCAGTGTCAGGATGACCTGGGGAATTGAATCTGGGCTCAGACACTTAGCACCCACCCAGAAACACCTGGCCATGTAACCTTGAGCAAGTTACTTAACCCCAATTGCTTAAAAAAAAAACAACCTAATTCCCCCAACTCTCACACAACTATCAAGTCTCTTCTGCTCAAGACTTCATAAAGAAGTAATTCTGCTGTTCAGTTGTTTCAATCATGTCCAACTCTTTATGACCCTATTTGAGGTTTTCTTGGCAAAAATACTAAAGTGGTTTGCCATTTCCTTCTCCAGTTCATTTTATAGATAAGGAGACTGAGGCAAATAGGATTATGTAACTTTCCCAGGGTCACACAGCTAGCAAGTGTCTGAGGCTGGATTGGAACTCAGGTCTTCCTGAATCCAGACCCAGCATTCTATCTAGTTACCCACAAAGAAGCAAGGTATGGTCTAAATCAGAGATGGGGAACCTGTGGCCTCAAGGCCATGTGGGGCCTTCTAGTTCTTTGGGTGAAGCTTTTTGACTGAGTCCAAGTTATATAGAACAAATTCTTTTATTAAGGGGAATTTGTTCTGTGAACTCTGGATTTAGTCAAAGGGCCACACTTGAGGACCTAGAGGGCCCCATGTGGCCTCAATGCCAAAGGTTCTCCACCCCTGGTCTAAATCATTACCCTGAGGTCAAAGGACAGGATCAGAATGAGAGCACTACTGACAAAAAATAACTGATGTCATCAGGAGCATAAGTATTAATTGTCCATTCATTCCATTATTAGTCAATATTTGTTGAATATTCACTATGTATTAATTACTGTGGAGCAAGTAGGAAGTCCACAACATTGAATAGAAAGTTGTCTTTGACAGCAAAGGGTTAATGTGGGAGATAAGATAGAAATTTTTGAAAGCATATATGATAGAGAATGCTTGGCTGTCAGTCTTTTTAGGCATGGTGACATGAAAGAGAACCAGGAAATAATATGACATCATCAATCTAAGTGATACCTTCTGTTGCTAGTGCCTACTCCTACAAGGTCATCTTGTATTTGTTTTGTAGGTAGTGTGTATAACTATACATATATATATATTAAAATATATATACATATATATGTATGTATATGCTATTTCCCCCATTATAATATTAGAATGTCCCTTCTTTGGGGAAATGAGGCTTTCATTTTTTAAATACTTAACTCATTTAACAAATGTTTGTTGATTGACTGAATGAACAAATTCAGAAATTCAGAAAAATTCATTTCTTTTGCCTGCTCATCAAGTTGAGAACATAGAAAGGGTGGTGGGGCCTGAATGTCAGATGCCTAACTATTGGCTACAGTTAGCACATTACGATGAGAATCGTATTGTAAATGAGAGGAGAGGGCAAGGGGGAGGGGAACAGGATAAATTATTCCCTTTTGCATGATGAGATACTGTGTATTAATATTGATACTATGTACCTCCTCCACTTGTGGTTGAGGGAAAGGAACCAATGAAGCAAGTGAACAAAGCAGTCAGCACTGGGGTGGAGGGAGGAGATATGTGAATAGACTACCTAATTTTAATTAGGAACAATAGCCATTCCTTGCTGGCTGAGGTTTAGAGCCTTTTTTTTTTTTAATGATTCTATGAACTCAGACTAAGATGTCTGGATTGGTGTGGATTCCTACGTCAATTAGGTGTTTTCTGGCTAAGGAGAATGCCATTCTCAGTCAGGGACTAGCATAATGAGGTTACATATTACAAGACATTATAGTAGAAGCCTGGGCCTAGGGAGAGGATCTAGAAACAAGGTAGGGAGGGAGGTTTGGGAGCTGCCCAGATTTCTCTGGGTAAATATTTTAATGTATATTAAATCACTTTTACCATAGTGTATTATATATGAATTTACTCTTTCCTTTTAACCTGTAAAAAGCAGAAAAGCCTTCTAGAGTATATGGTGGAGGTGAAAGGAGAAAGTGAATGTTCTAAGTATCTATTCGGTGATGGCAAGGTCTGGGAGGCAAAGCTGGGAACCCTCAGCTACAGCCAAGTCAGGAAACTAAGCCAGGAAGGACTTAAGAATCAGCAGCAGACATTCAAACAATGTCTCAAAGCTTGTCCTCACAATAGTCCATTAAGGTAGGCACTGTACATGTTATTATTATCATTTGACCTACAGAAAAGCTGATGCTATGAGAGATCACACATGATAAATATCTAAGTCAGTATCTGAAGCCTATTCCAAATCCTGAACTCTATTCATATGTATAACAGGCATGGCTACATTGGATTCATACCCTCCAACCCTTCTCTCTTCTTTCCATCTGAGCTGGTGTGGTGGCAACCACACCAGCATACCCAGGATGACTGCTAGCACAGGTTCTCAGATCTGCTTTACTAGGAAAGATAGCTGTTTAAAGGGTCAACAATCTTTTTTTTGTTAATTACATTCATTAGTTCAGGAGAAAAGTCAGCATCCTAAACTTCAGAGAAAACACAAAGAAAACACAGAGAAAATATAAGCAGAGAAATAAAGACAAACAGATAGGGCTCTGACTGCCTGAATCAAAGTGATATTACTATAGACTTTACATACGTGCTTGGATCCATACTACAAAGTGATATTACTATAGACTTTACATACGTGCTGAGCAGTTGGGGAGCTCTGAACATACAGCCACTCAGAATCTCATAAGTGAGCCCCCAAAGCAAAATACCAACTCAGAGTATATATATACTTTTCAGAGCCAGAAGGCATCACAACCCTTGTGACTCAGTGCCTAATTAGAAATTAACAAAAAGTGTGAAGGCCTTCCTAAAAGCAAACCTCCCCTAAGCAAGCTTCCCTTAATGGACTCCACCTGAGGCCTATTAATGGGCTGGGAAGGTCTTACATTATACATTATATAATATATAAGACATTATAGCTGGTCTACTAACACACTTATTACTAGAATTTACTCTCTCAGTCATGAACCTGATATGGAGGAGTTATGCAGCAATTTCTCACAGCTAGAGTTGTGAGAGCTCCTGAGCCCAAACTGGTGTATTTTCCATTTAACAAATCAGCCAAGATGTTACCATTAAATTTTAACCATGAGGGGGAGGCTAGGTGGTGTAGTGAGTAAAATGCCGGCAGTGGAGTCAAAAGGACCCAAGTTCGGTTCTGTTCCAGCCTCAGACACTTAATATCCACACAAAATATCTATCCGTGTGACCTTGGGCAAGTTGCTTAACCCCAATTGCCCTCCAAAAAGAACAAAGAAAAAAAATTAACCATGAAAATTTTACTAAAATAGAATGCAAAGCAAGAATAATAAAAACATAACAGTACATCCAAAAAAAAAAAACCTGGGTCACATTCTCTCAACAATGTACACAGTTGCCAAGGCAAAAAAGTGCCCCTTAAGGGTTAAGATGAGCCATTTAAAGGTTCCTCATCTCTTGGGACACTAAATACCAATAAGAGGCAAGGCAGATGAGCCTCTTATTTCTGCAACCACTTCTGTTAAGCAGCAGAGGATTCTTCTTCCTCAACAGCAGCACTCTTCTTTCAATCAGCCCAGCTCCTCACAGCAAATTCAAAGTTCATCTTCTTCTAGTAAGTGAACTGAGGGGTCAGTACAGACTCTAAAGTGTTCTTTGAGGTTTCGGTTCAGCTGCTTTTCTATGAGTCATAGACTCATTTGGATCTGGCTGGTTCTTTTTAAGCAGTAGGGGATCAGTCTCTTCTCAGTCTTCTGCTCAACTGGGCTCAGCCAGGCTTGGTTCTCCTTTACTTTGCTGCTTTTTAAGAGCAGAAGGAATTCTCAACAATTCAGAATCTTCCTCGATTTATTCTTTCTTTTTCTTGGTTCTATTTCTGCTTTGCTTCTTCAGTCTTCGTCTCAAAATGGAGTCTCTCTCCTTTGGGGTAAAAAGCCTCACCTCTCAGAGTAAAAAAATTAAATTTACATTCTGTCAGACACACCACAAATGAGTAATATACAATTTTCCCATATTCTCCAAAAAGTTCTGGATATCAGGGTTTTCCAGCTATCAACCTCAACATCCTCATGGTAGTTGCATGGAAATTACCTTCTGGGAAACAAGACATGTCAATTCCCTTTGATTTCAGCAGGTACTCATTTCTCTGAGGGCTGCTTTCTCAAAGTTTACTTAAGAACTGTCTATTTTTCTGCCCCTTTCTGATACAATTGTTTAAATTGAAAAGGGGAAGAAAGTTATACATATGTCATGATGATCCCACACCATCCCCAACCTACACACAGTACAATGATTTTTTCAGGTGGGTGGAGAGAGTGACCTAGTTTCCTAAGAGATGTAGGCAGCTTCCTAGCCTGGTTCTCTTGAATACTTACTAAGGGGTTCAGTAGCAACTTTAGAGTCAGGGTTAGAGTAGTGTGGGAGAGCAAAAGAGAAAAGTGGAATCAGGAAAGACTAGGAGAACAAAGAGAAATTTTTTAAAAGGAGGAAAATAGGGGATAGGGAGAAGGGGAAGGGAGGAAAGAAGTGAAAAGAAAACTAGAAGGGTAGGAAAGATGGAAAGAGAAGGAAAAGAAAAAAGGAAATGGAAGAGAGATAGGAAAGATCTGGAAAGAAAGGGGAAAAGGAAGAACAAAAAATAGAAGGAGAGAAGGAGAAGAGGGAAGGGAGGAAGGAAGGAAGGAAGGAAGGAAGGAAGGAAGGAAGGAAGGAAGGAAGGAAGGAAGGAAGGAAGGAAGGAAGGAAAAGAAGCAAGGAGTAAGAAGGAAGAGAATAGTTGTGTGATGACTGTCCACAAGATACAGCATATATATATATATATATATATATATATATATATATAGTCTTTGAATTTTCTGTCTACTATATAGAAGCAGAAAAATTTTGGTTATTGGTAGGAAGTAGTGCAAAAGTCATCAGTCCTTTCTGGTTTTCTCCTCTTGGAATGACCCCAGTGATTTGCATGGAACCCAAGGGTCATGATAATGGTGGGGAAAGAGGAGATTCGAGACTCCTCTCCTTACCATAGCTTTACCTGGCTCATTTTCAGTGAAATCGATTTGCTCAAACCCTGTATATGATAGAAATTGAAAAGAATTTTCTGACTATAACTTAAATAAGCATAAGACAATCTAAAAGATACATAAGACAAGTTAGTTTAGAAAAAAAAATACTAAAAGATGCCTAAAGGCTTCTCTGGTTAGCTTTCTGCTTGTGACTGTCATTTACATCACAAAAGAGCTAAAGATGACCACTGGGATTATCAAACTAAAATACTGGCATGCCTTCCTCCTAGGGGAAAAAAGAGGCTTCACACAGCAGAAGACCAACAGATAATAGCAGAGGGCAGCAACCCAGAGGAAAGACTAGAAGCAATTGCACTGTTTCAGGGAAAACAGGGGCAACATTGTGCAGTGGATGTATGCAGAAGTAAGCAAAACAGAGAAAACAAAGTCAAAGAGAACCCCAATCTCAGTAGTCGAAGCTGCTCACATAATACTGATACTAATACTAAAAATAATTATATTTAACATTTATATGATTACTATTGCCAGGCACTGTGTTAAGAAGTTACAATTATTATCTCATTTGATCCTCACAACACCCCTGGGTAGTAGGTGCTTTATTATCCCCATTTTCAGGTGAAGAAACTGAGGTATAAGTGACTTGCCCAGCTTCCCACATGTTGCAAGTGCTGAATTTGAAATCAGGTCTTCCTGACTTCAGGTCCAGCACTCTAGGCACTGCACCACTTCCTAGCATCATCAGAAGGCACAAGTAGCCACGCAGCATCAGAAATATAAGCTGCCTAGGACAAGTGTGTGTCTTCCCCTGCATGTTTCCTCTAAATGGGAAAGGGGACCCAGGATGAGTTTTCAACAGTTAATCTCAGGCAGACAGAGAGACTTGGGCCCACAGCCAATACTGTTCAGCCAAAGTTGCTGTGACATCAACAAGTAGTTTTTACAAACTCTTTGTTAAAGCCTTATGAATGTATTTTTCTCCCCAAAGAATATGAATGAATTGGGTGAGCTGTCTGTCAGAAACAGTCAGGTGAATGGAGGGCAGAGGTGTCAGGACCCAGGGATTATTTATCCTCTTTCCCATCTCTAATCTTTCCATGCCCTATTTTCTAATTTCCTAGTTTCAGGCAGACTAAAGTAATATGTCTGAAAGAATAATCTGAGTTTTCCTCTTAGGCTCTACTCCACCTTTTTCAGTTCCCAGAATGTTATTACATCATCACTCACTCTCACTCCTGGCAGTCATTGTGTTATATAACCTCCACTGGACCAGCCAAGACAGCCCCCATCTCAGAATCATTTAGATCTGCCACTATGCTCCCTGCCTTCTTTAGGGCAGGGACATATTTCACTAAGAAAATGCAAAACATTTGGGTCTTAAAGAAAAGTAGCACATCGCTATCTATTTTGGGCAAATTCTTATATCCATGTGCATCCATAGACCTGAACGAGAAAATTAATGCAGTCATTTTTCTCAAAGCTTGTGACTTAAACACCGACTAACCAGACCCTGGAAGGCACTTTGGGAGCAAACTTTTTAATTAAAAAGTTGTTGCAACACAACATTTGGTTCCAAATTCTAAGCAGCTGCTGACAGGCTCTGAGTTGCTACCAGAGTTGTCCTTACTGAGGCCCAGGGTGATTCCTTGGGGGGTCAGAGTTGAAGTGAATTACATTCTGTGATTTTTCCATCATTTAGGCTTTTCCACAGGTGAATCCATTTCAAATGCACACCCTGGGCAGCCTTGAAAGAGAAAATAAGCCAGAAATGGATAGAAGACTGAGAAGTGTCTTTGGAAATAGGTGGGACAATGTGGGAATTACTTTGATGATAGTTTATGGGATGATTATATGCAAATATATCAGCCTTGGCTTTTTTGTTTGTTTTTTATGCAAATACTTCACCCCTTTTACTTTCACTGTCTGACTCCCAAAGTCATTGATCAAGAACCTGCTTTAGGGCTGGGTAGGCCTTCTTAAGGTTCTAGCCTGAGTCCTTGATTTGCCAAATCTTGGAAACTTATTATTTGTTGCATATGCAAAGCCCTTAACCAAACTTCCCCCACCACCAGCACCAGCACCAGCACCAACTGAAGGTACATTTAGAATAAAAGTCTGAGGTTGTAAGCAGTATTTTTTGTAGTGGAAAGAACAGGAAACAAAGCAGACTCCCATCAAATTGGGAATAGCTAAACAAATGGTGGCGCCTAAGTGTAGAATATTGCATTGCTGTAAGAAAGGAGGGATGTGAATGTAATCGGGGTCAGCAGCATACTTCTTCACATGGAGAAACGGGAACTTTCTTCAAAGAAAGTCATGACAATGTGAAATGGAAATACCTTGGAGAGACTTTGGAACACGTGTAATCATTCTTTAACTACTAATAGTAGTTAAGTGTTTACTAACAATACTTAAGAGGAGTCTTTTTCATGTGGCTACATAGTCAAAACTGGGGACATTGAGTCAGCTTTGGTCTGGACTTTTCACCTCATTCTCTAGCTATGCTCTTAGAGAACTCTCATGGATTCCTTGACTCATGGCATCCAGGAAGACACAATGCTGTAAGGGGAGAGGGGAGGCCATGGGGCTCTCTGAAGAAAGGACCTCAGTCCTAAGCCTCTGCATTATTCTTTTCCATTTTAGGTAAAAGTATTGGAAACTCCAATCTTGTGATTCAAAAGGTCAAGACGGTACTTCAACATTCTAGAATTGTAGCAAGTGTAGCACCAGTGCCCCAAGGAGCAAGCTATAAGCTTTTCTGGACTCAGGCCAATGGAAGCTGAGACAAGATCTCATCCAGTATTCATGCCTCATCTGAATGTGAACTTGATGAGACCAATGTGACATAGGAACTGAGCTAAATTTGTGTCCCTAAGGTATTTTTTTGCACATAAAGCTGTAAACAATTATATATAACTTGCTATTCCTTTTAAATATATAAAAAAGTTAACATATAACTTTCTTTTTTTTCCCTTTTTTCTCCTCCATCCCCCCACTCTAGAGATGGCTTCCATCTGTGTGTGTGTGTGTGTGTGTGTGTGTGTGTGTGTGTGTGTGTAAAATCATTCTATACATATTTCTACTTATCAATTCTTTCTCTGGATGTAGATAAGTGTCTTCCTTCCTAGTGCTACATCTTTGAAGTCAACATGCCTTTGTAAAAACGAACTGATGTTAAGTGGTCAAAGAGACGGGGTGCTAGTCACCTATGTCTAACAGTGGGGGAAACACAGTGGGGGCTCAAGTCAATGGCAATAAAGAAGAAATATCCACAAAACTCTGAGTGTAACCTAGAAGTCAGAGGGGCAGATGTAGCATGCTCACTACATGAAGAAAACAGTGAAACATGGGGAAACTTAAAGGAACTGATAAAAAGTGAATTAAGCTCTTGACTGTGGCCAAACAACAACAAAAAACCACTAAACCTTCTTCTATATGACTTTCAAATACTTGGAAACAACCATAATCTTACAAACCTTCAAAATCATTGTTTCTATATTTTCTCAGTTTAGCTCAATTAAACAAATTATAAATATTAGAGAGAAAGAGACCTTATAAAAATCATTCAGGTCCAACACTCTCATTTTACTTATGAGGAAATTGAAGCCCAGGAACCTGTGATCTTGTCCAAAATCTCACAAAAAGTTTTTTGTTTGCTTATTTCATTTTAGTTTTACATATTTTATGATATTACATGTGCCTAACTTGTTAGGAAGATAGCTACTAGCTTTAAAACATGCCGTAGGAGGCATATATATATAAAAAATTAACATTACTAAAGTTTAGTTTATTAAAAAAAATAAATTTAAAAGAAAGTCTCTGTGGTTGCCGTCCATATTTAATGGGATAGGGAAGAGTTATTTACCACCAAGAGTTGTGTGTCTGTGTGTGTGTGTGTGTGTGTATGTGTTTCCAGAATTGGGAAGGAGTTAAGTCAGGGAGGAAGGAGAGATTGGCACTGTTTGGGCAAGAGGTGTACCATATGCCAGGCAGGTCCTTTGAGGCAGTTGTGGGAGTTGATGAGGGGGGAGAAAAAGAATGGAGGGAAGCTGGAAAGAATGAAAAAGACAGGGTTTTTTCTTCTTTTTTCTAATTTTCAGGTAGAAAATCACAGCACTCCAGGCTTGCTGAAGATAAATCACTGAAAGGATAGACAGGGGTGATAAAGGTGGAAGTAAGTTGGAAAGAAGAAAGTAGACAGTTGAAGGGAGTTGTATAAAGTCAAAGGAAGGTCAGAGATTCTATCCCTCCCATATTATACTGGCATCTCCCCAAAGGGGGAGAGCCAAATATATTTAGAACTAATGTAATTATTTTGCCACACCTGTTATGTTCCTTACCTACAATGTACAGGTCACTCCAAAGATCTTCCAGGATTAGAAATAATATCCCATGTTTCCATAGCACTTTAAGATTTACAGTGCTCTTCTATACAAGCCAATGAAGTAGGTAATGTAACCATAATTAAGCCCATTTCAAATGTTTCTGCTGGATAAATTACTCAATCAAAAAGTATTTATTAATTATCTCCTATATGCTAGGCACTATGCCAGGTTCTGGAGACACAAGTAAGTCTAGATAGTTCTTAGGTTCTGTCAGGGAAAATAATGGGGCAGAAGGCAAGGTTCTAAGGACCTTAGAGAAAAGTGGTAGGTTAAGATGGCCCCCACCCAAGAGGGCAACTGGTTGAAAAATTAGAATTGGGTGGGACTCTGGCATACTTTCATAAGATGTAGGAAGGGGAAGAGTTAACAACTAGCTAACAGTGGGCACCCTGTGTCTGATAGGAACTGGGAAATGGGGCAATGAAAGTTGCAAGCAAAGTATATGTAGAAAACAGGCAAACAAATTGTGGTGCCTGGATATAATGGAATATTGCTGCATAATAAGAAATGATGAGCATGAAGAATTCAGAGACATATAGGAAGACTAGATCTATATCCCAAAGAGACAAAAGAAAGAACAAAAAGATTTTTAATCTTTTTTAAAGTACTTTGCTGCTACAAAAACATGTGCTAGAAATATTTTTGTATAGATGGATACCAATATACCATTCCACCAACAATGCATTAATGTGCCTGTTTTCCTACAGTGCCTATTATATTTGTACCAAAAAATGTACAAAAATATACTTAGCATTTCTTTTTGTAGTGGCAAAGAACTAGAAAGTGAAGGAAGTACTCCATCAGTTGAAGAATGACTACACAAATTATGGTATATGAATATTGTAGAATATTATTGTACCATAAGAAATTATGAAAGTGACAGTGTTGGGGGCGGCCAGGTGGCTCATAAAATAAGAGCTCCGGCCCCAGTGTTGGGATGACCTGGGGATCGAATCTGGGCTCAGATACTTAGCACCACACCCCAAAATAATAACTGGCCATGTAACCTTGAGCAAGTTACTTAACCCCAATTGCTTTAAAAAAAAAAAAAGAAAGAAAGAAAGTGACAGTATTAGAGGAGCTTGGAAATACTATTTTTGAGTGAAGCCAAGCAGAACCAAGAGAAAGATATAGGCGATGACTACAACAACATAAATTAAAAAAAATCTACAAAGAAATTCAACATGGAATGAGAATAATGACCAAGCTTGTCCCTGAAAAAGAGATGAGAAAATGTACCTTCCTCCTTTTATTTTTTAAGATATGGGGGACCATGGGTGTGAGACATTGCATAATTCTGTCAGAAAGGTGATATACTTAATAGTTTTATGGAATTGCTTCTAAATAGTAGTATAAATAATAACTTGGATCTATATATAGCTTTTAAAACTTAATTTGTTTTAATGAACAAAAACCTATCCTTTCTTGTCACTTCTTCCTCTCCAATAAAACAAAAGAAAATCAAAACCCTTATAAGAAATATACATAATGATGCAAAATAAATTCCCTTACTGACCATCTCCAAAAAAAAATGTTTCATTCTGTACCCTGATTCCACCACCTCTCTATCAAGAGGCAGGTAGTTCATTTCATCATTGATCCTCTGGAAGTGTGGTTAGCCATTGCATAGATCAGAGTTTTTAAACCTTTCAAAATTCTTTGCTTCTACAATGTTGTTGTTATGGTTCTCCTTGTTCTGCTCAATTCACACTGCATCAGTTCATGCAAATATGTCCAGGTTTCTCTAAATCCATCCTTTTCATCATTTCTTACAATAGATATTTTTGTATATATGGGTACGGATACACAGTTCTACCAATAATGCATTAATGTGCCTGTTTTCCCACAATGCCTATAATAATTTGTCACTTTTCTTTTTGTCAGCTTTATCAATTTGATGGATATGTGGTAGAATCTCAGAGTTGCTTTAATTTTATTTCTCTCATTATTAGTGATTTGGAAGATTTTTTCATATGGCTATGGGTAGGTTGAATTTCATATAAAGGCAAATCTAAATAATTGGAGAAATATTAATTGCTTGTAAGTAGGCCAAGACATTATAAGAGAAATGACAATCCTGCCTAAATTAATTTACTTAGTATAATATCAAACTACCAAAGGATTACTTTGAAAACCTAAAATCATAATAGTTAAAAACAATAAGATCAATATTCATCTGTAAGAACAAAGGTCTCAAGAAAAATATTTTTTAAAAGGTAGGAAGAGAGATACCAGGCATTGACTATCCTGCAAAATTATAATAATCAAAATAAGTTGGTAGCAGTTAAGAAACAGAGAGGTCAG
The DNA here is from genome assembly GCF_028583685.1 of Petaurus breviceps papuanus. Classification (NCBI taxonomy): domain Eukaryota; kingdom Metazoa; phylum Chordata; class Mammalia; order Diprotodontia; family Petauridae; genus Petaurus; species Petaurus breviceps. The sequence continues at coordinate 3,886,950 of NW_027187340.1, forward strand.
TGAATGAGACAGAGTTAGTATACCACACACAAAAGCAAACAGTAGCCTAGTGTCTGATAAACCCAAAGTCTCCAGTTGGTGGGAAGGGAGTGGGAGGAGAATTACTATTCAGCAAAATCTACTGGGAAAACTAGAAACAATCTGAGAGAAATTAGGTCAGTATCTTACACCAAATACTAAGTTGAGCTTCAAATGGATATATGACTTTGACATATAGGGTGACAGACATGAACAAATTAGAAGAAAATATTAACTTTCAGATCTATGGATAGGGGAACAGTTCATGAGCAAACAAGGGATAAAGAACATTAAATATGCAATTTTTATTACATAAAACTATTTTTAACCCAAACAAAATCAATGCAGATAAAATTAAAAACAAAGCAGGTAGCTGGGGAGAGGGGGGAGGGGAATCTTTACAGCAAGTTTCTCTGATAAATTCTCACTTCATGATATATAAGGAAATGATTCAAATTTACAAGACCAAGAGCCATTTGATAAATGGGCAAAGGATATGAAAAGACAGTTTTCTAAGGAAGAAATTAAAGCTATCGATAGCCATAGATAATACTTTAAAAATGTTTATAAGGTACTTCATATACATCCTTTCACTGGTTCCTCACAACAAGGTTGTAAGACAAGTGTTATTACCCCCTTTTTATAGTTGAGGAAATTGGAGTTCTGAGAGTCACCATAACAGAGCTAGTATATAAGACAGGATTTGCTGAATCACAATATTAACAGGTGGAAGAGACATCCAGTCCAATTCATATGCAGAAAATAGGTATAGGTCAATATCTTACACCATTTACCAAGATAAGGTCAAAACAGATAAATGACGTAGTCATGAAGGAAGATATTATAAGTAAATTAGAAGAGTATGGAATGAATTTATGAATAAACAAAAAATAAAAATTTATGAATAAACAATAAATTTATGAAAAATGTATGAATAGAGAGTTTTGTGGGATATAAAATGGATAATTTTTATTACATTAAATTAAAAGGATTTAGTACAAACAAAACCAATGTAGCTAAGATTAGAAGGAAAGCAGAAAATTGGGGGTGGGGGAGGGAATTTTATAGACAGTTTCTTGGACAAAGGCCTCATATCTCAAATATATAGAGAATTGAGTCAAATTTATAATAATGAGTCATTCCCCAATGTATAAAAAGTCAAAAGATATGAACAGGCAGTTTTTGGAAGAAGAAACCAAAGTTATGTATAATCATATGAAAAAAATGCTCTAAATCATTACTGATTAAAGAAATGCAAATTACAACAATTGTGAGGTACCACCTCACACAAATTGTCTGACATAACAGAAAAGGAAAATGATAAATGCTGGAGGAGATATGGGGGGGGGGGTAGGAAATGGGACACTAATGCACTTTTGGTGGAATTGTGAATTGATCCAACCATTTTGGAGAGCAATTTGACCCAGCAAATTAGGTCTGTTTCCTGAGGTGACCAGGGAAAATGGTAAATAACCTATATGTTCTATGATGTTTTTATGATGCAGCTCTCTTTGTGGTGGCAAAGAACCAGAAATTGAGGGGATGCCCATCAATTGGGGAATGGCTGAATAAGTTGTGGTATATGATTGTGATGGAATAACTTCTGTGCTGTAAGTAATGACAAGCTTATAGATTTTTTAAAAACGTGGAAAGACTTTCATGAAATAGTTTAGAGTGAAATGAACTGAACCAAGAGAACACTATATACAGTAACAGAAATATTGTTCAAAGATTGACTGAATGACTAAGCTATTCTGAGTGATATAAACATTCAGATCAACTATGAAGGACCTATGAAAGACTTATGAAAAAAGTACCATCTACCTCCAGAGAAAGAATCGATATATGGAAGTATGTATTCTATGGTTCTGTGTGTACATGTGTGTACACATATGTGTGTGCACATATGTGTGCACATACATGTGATGTGTGCTTGGTTTGGGCCTTCCCTGATGCAGAGTTGGGAGGGAGGGAGACAACTCAGAACTCAAAATGTAACAAAAATTAATTAACTAAAAAAACCAAACAATGGAGACCTTACATTTGGACTGTACCATCATAGTCCCAGATGTGTCCAAAGAAACAGAAATTGCACTGCAAAACAAAACAAAGGAGAGAAGACCAGCTAGACTGATATAGAAGAATATATAGAGAACATTTGCTGGAGGTGACATCATTTAGAGGGTTCTGGGAGGGCGATCAAGCTATATGACTGAAAGGAAGATACCAAAGGCATAGAAAAACTTCAAACTTTATTACCAACTAAGTAACTAAAGTAATTAAATAAGGCAACTAAGAAAGCATCAATTACTACCAACTCCACATACCTATTTCCCACTTATATTCAATTTTATGATAATAATGTGTGAATACATATACACACATGTGTTTGTGTGTGTGAGAGCATATGTTTGTATATGTGTGTGTTTACAGAGATAAACACTACCTTAAAGGTTCTCCCTCAACGAAGTGTCACCTACGCATATATCTAAAGGATACAAGAATCCTTGAAAGATAGCACCGCGGAGACAACCTTGTTCCAATAACACCCTGGACAGTAATATTAAGCAAGGGATAAGAAAGGAAGACATATGCTCACCAAAGTTGTTCACTACCGACGGAGATGATCCAGTCCAAGTCAAAAAAGAATCCCCACGGATGATGAGGCCTTCCAGACACTCCTATTTGTAGATGATGTTGTGCTGATTGGATCAATCCCCGGAACACTGAAGAGCCTCCTAAATGAGATCTGTAATTACTCTTCAGAGTTTAGCCTAACTATCCATGGAAGAAAAATGAAGTGGATTAAAAATGAAAGAAAGATTTAAAAAGCATTTATTAAGCATTTACCATGGGCTGAGGACTAAGGACACAAATACAAAAGTGAAGATAGTCTCTGCCCTCTCGACAATACACATCACAGAGTGGTAGCCGGGAAGGAGCACACTGATGAAAATTATAGGGAAGTGAAAGGAGCCATAGGGGTATAAAGTAACACATCTCATCCAGGAGTGTGTCAGCTTCGCATGGAATTGAATGACTATCCTATAAATTGTGTGTGTGCGTGAGCATGCACGCTCAAGCAAGTGCTAGGTCTAGAGTCAAGAAGTGAGTTCAAATCCAGCCTCAGACATTTACTACTGTGGGACCCTGGACAAGTCACTTAACCATTGTCTGCCTCAGTTTCCTCAGCAGTAAAATTAGGATAATAATAGCACCTGCCTTACCAAGTTATACTGAGAATCAAATAAGATAATATAAAGCTCTTGGCAAGGTACCTAGCAGAAAGTAGGTATTTAATAAATGCTTATTCTCTCCCATCTCATAAACATATGTATATACACACAGATATGTGTGTATATGTGTATATATACATATATACATATGTGTGTCAGAGACACAGAACTGAATAGGAGGAAGAAAGGGGGCTTGAATACCTTTGGAAAACTGCCAAGTTCTTTTAATGACCCCAATCTTCTCTCTAAAGAGACAACCCACCTTTTTAATAGTAATACCCTTCTAGTGATGCTACATGATTAAGAGTTATAGGACACTGTGGTTTCAGAAAAATTTAAATAGAAGATTACTCAAATGGTAATGAAGACACAACTGGTGGACATAAGCAAGATAAAATACCTTATAACCAAGAAACTGCATAGGTTAAGTTGTGTAAAGCTTGTCATCAAAGAAATGTATGAGCAAAGAAGAAATGGGGCTATACCCATGGTGAGAGTTAGGGATAGCCCACATGCTCCATTGGTCTCCTAACTTCAGGGGCAAACCAGGAAGGCCTCCTCACATGGCTGATTCCTGTAAGGTGGATCTATCCTCTAAGGATATGGAAAAGAGTTACACAGGATGGCAGCCATGGATGGCTCCTGATCTTCACGGTTGTGGATATAATTGACATCACTGAGACCACAGATCTATTCTTAATACTATTGGAGTACATTTTTAGATATTCAAAAAGGAGGATTTCACCCCTTCAAGAAAATTTTTGTAGAAATCCAGAGTTCCCAAACCCATAACAGCTAAGACTTACTAGGCTAATTAAAGGATAATCTTTAACTATTCAATATGAAATACAGTACCTTTTATACTGGAAGAGTAATTGACTTGGTTACCAAGGGGATTTTCTCCTAATTAGAAGAGAAACCATGAGCTACCCTGTAACCTTCTGATTATGTGTAAATAAAGGACTGTATATCCGGCAAGGATATTCTTTTGGCTATACTTGCAAACAAAACCAATGAAAAAAAGGTCTCTTTGCAAGGGCGGGGGGGGGGGGGGGGGAGAGGAAGAGAGACAGAGAAAGACAAAGAGAGAGAATGCTGGGAAGAAATTAAAAAGATAAGAAAAGAGAAAGAAAAATAAGGCCCTCAAGCCTAATTAATACTTGCCTTTGATAAAGTTATCAGCAAACTCCATTTTTTTGACTCGTGAAGCTCAGAGAGTTTAGTTTTAAACTACAAATCATGCCAACAGGAATATAGACCAGAAGTTTTCTGACCCTAAGAAAAAATTTTGGATGAATGAAGGAAAGGAAGTAATAACATTTCAGTCTTCCTGCCTAGGAAGATATAATGGATCTCCATAAGGCTCTACTGACAAACTCATACCTAGCTAGTAATAGCATTTGTTATTGTTTAGTCATTTTCAGCCATGTCTGACTCATTGTGACCTCATTTGGGGTTTTCTTGGAAAGATACTGGAGTGGTTTGCCATTTCCTTCTCCAGTTCATTTTATAGATAAGTAAACTGAGGCAAATAGAGGTTAAGTGATTTGCCCAGGGTCATACAGCTAGTAAGTTTCTGAGGTGAAATTTAACTCAGGAAGAAGTGTATTCTTGATTCCAGGCCCCATACTCTATCCACTTCGCCACCAACCTGCCCTAGTTAGTGAAAAAATACCTTACATTAACCTAGAGTGCATGGTTGTTCCCTCCTGTTGTAGAGAAGTAGAGATGGAGAGCAGTTGGCCAATGTCCCATTCTTCCCTCTTTCCTTTGTCATTTTAGCAATACAAAATCATCTTCCACTCTTCTCCGGAATCCCAGTGCTTTCAACCTTTCCTCATAGGTCTTATTTTTCAGTCCTTTGTCAGTAAGTCCATCAACAGGCATTATGGTAGTAAGTGCCTAACAAACAGAAACAAAAAGACAGTCCTTGCCCTCCAAGAATTTAAATTCTAATAGGAGAAGACAACACACAAAAAGGAGGTAAAAAAGAATGGGAAAGTAGAGAACTGGGGGAAAAGTACTTGGCGAGGGGACATGGTAGAGAAAATCCTGTGGACCATAGTGCAGCCTAGAGAAGGGATGCATAAGCCTTTGGTCTGGACCTCCTCTTTAAATTGGAGGTTCTGGGAGAAACCAGAGAATCCTAAGGTGAGGCCTCAGGGTAAAGAGTATTTCCAACATGAGAAGTATTCCAGGGGTGGAAAGGCATGTGGAGAGAAGTCAGCAGCACAGTCTGGAGAAGAATGATCACCGTGCTGGCTCTTCTATGAATTCTAAGATGACCACACTTCTCATGTGATGGTGCCCAGAAATGGGTTCAGAATTTTGCTAAGGTTATTAGTATTGAAGGTGACAGGCTTGCCTACCAGTGTGTGCATCCTCTACTCCTGATTTTATAGACAATAAAGCTTCATTTTTACCCCACTTCTACTTTTGACCTGATACTGTATCAGAAAGATTTTGAAAAAAGCATGGTTTCTAACAATTTCTCCAGCCTCTGGACTTGTAGTTAGTCAGATATTTTCACTGGGACCCAAATTTCTCTAAAACTTGGTCTTTGTTGAGGCTTAGTATAATAATGCCTGTGTCAGCATGCTCCCAGTAAATAATGCTGCTTCATCCTTTTCTAGGCCAACCTTTTAAACAACTAATATGGATGATTACAAGGAATCCCTCAGCAATTTATAATAATAGGGCAATTTGATTTCTTATTAATTGATTTTTGGTTTTCTGACCCTGTCTGGCCAAAAGTAAAAAGGATGCACAAAAATTTTCTTTTCTGCGATGAGTATTCACAAAATGCTAACTAAAGCCTAGGGTCCCAGGAGTAGGAAGAGGTTGGAGAGAATAACCTCTGGAGAGAGATTCAATTCTCTTAACTCTGTATGTGGGATCCAAGTTGGACTAAGGTATTTTCACAGTAGAGCCCATTTGGTTAAGTGAGAATATTTGCTTAA
>NW_027187340.1:3898163-3942645 GCF_028583685.1 Petaurus breviceps papuanus
TGTGACTCTGCATTTTGGCCTTCCTGATACCATATATTTGTAGGAGAATATAGCCTCAGTTTATAAGAGGTAGAGTGGAATATTCTATTGAAAGTCTTAGTATTAGACTATTTCATTAAATGTCCTTCCTTTAAATTAATTATGACTTCTGGGTGACTAAAGAAAAGTTAGAATGTAGGCAGAAGTTGATGAGTTTGTTGTGAGCGCATTGTAAGTGGAATGGTTATTCTTGTGAGAGGGGGTGCCTCAGGTGTTCCATCACATGTACCAATCACTTTGAAAATGTGTTATTGGGATCAGTCACTACATTAGACTGAACAAGGGAGAGCAAGAAATGCATCTGAAGTAGGCATGGGCACAGATAACATATCCATACACCATTCTCCATATGTCCAGTTACTGCTTTTCTTTGTCATATACTATTCACAAAAGCAAAAGTATGACCCATTCCACTAAGAGTACCTAGAAACTTTCACTATACAAGGACAATATTTTATCTAACTCAGACCCACCGCTTTTGGGAACTATCCTTTTCATCGAGTACCACATTTAGAAATGATAAAAAGTAAAATGAAAAGAACCAGGAGAGCAATTTTCATTGGAACAGTAACATTGTAAAGAAAAATAACTTTGAAATACTTAAGAACTCTGATCAATTCAATGACCAACCACAATTCCAGAAGACCAATGATGAAACAAGCTACCTAGCTCCTAACAGAGAGATGATAGGCTCAAGATAGAAAACAATGCACATTTTTCATTATGACCAATGTGAGCATTTATTTTGTTTGCTTGTATGTATATACGTGTGTATACATTCATACACAGCCACATATATACATACATACATATACATATACATATAAATATATATATATATTTGCGTGTGCTATAAGAGTTTTGTCTTTCTTTTCTTTTTTTTTTCCCAACTAGGGGAAGGAGATAGGGGGCTGTTTTAGGGTTACCAAAAGAAAGAAAAAGGAAAGTTTAAAAAAAAAAAGGGTTATTGAAGCATTCATTTAAAATGCACAGAAGAGAGCAAACGGAAAGCCAGAAGGAAACACAGACAAGAAAGACAGATTTGAAAGTTACATGTTGAATTTATTATATACTTTAAAAAGAAAGCAAACTCTATACATTAGATATTTGCAATTTTATGTGTACTCTTTTTACTGTTCTACTATGTATAAAGAAATGCTCATTTTAACCAGGACTTAAGTTTCAATTTCTTTTAAAAATATAAACTAAAAGTAAATAAATACATTTAAAAAGAAAAAAATAAATACAATAAATAAAAACAAGCAAATAAACTGGCAGTTGAGTGGCACAATACATAGAGTGCTGGGCCTGAAGTCAGAAAGACCCATGTTCCTGAGTTCAAATCTGGCTTCAGACACTTACTAGCTGTGTGACCATGGGCAAGTCACTTATCCCCATCTGCCTCAGTTTCCTCATCTGTAAAATGAGCTAAAGAAGAAAATGGCAAACCACTCTAGTATCTTTGCTGAGAAAACCCCAAATGAGGTCATGTAGAGTCAGATTTGACTGAAATGACTGAACAACAAAACAGATAAAAGAAAAACAAATATCATACTTAGTGAACTCTAAAACCTCAACATTGGCTTCAGAGCTACCTCTAATTAAACAAAGTCTTTCCTGATCCTTGTTTATGCTCTCTCCCTCTTTAAATATTGTATCACACACATACACACACACACACACACACACACAGATGACAAAGTAATATTGAACTCTCATGTCATATTCCATTTCCCAGAAAAACTTGCATTGTAAGTTCAAGAAGGAATAAGACTAAAGTTAAATGATATCAGTCCAAATCTGAAGCTAGCCCCCATACAAGAGCATTATTGTTCTAATCAGGACTGTCATTTTTCAAGTCAGTTCAACAAATGTGCCGGGAACTATAGTTAGGTGTTGAGAAAATAAAGACAAGACACGAAACACATTTTCCCCTCTAGGAGCTAACCTTCTACTAGCAAAGGACTCAGGCATAGATAAGTAAATACCAGATAACTTGTAGAGGAGAAGCACACTAACATTTTGAAGGAATCAGGGAAGGCATGGGGAACAGAAGGTGGTAACTGAGCAGACCCATGAAGGAAAGCAAGAATTCTAAAAGCCAGAGGTGAGAGAGGAGTTCTTTTAGGCATAGGGATGAGAGAAATGATTATTTTTCTCTTATATTGTAATCAATTATTGAAGTAGGACCAAGATTTTTTTCAGAAGCCTGTAAGTTGTTCAGTCTCTGAAGGACATCGTTGATGAATGAGATTGCCCAAATCTTCCAGGTACATGCCTTTTGATCCTGGGTGGGAGACCCCACCCAACTAGAGAAACTTGCAAAGAATTTAATCTAACCTGGGTGAAATCTGGCTCATTATATTCTAGTTAGACAGGACGGAGTGATCAAAGTAGTCTCCCAGCCCATCATTAGAACAGGTCCACCTCTGATTAGAATATTCCTTCTCTCTTTACTTGTTAACCAATCAGAGTCAATTACCACCCTCAGGAACACCCACTCTTCCAAGGGCATATAAGCTTTCAGTGGGTTCCATGAGGGGTCTTTGGCATTTGAGAGTGCCACTGACCCCTTTTATCAATTATTCACTAGCAATAATTAGCAAATGATTTTTAAAAATTTTAAAATTAAATTAAACTAAATTAAAATTAATTACATTAATTATAATTATATTATATCAATAATTAAACTTATTATATATAATATATTATAATGTATAATATATATTAAATTAATAATTAAGTTAAAATTAAAACTAAAGTTAAAAATTAGCAAAAAAAAATGACTAGCAACAATAGCAAATGATCAATTACTGAGAAACTATGTCCCTCAAACTTTTTATATATAACAGGGGCAAGCATGTGAAAAGGCACAGAGATGGGAGATATTATACCAAGTTGGGGGAAGAGCTGGCTAGGACAATTTTATAAATGGAAAAGTTAAAAAATAAAAAAGCTAATATGAAATGTCTGGAAAAGTAGTTATAGCCTCATGGGGGTGGGGGAGGGGTATCTTTCAATGTCAAGCTGAGGAGCTTGTATTGTATCCAAGAAGCATTAGAGACATGCTGAATATTTTTTAACTGTAGAGTGAGGTGTTCAGGCCAAGCCTTAGGAAGATCATTTTGATAATTACGTAAAGGACAAATTAGAGCAGAGGCAAAAAGTAGGGAGACAATCAAATTAGGAAGCTCTTATAATCCCTCAACCAGTGATGACGACCTATGACTGTATGAGTGAAAAGACTTGGAGAGGTGTGAAAGCTATTGTGGGAAGAGAACTGGCAATTAATTTGATATATGGGAGGTATAGGTGAGGGGGAAGGAAGAGTCAGGATGACTGAGAGTACAAATCTGGGTAGCTAGAATGCTGTGCCCACGACAGTAAAGGGGGAAGTCTGGCCAAGGACTGAGTTTAGGTCAGAGGTAGATGAGCTCAGTATGGGAAGTACTGAATTTGAGACACCTTTGAGCAGAAATGTCTAATAGGCAGTTAGCTGGTAATATAGGATTAGAGCAACAGAAGAGAGGGGAAAACTGGATTTTGAAGACTGGCTTAGGGGAGAAGACTGAGCTCATGGTAAATGGCCTCAATTTCAAAAGGTAAGGTCCTCTTCCAAGACAGAGGGAAGGGAAGTAACAAAACAGGCTTGAGGACGAAAGAGGTTTGGAATAGCCACTGCCAGCAATATAATACCAAGACTATCACTGAAGATTAATAGGATTGCCATGCAGCAATGAAAGTGCCGCATTGAGAGTGGATAACATTGAGTTTGTATTGGCCCTGGTTGACACGATTGTATGATTTCTTCCACTGGCATTTAGCAGCAGAAGGGTACAAGCAGAAAAAACAGATGGTTAGAGTAATCCAGGGTTGGGATTTGGAAAGATTTGAGCAGCAAAAGGACAGGAGAGAAAAGAATTCAAGGGTAGAGGACAATGTTCATTCAAATTGGTCTGCTAAAGGGTCAAGATTATGCATAAAGAACAAGGGTGATGGGCTAGAAGAATATGAAGAGGTGAGGGGCTGGGGGTCATAGTGAGGATAAAGACCATGTACACACTGATATGATTGCATAATGAATTTAAAATATAAAAATGCTGAATATGTGTATCTATCTAGAAGAACAAGGGGTTATGCTCAGAGAGGGGAATTTCAAAGTTCAAGACCAGGGAGACAAGCATATTGAATAAAAGTAAAACATCCCATGCTCTAAGCTCCATTTTTAGGGGAAAATTTTTAAAATAATCATTTATTTCTCAAATAGTAGAACTGACAAACCAGTCATGTCTTTCCAAAACTGTTGGCAATATCAGCATATCACAGGCAAGGTGAAGGGAGGGGGCACCTTGAGAACAATAATTTAACCAAGGGCGATAGGACATGTTGGGAGGTCTAAGATTCTCCTATTTAAGATGAGAACTCTAAAAACACCAGAAAAAAAATTAGAATAAAGATAATATTAGCCAGTACACCCCCTAAACATGAAAAAGAATACATCAGAAGAAGATGAAATAAAAGTAGAAATTTTTTAAAATTCCATACTCCATTGAACTCTTCTGGAAGATTCTAGAGATCATTGGTAAGTTTAGGCTCTACTTTGTTATACCAAAGTGTTGGCTGTTGACTTTGTTATTTTAATTCAATTCAGTTTAACACATGTTAGTCCAGGGCTTGTTACGAACAAGATATAGAGGACGTTGCTGTCATTCAGTCATTTCCAACTCTTCGTGACCCCATGGACCATAATTGAATTTGTATTGGCCCTGGTTGACACAGTTGTATGATTTCTCCTGCTGGCATTCATAGCACATCAATATTGCCCATGGAGTTTCTTGTCAAAGATACTGGAATGGTTTGCCATTTCCTTCTCCAATGGATTAAGGCAAACCGAGGTTAAGTGACTTGCCCAGGTTCACACAGCTAAGTGTCTGAGATCAAATTTGAACTCAGATCTTCCTCAATCCAGGCCCAGTACTCCATCCACTGAACCACTTAACTGTCTCTGTACCAGGGATACATAAGAATGGTTCCCTGCATTTGAAGAATTTACAATCTAGTAGGGGAGAAGTACACAAACAACTATCACAAGTATAGTATATGATGAAGTACATAGGAAAAGTCAAAAGAGAGTTCTGAGAGGGAGGGGTAATTTCTAGATGCACAAGGGAAGATCCAGGAAGGCTTCAAAAAGAGGGCAGAACCAGAGCTGAACCTTGAAGGAAGAGAAATATTTTAGCAGGAAGAACCATGAGAGAATCAGTTCCAGGTATGAAGGAGGAGCCTGTGAATGGAAGCCAGGAAGGAAGAGCAAGATCAAGGGGAAATAGATAGTCCAGTTTGACTAGATCAAGGAGGAGGAGCATGAATTAGGTCTGGAAAAGTAAACTGGGGACAGATTGTGGAGAGCCTTAAGTGAGAAACTAAGGAATCTGTCTTTTATTCTGTAAGGTTATGGGGACCCACTGATGGATTCTGAGTACAGCAGGACCACCATCAGAATGATGAAACATTATGATTATCCTGTAAAGAACAACTTTGGAAGACTGAAGAACATTGATCAGTGCAATGAATGACCAGCCATGATCCCAAAGAACTATCGGGGAAGCATGCTATTAACCTCTTAATGGAGGGGAGAGACTCAAGACACAGAATGAAACATAAATTTTTTTAACTTGACCAATGTGGGGATTTGTTTTGTTTGATGCTATATATTTGGCACAAGGGTTTTTGTTTTTGTTTGTTTGTTTCATATAAGAAGTAGGCGATTAAAAAAAAACAAATAGGTTTTTGTTCATTAAAAAAATTAAATTTTTTTAAAAGATTGCTTCATCAACTGCGTAAACAATGCATGGGGGAGGGAAGAGACTGTAGGTAAGGATACCACTTAAGAGGGATGCATTGAAGGGAATAAGCATGTATATATGCCAGGCCAGTGTGCAAAGCACTTTACAAATATCATTTAATCTTCACAACAACCATGTGAGGTAGATGCTATTATATCCCCATCTTACAATTGTGGAAACTGAGGCAAATAGAAGTTAAATGACTTGTCCAAAATCACATAGCTTATCTGAGATTGGATTTGAACTCAGGTCTTCCTGACTCTAGGTCCAGCCTTCAATCCACTGGGCCACCTTACTGGCCCTGAGGCCATTATAACAGCCCTGACAGGAGCTGCCTAACAAAAAGTCTTGCTTCAAAATGCATTGACTTTTAAACAGTTCAGGGTCAGTAATAGCTTTTGTTTGTTTTGCTTCAGTTTTTTTTTTTTCTTAAAGAGGGGAAGGAATGTAAAAAGTCCAAGCATAAACCTTAGGATCGAGGCTTTGGACTTAACTTCACAACCCCCACTTGCACAGCAGATCAGGTCTCCAGAGCAAGGATACTCTTCCCACCTCAGAGTTCTAGGGGTTACTCTGAGAGGTTATGGGGTATTTTTCTAATGCTACCCTAATGATACTGTATCTCTCAAGCCCTCATCCAGTGTGTTCCCCCCTCCAAATCAATAAACAGTTAGAATCCCTCCAATATTAACTAACCTGTTAATAGCTCCTCAATCAATATTGAGATACCCCTGCCCAGAAAAAATGGAAATAATAATAGTACCTACTTCACAGGTTTGTTGTGATGCTTGAATGAGTTAACATATATAAAATTCTTTGCAAACCTTAAAGTGCTATATATAAATGATCAATGCTATTACTATGATCAATATCAATTAAACAATTAACATCAATTAGCTTCTACAAAGGGGTATTTACTGAGAAAGTTTAGCAAGGATAGAGTTACAAAAACATCTCCCTAAACTGAGGCATGCTCTCTCATCTACAAATCTGCTCCGTTTCTTAGAGAGAGGACTTAATCTTAAGACTGTTGCTACCAAGTGTACTTCTGGGTATGACTCAGCCATGGCTAGGTGTGCCTTTGCTTGCACAGCAGGGTGTCTTGAACGGGTAGATTCACTGTTAGCTTGAGTCAGTTGGGTCACTCCTCAGAGCTGGCTCTTTGTCTGCTTTAGCAATTGTGGGTATAACAAACTGTGCTATGGACTCCAGCTCCGGGCCTTCTGATGTCTCTTCAAGCCTTTCCAAGCTCACAATGTTGTCTCTGATACTCATTCACCTACGATCAAGAAAACAGAGACAGAATAAGGCAGTGCCTTGCACGCATATGAGACATACAAGGCATATGAGACAGAGAATCCCAGATCTTTCCCCAAACCAGAGGTCTACAAAAGTTGCTATACCTGGAAGTCCCAGGGAAAGAGACAATAGAAGCTTTCTCTTTCTGCCAATTACGGGCATACTTAGCACATCCAGTTAAAAGCTCTTTGTCCCCAAGCAATAAACCAACAGTAAATAGTGGCAGGCTCTGAATCAGAGGCAGGGTCTCTCCATAAGCCATGATTACATATTTCTGGAAGCAGCCTCATCAAGCCTCCATGTGTGTTGATATTGGACAAAGTATCTTATACATGCTTTTAAGGACTGGGCTCTTACTGGCAACCTTTTTTTTTTTTTATCCTAATGAATTTTCCAAATTTCTACTAATGAGTAATAAGGCTATGCCTCACCAACACAACCTATCTCTAACTGAAACGTGAGAAGTTCAGACAAATCACACATTTTAAAAATTCTGAAACCAAGAATGAAGGAAAGAGAGGTCAGTGTCCTTAGCCCATGGCAATTAAGGTCAACCAGGATAGGATTCCTATTCTTAGCTGTAAGTCAAGCTGCCAAAACCAGCCACAGGACTTTTTCATTAGCAGGCTCTCTATTTTTAATTCTACATAAAGTATAGCCTGACTAGTGTTGGGAATCAAATTTCATTGTCCTGTGGGCTCATTAGAATTGTTTGGTTTCTTTGTGTTTTACCATTTGAATTGAAAGTATAATCTGATATTTAAGGAATAAGAAGAAATGGCATCTATTTCTCTCTTATCTCTGGGGCCTCTGGGTTCAGATCCTGTATGTGATGCACATTCCCTGTGTAGACTTAACCAAGTCACTTAACTTCCCTGGGCCTCAATTTCCTCATCTGTAAAATGAGCAAGTGGGGCTAACTGGCCACCAAGGTCTCCTCCAGCTCTAAACTGCTGATTCTGTGAACTAGTAAACTTCTAAAATAATCTTCATTTTTACAGAAAATAGAACAAAAGGGATTCAATTGCAGCATTAACAGAAGCAAGAAGGGCCAACAGCAAGTTGTTTTGGCATTATACAATACATGCCTAAATGAACACTGTATGTGTATGGTACCTGAGATTGTTAAGCCTCAAATAATTTAGATGCAGTTTTGCCTAGAAAAGGGGAGATTAATCAGAGTGTCTTCTTTCAAATTCTTCAGTTTCCCTACTTTTTAGGTCAGAAATAGGGCCACAAAAATGAGAATATGATCTCATAGGCAGCACGTAAAAGAAATCAGACCAGGTCTAAAAGAAATGAGACAATTGATCTAAGAGATCTCTCCTTTCTGAATCTCTTGTATTTCTCTGTTTGACTTCTTCTATGCATTTTTTCTCATTAAAACATGTCATTTCCCTGTCTAAACTTAAGTAATCAATCAGTCAACCAATCAACAATGAATGAAACCATCCTTACTTGAAAAAAACTTGCATTCTAATTGAATATAAATTCTTTGAAGACTGTATATTGTTTCACCTTTATATGTCCAACCCCTGGCAGAATGCACTTCATTCACATACTAAATGTTTACTCAGTTATTAAATTGGTGAATTAATAACTCCTGCTTCTCCTTTATGTCACCTTGGGAGGAGGGGAAGGGCAGAATTTTTTGGAAGAGTTCATACTATATTGTTACAGGACAATGCTAGTGTTTTCTTCCACCATTGCTATGGAGGTAGTCACAAATACATACCAAGATGAAAGAAAATCCAAAGTAATTATTTTATTTAATCATTGAATAGATATTTATTTTTACATATATAAATGAGTGAATAAAAACTCAACTAATCCGGTATATCTAGATGGGCCCCAGACCACCATGCCATATTTCATATTCCATCAAACCACCCTCCCCCCTACATCACCATCACCTGGTATTCATTCTCCTCTCTACCCATCCCTATGTGCACACCTTTTCATCTCTTTTTCTGGGCTCATTGATTAAATTAATACTACCATACTACAGTTGTTATTGGGAAAAAGTATGTCAATACCTTTGCCCCATGGATCAATTCACCAATCCTAAGACTTCCTAGATAGTCAATTGTCAACATTTACAAGTTTAACTTTTACGACTTTGTGCAATTTTATTAGTAATTTCAGCAAGCATGCACATTCATGGTTATGAACAGCAGAGAAAAAAATGAGAGGCATGATGCTCACAAGTTTGTGGAACAAAAGTATCCTACAGGGTGCTTCACTGGTCTTATTCACCCTAACATTGTAAAGACCTCCCCTTGCATTCATTGCATATTTTCACTGTTTGCCTTTAAAACTCAAGAGTTTGTGTTGTAATCATGTCCCCAAAGCATAGTGCAAGTCCTTGGGCTCTAAGAACAAGCCTGCAAAGTCAGCGATGGGCTTAATCAGAAAATAAAGGTGTTGGATGAACATTGTGTCAGAATGTCTACAGCTACTGTTAGACTCAGGTTTGGTGTTAACAAATCAAGGATTCATTACAACTGCAAAAAGGAGGAAAATGTTTATGCTACTACAGATTTCATGTGTTATGAAAAGTGGATATTGTCTGAAATCAAATTTTTTTAATTGAGATGTTAGCATAAAAGATCACAGAATTCTAGGAAATGACTAGAGAGAAAAAATGTTTTATATGTTACCAATTTTATTTTGTGTGCTGCATTTTACGGATTATTTCATAGTTAGGAAAAGTACATATTATCTGAATTAATGTTTTCTTATAAAGAATTGTATGCAGAAAAGTGTATTTTCAGCGATCTTTAGCAAAAGATTACAGTTTTTGGTGGTCATAGGAAATTAACCCCCTATATTTCCCATAGGTTCAATGTATCAACATTCCCCCTTTTTTTTCTTTTGTGCCATTTTCTAGGAACATTACCCACCACAGAAGTTGAAGATTGATTGTACTATCTTTCCTGAACACCATTCCCATTTATGTGCTGTCTCCTGTGTAAGTTTCTTGGGGGTTAGGACTCTCTCACTTTTGTATGTGTATCCCTCGTGCTTAGGACAATGCCTGACACAAAGTAAGCATTTAATAAATGCACTTTCATTTATGCATTCATATATAAACATTTTACTTTAATTTTCTTTAAGAAGCATAGGTATTCACATATACAAACAAGAATATGTACAAGTAAGGTGAACTATGTCATTTTGCAGCATCTTTTCAATGCTTATAATTCATATTTGTCACTTGAACAATCATGTCCTAGGAGAGGATTGGAATAGGTGTAAGGCATAAAAAGACCAGACAGTTAGGAGAGGGACAGGTTATAAAGGTCTTTAACCACAAAATACATGGTTTTGCATTTGACTCTGGAATTAATGGGGAACCACTGAAGTCTATTGAATGGCTAGGCAGTGACATGGTCATCCCTTCACTTTGGAAGATCAATTTGACAGCTGAGTGGAGGATGGATTGGAAGAGAGAGACTGGAGGCAGGGAGGACAACTCACAGGCTATTGCACAGTCCAGGCATGAGGTAAAGACTGAAGAATAGCAATGCAAATTTATTTGGTCTAAAGAGAAAAAATAAATAAATGCAAAGGGAAGGTATAATAAAGGAATATTTAGAGTAGGGTAGGTTTAATCCAGGAAAACTTCCCTTAAGTCATAAGCAAATTTTGATAGCTCTATTAGAGGTAAGCAATGTTGAATACAATTATTGGTATCAGATGTTTCTATCAGTCCTTAACTCAGTGGAGTTCAAAGCCCCAAACACATCCATGGTCCTAGAAGTTTGGGGGCAAGGTGGCCTGACCTGGTAAAGCATAGAAGAATTAGTTCTGTGTCCCAGAGATCATGGAAACCCATCACCAACATGCTTTAAGAATTCATTTTTAGGAGCTTGAAAACTGAAAAACAAGTCACTGGATTTAGTGATTAGGAATTCATTGGGGGAACTTTAGGATGTTCTACTGCCCCCAAGATCCTGAATTTTAAATACTGCTTTCCGAACATGACCTCCTCCCCTACTCTCACTAAATCTGCTCTGTGACCTCCTTGTGACTTTAGGTCTCTGATCACTCCACTCTGATCACTTCCTCCATCCACCTGCCCCATTTTAGCTTCATTTGTCTCTATGTTAGCCTTGATCCCATGGTTTTCCACCACACTGGAATCACTCTTTACACTGTCTGCCATTTCTCTCCTGATAAGCCGTATCCCTGAGTAAATTGGGCAAAACATGCGATTTTTTCACTCTTCCTTAACTGAAGCATCACTGGGGGAAAAATTTTCTAAATCCAACCAACTATATCTATTACCTAGGCTGGGCCCTCACTGCTGTTTTTTTTTACTCTGACTCCCTACTTCATTCCCCTTAGTGCCTACTCAAAAATTTTCCTCTCCCTTCAAAACCTTAACTTCTACTCTTACAGCAGTTGACTTTGCTTGCCAATTCACAGATTAAAGTGATTCAAAAAGAGCTTCTTTCCCTGCTCTAAGCCTCATAACATAAGTCAACTATTCTCCTTCCCTGAAGTCCCAAAGGAAGAAGTACCCCTACTGTCCTTAAATGTAAATCCTGTATGCTCTGAATGTAAACCTTGCTCTGAGGATCACCTACTATCTCTTCCACATTCAACCTTTTCCTTGACACTAACTCCCTCCCGTATGACTACAAACATACATGTTCAGCTATCGTCAATTTTTAAAAAGTTGCTTCTTGGTATTCTAACTTTCCAAGTCATTCCCCAACTCTCCCCTTCCATTCATTCCTAGGCTACTGGGAAAATTTGTCTCCACCTGATACTTCTACTTCCTTGGAATCCTACTCACCCATTTGGAATCCAGCTTTATTCCTGCTAACTCTACAGAAATTGTACTCTTTGGAAGGTCACCAATGATTGATATATACCCAGGTTTTCTGTTTCTTGATCTCTCTACAGTATCTGGCACCTGACATTCTCTTCCCCCTTGTCTTCAGAAGCAACATCTTTTCCTGGTCTTCTCTCTTTTATGTGTCCTTCTCTGGCTCATCAGAATCTCAACCTCTTAAGGTAGTTCCCCAAGGTTCTGCTCCTGATCCTCTCTTGTTTCAGCACTCTCTCCCTTAATAATCTCATTTCTACTCATTGCCTCAACTACCAACTCTGTTCACTAACAATGGAATCGTCATCTCCAGTGCTATGACCATTCCTTAACTCCTTTATTTCTAACTGCCTACAAGAGTAGAAGCAATCGCAACATGTGAAAACCTGCTCCTCACCCTCCTCCCATCTTTCATAATGCCTAGTCTCTCCTTGTCAGAACTTGGGGGTTCCTTTTGACTCTTTCCTCTGTCTCATCTCTCAAACTCAGTCAGTTAACAAGTCTTGGAAGTTCTATCAGCACAGTCTCTCTAACAACTGCTCACCCTCCCCCTTTTTTTTTTCTGTTTCCAATGCCACCATTGAGGAGAGGCAGGAGAGTAGAGTGAAAGTAATGATGGAGAAAACTGGGTTTGAATTTTGCCTCTGGGTTAGCTAATTGTGTCACTATGAACAAGTTTCTTCATATGTAAAATGGCTTCATGCCAGCTGTTGTACCTACCTCACAGAGTTGTACTATGGCTCAAATGAGATATTATATATGTGAAATGCTTATCAAAGTATATAAATGTCAGTTATTAATACAGGACCTGTGTTAATGATGGCTCATTAAAATGCTTTCTTGCTTCCAATCTGTCCTCTGTATCATTGCCAAAATAATCCTTTTTCTTATGTATAAACTTGGCCATTTTATTATGTTCGAAACTTATCAGTGACTGTTTTCTATTAAGCACAATTAAAATTTCTTTGCCTAACATTCAAAGTCCTCCACAACTATTACCCTTACTTTCCAGACTTTTTCCATATTATTCCTTTTCACATGCTTCAGCCAATCTCAATTATTGGCTTAATTATTGTTAATAATTAATTATAGTTAGCTAACTATAATTATTAATAATTACATTTTTAATTATTAATGGCCTCCAAAACATGCCTGTTACTTTATGTACTCCATCTCTTTCTGTTCCATAAGCTGAAAATGTTTCTCCTTTCCTGTGTCTATCTGCTCAATTCCTACATTCATTTTAAAATCTACTTCAGAGTCACTTAGATCCATTAAGCTTTTTCTGTTCTGTTCCACCTGCTAAAAATAACCACTTTCCAACTTCCAACCCCAACCACGCCCATCTGCCTACTCCCAACCCCAGCCATGACACAGAATACTTTTTAATTCTCTCATGAAATTATATGCACTATGTTATTTCATATTTGCATTTTCCACGTATGTTTCTTACTTATAGCTTGGCCCTCTAAAACAATACAGAACAAAGAACAACCTCATTCTATCATCTGAATGTTAGTCTTTTAGACTTGAAGATAGCAGGCACCCCCTCACTCTCATCAGCCTTGTCTTCTCTGTGTGAAACAACAATCAATCATCAATAAATATTTCTTAAGTGCCTACTCTATGTGCCAGGCACTGTGTTAAGCAAGAAAGGCAAAAAACAGTCTTGGTCTTAAGGAGCTCACAGTCAAATAAGGAAGGGAATGTGCAAACAGCCAGGTACAAACAAGATATAGACAGGATAAATTGGAGATAATCAACAGAGGGGAGGTGCTAGCATTGAGGAGGATTGGGAAAGTGTTCCTTCAGAGGGTGGTATTCTTGCTAGGACTTGAAAGAAAGCCAGAGGAGTCCGGGAGAGATGAAGAAGAACATTTCAGACATAGGGGACAGCCACCAGAAATACTCAGTGAGGAGACAAATTGTCTTCTTTGAGTAAGGAATAGCAAAGAGGTCAATGTCACTGGATCACAGAATACATGAGACTAAGGTGTAAGAAGACTGAAAAAATAGAGGAGAGGAGAGGAGGGAGGAAAAAGTTATGAAGGGCATTGAATGCCAAACAAGATTTGATCCTGGAGACATTGGAATTTTCCTCAATCATTCCTCATTTGACGTGATTTGACCTTCCACAGTCCCCTTGGGAACACTGGTTAGCCCTACGAGACTATTCTGCATCCATGAGTGAAATGGATTGGAATGAGATTGCATATTCAGAAGAAGGGTTCTGTACTTGAGAAACTGAGGACACCCAGGTCAGAGATATAGATAACTCCTGTTCCCAATGGGTGTCACTTACCCTTCAATGCCCTCAGAACTGGGTCACCCCCAGCCCACATTTCTTTTTTGTAGACTCAGCCTGGTCCTGTTGCCTCTGGTCTTCATCTACCTTAAATGCCTTTCCCACTTCCCCAATTTAGCACTTTGCTAACTGAGACGGAGTAACTCCACTGTCCCTGATGAAGAAAATATTGTATTATAGAAATGCTGACAAATCTATTTCATTTTTTTCTCTATTGCTTCTATTCTCTAACGTCAAGTTTCAGGTTTAAATATTCTTGGAATGGTCTAGTTTAATTTGTTCTCACGCCAAGTTTTCTGCAAATTCACTTTTCCTTTCACCTTTTTAAAAAATAATTTTATGGAGTAATTATCTGCTCTTAATCTTCTGTGAATTTCTTCAATAAGATTTTTAAAAACTAACATATCCTAAATTGGTAGTGCTTTTGGCTATGGCATCTCTCTGATTGGCAAGAAGATAAAGCAATGCTGGATAAGGTGTTTTCTAGGCTTTCTTCAATAGAAGGACTTCAACATTTCTAAAACAGAATTCACGACCTCCTGCCCCACCCAAAAAAGTCACCCAAGTTTACAACCGTGGGGTCATGCTTGATACCTTGCCCTCTCTCCTGCCATAATCCAATCCATGGATAAATTTGGTTAATTCCACCTACACAATGACTCTGAGACAATCTACTTCTATCTACTCATGCAGACACCAGTTTAGTCCAAGTCCTCATCATTTCTCACTTGAGCTACTACAATTGTATTCTAATTAGTCCCCTGCCCCATGTCTCTCCCTGCATTAATCCAACCTTCATTCAGTTGGTCAGCAAATTTCATTGTTCCAGTATTCCCTCCAAAATCAACTATAAAATGTTCCATTTGACACTGGCAACCTAGACCCTTGCTATTTAATTTATCAGGTTTTTATTCTGGAGTTTGATGCAATCTGCAAATGTCATTTGCAAAGCTGGAGGACCTCATCATCTACAAGGAAGCCTTCTTCCATCTGTACTGATGACAGTGGCAAACACCCTTCCCAAGTAGTTGTCTCCTTGGTTTATGCTTTGGTTGATATTAATAAATCAACAGATTAGCCAGTCTCTAAGCATTTATTAAGTTCTAGGTACTGTTGTGGGGATACAAAGACAAAAACATAGTCCTTCCCTCAAGGAGCACACATCTGAATGGAGGAGAAAATTTGCAAATAATTCTGTACATATGAGCTATAAAAGGAAAGCACTAGCTGGAAGGGGTGGAGCAGGGAGCACCCACCTGCAGAAGGCAGGACTTCAGCTGAGACTTAAAGGAAACCAGGAAATCTAAGATGTGAAGGTGAGTAGGTGAGAAGGGAGAACATTCCAGGCATAGGAAACATCCAGAGATAAATTAGATTCACAACCACTCAAGAGTTTGGCCTGATATTATGAAATGGAAAGATCAAGTGGATGAATAATGCCAATTGTCTAAATACTAAGATGTAGTTGTCCATTAAGTTGGTTCATTGGTACATATACCTTTAGTGGGAGCTGCAGATGAGTAATGAACTGGTCTCAAGAACTAAATAGAAGGAAGGGAGGAAGAATTGTATTTGGAAAATTGACCAGTACTTATAATAGCTCTAAAGTGATCCTTGAAACAAAAACCCATCATTATAGCACTGGCATTCTTGCAGAGATACAACATGATCATGTAAAGAAAGGAAAAATAAAAGAAGGAAGCATTTATTAAACATCTATGTGCCAGGCACTGTGTTGAGTGCTTTATAAATATTAACTCATTTGATTCTCACAATATTCCTTTGGGATAAGTGCTATTATTATTTCCATTTTACAGATGAGGAAACAGATGCCCTCAAGTGACTTTCCCAGGGTCACACAACTTGTAAGTGTCTGAGGTTGGATTTGAAATCAGGTCTTCCTAATTCCAGGTCCAGAACTCAAGCCATTGCTCTACCTAGCTGCTTCACCACACTCTGAAGAATCAAAATTACAAGTGACCCAAAGAGTAGTGGAATGATGTATGGTCAGTACAAATTGGATGTGGCATATCACCAATGATTTGTGTTCCAAGAATAGCATGAAAGACATCATTTAGAATATGTATGATAAAGAAAAAATAGGTTGGTAATGTTGTGGGAGTGAGAAATAGCAGATGGACAGTCCAAGTGCTCCATTGGTACCCACATGATATTAAAAGACATAAATGGAGGTCCCAGCACAGTCAGTGAAGGATTTATGGGAAGCTGGAGAGGGGAGTCCCATAGGATAAGATGACATGAAGTTACACAGTCTGCACCACTGGAGGGGGTTATCCACATGGATGAGATTACAAATCCACTAAGTATGACAGTGATCTGTGTACGTGACACCCAGCCCATGAGATTACTAGCTTCTGGATGAATGAATGAACATTTAATGAGGTCTTACCATGTTCCAAGCATTGCACTAAGCACTAGGAAAACAATGAGACAAGTGAGGCATCCCTGTCCAAAATTCTAATAAGGGGAGACAACATTTGTAAAAGGGTTCAGTTACAAGACATATGGGAGGGCCCAGTGGTCCTTTGGGTACAACACAAGTGGCAATATTCTTACCATCTTTGGTATCATTTTCACAGATAAAACCATATCTAAAACCAGTTGGAGGAGAGAAATGAATTTTTCTGTCTTTGGTAGTTGTGACTGCTTGGGAGATGGGGGGAGGAGAGGTACCTTCAGAGGCAATTATCAGTCATATCTGCCCATGGATTGTCCCTCCCCCACCCCATCATGGATGGTAGTTGGGCTATAAATCGGATTAAAGGAAGGGTCCAACTGTAAGGAGAACACTCAGCTCTATGATTCCCAAGGTTTTATTACCTATCCATTGGTGGCAGTTAGTTGCTGGTCATTGCATGTGGTTGCCCCCTCTCCCAGTGTTTATGTCCTCACATGGTAGGTACCCACTAATTGTTAAATTTAATCTCAGATGTCACATGGAAACATTAGACCTGGTTATGCCCTATATGTTAGAATGCAAAGTGAATTAGATGTCCAGCTTGCATGGTGCCTTGTGAACAAGCCAGGAAATTAGACCTCCTTTGCAACAATCCAGAGGCAGGCTGCATATGGTTGAGAGTGCAAGACTGAAGATTTTGACCTTTAGTTGTCTCCTCCATTAAATTTTAAATTCCTTCAGAATATGAACTACATATCTGTATCCTTTCAGCACCTACACAAGACAATATGTATAAAATACATCTTTGTTGAATGAATGAATGATCTGACAGTCACAAATTGTGATATGAGAAGAGAAAGATAAATTTAATCTTTTTAATTTTATTTTTAAAATTCTGAACTTGAACATCAGACAAAATTATACATTTATACATCATTATACATAGAACATAAAAAGGATTATACATGAAACTGCAAATCACTGTGTACAAATTGCTTTTCTTTTTAAGCATATAATAAATTCAGCATGAAACTTTTAAAGCTGTTCTACTTTTCTGTGGTTTTCTCTGGCATTCCTATTGCTCTCTTCTGTATTTTTTTAAAACACTTATTATTTTTGTTTTTCAACTTAAAAAGATTTTAAAATTATTTTGTTCCTTCCACTGTCCTTTTCCCATTGAGCAATTTTTTAAAAAACCTGACAAAGTCTTCAGTAGATAGTTTCATAGTATAGTGAAACAAATTGCCACATTAGCCATATCCAAAAATGTCTCTACATTTTAAGTTCATCACCTCTCTGGCCTAAGGCAAGTGGTATGTTCCATCATTCTACTTGACTTATGGTTCATCATTGCAATGGTCAGAGTTCTAAAGTTTTCAAAGCTGTTTTTCTCTACGTGGTTGTTATCGTCGTGTAAATTGTCCTATTTCTGCTTATTTCACTCTGTTTTAATTCAGAAAAGGCTTCCCAATCTCCTCTGAAGTTGTCCATTTCATCATTTGTTATTGCTACATTGATATTTCATTACATCCGTAGACCTCAATTTGTTTTGCCATTCTACAATAGGCAGACACCCGCTTAGTTTCTGATTTGGTGCTACCACAAAAAGAGATGCTATAAGTATTTATTTATACATAGGTCCTTTTCTCTTTGATTTCTTTGGACTATGAGCCTAGTAATGGAATAGCTGGATCAAATGGTATGTATGCACAGTTTATTAACTTTTGGGCATAGTGCTAACTTGCTTTCTAGAATAGCTGGACCAATCCACCAACAAACAGGCAGGCAACAAAGCATTTATTAAGCACTTACTATGTACTAGGCACTGTGCAAAAAGAAAAATAATCTCTGCTCTCAAGAAATTTACATTCTATTGGGAGACCTATCATTTGTTTGGTCATGAACTCTTCTCCAATCTGAAAGGCAATTCCTTCCTTTCTCTTCTAATTTGTAACGTGACCTTTAATTTTTAGATTATGTGTACATTCAGAAGGGCAGTTAGGTGGTGCAGTGGATAAAGCATGGGGTCTGAAGCTAGGGAGACTCATCTTCCTGAGTTAAAATCTGGCTTCAGATACTTACTAGCTGTGTGACCCTGGGCAAGTCACTTAACCCTGTTTGCCTCAATTTTCTCATCTGTGAAATCAACTAGAGAAGGAAACGGCAAACCACTCCGGTATCTTTGCCAAGAAAATTACCCAAAAGGGGGACACAGTTGAAAGGACTGAACAACAACAAATATATCTGCAGTCTTTCTTGGTGTATACTATGAGGTGTTTCTCTAAACCTAATTTCTACCAAACCCTTGTCCAGTTTCTTCAGCAATTTTATCAAATAGTAATTGGAATCTTTAGTTTTATCAAACATTCTACTGCTGTTTGTTGGCTTCTGTATGTTGCACACCCAATCTGTTCTACTGAGCAACATTGTTTTTAATGATTACTGCTTTGCAGAATACTTTGAGATCTGACACTGACACCCTCCCTTCCTTTGGAAGTTTTTATTATCCTTGAGATTCTTGACCTTTTGTTCCTTTATATGGATTTTATTATTTTTCTGGTCTATAAAATATTATTTGGGGAATTTGATACAGTCCTGAAATAAATGAATTTAATTTGCATTGTCATGTTTACTACATTGGCTCAATCTTATACAGACAATTGTTTCTCCCGTTATTTAGGTCTGTCTTTATGCAAAAAGCCTTTATAGCTTGATTCATATAGTCCCTGGGTGACTCTTGGTAGATATATTCCCAAATATTTCATAGAATCTCTAGTTACTTTTAGTGGAATTTCTCTTCTTAGCTCTTCTTGCTGGGTTTTGTTGTATGTACGTATGTCTGTATATGTATATATATAGACATACACATATGTGTGTATATGTACATACATATATATGAATGCTGATGATTTATGCAGATTTACCTTATATCTTGCCCCTTTTCTAAAGTTATTTCAATTAATTTTTATTTGACTCTCTGTAGTTCTTTAAGTATTGCATCGCATCATCTGAAAAAAAGAAATGCTAATTGTTTCTGCTTTGACTACGCTTATTCCCTCAATTTCATTTTTCTTGTCTAATTGTTAGAGCTAGCATTTCTAGTGCCTTGTTAAATGGTGGTGGGAATAAAGAACATTCTTGCCTTGCCTCTGATCTTACTGGAAAGGCCTTTAACTTTTCTCCATTGCTTGCTCTTGGCTTTATATAATTATTATGTGATAAATATAGTCAAAAATGCAACTTATTATACTCGGGAGAGGTCCATTTATTCCTATAATTCCTATAATAAGGTCCAAATATGTTGGACCTTATCAAAAGGTTTTTCCGTATCTATTGATATAATCATATAGTTCATTTTATTTATGTTATTCATATGGTTTATTATTTTCTTATGTTGAACCAATAGCATAATATTGTGAAGTGAGAAATTGAAAATATGAGGAATTCAGAGAAAAATGGGCAGCTGTGACCATAAAGTGATGCAAATAAGCAGTGCCAAGTGAACAATAGACATGTCTTTGACATTGTGGATGAACAGTTCACTAAGTGAAACAGAACTCTGAGTAATGGGACAAAACAGAGAAGATCCTGGAAAAGAGATAATTAAACATTCTTCCTCCCTTGTGGCAGAGAAATGGACTATTAGGACAGAATATGGTTTGTGAAGTCAGACACATTCTCTGTATAGAATACTTTGGTCTGTTTTGTTTTTCTTTGTCACAATGGATGGTTCATTCTGGAAGGTAAATAGGGAAAATGACTGATATAAATATGAAAGGCATTTGTAAAACTTTTTTTTTTGATACAGAAAGCTCCTACTCCATGTAAGACACAATGACAAAATAAAAGCACTTGCCTTCAAGGAGCTAATATTATGCTAGGGAAATACAACAATGACATAAGTTTGGTACAAAGAAAAATAGGGGAAAGGGAGAGAGAGAGATAACAAGGAGAGAGGATAGGGGAATCAAGGAAGACTTCAGAGAAAGAAGTACCTGAGTTGAGTCTTGATGGAAGACAAGGATTCTCAGAGGCAGAAATGAGGAAGTGATGCATTGTGAGCAGCAGGCCCCACTTCTACAAATGCACTGAGGCTGGAGATGGGAGCATAGAGTGAGGGAGGTTACATGGTCAGACTTGTACTTTAGAAAAGTCACCATGACAGCTGAGTGGCAGAGGAAGAGGAGCAGCAAGAGACGGGCTGGGGGACCAATTAGAAGTTATTGGAATAGTCCTGGATAGAAGTGATGAGAGCCAGGTCTAGGATAAGGTGACTGCATGAGTGGAAAGAAAGGATGATGTCCAAGAAATGTTATAAAGACAAAAAAGACCAAATCTGGAAATGGATAGGTGGGGTGAGTTTAAATGAAGGGGTGAAGGTGACAATGAGATCGTGAGCCTGGGTCACCAGAAGGGCAGTGAATGTAATAGGGAAGAGAAGGTTGTAAGGGAAAGATTATGAATTCTGTTTTGGGTATACTGAGTTTGAGATGAATATGGGCCATCCAGTTCATATATCCAAGAGGTAACTCTTGGTTACATGAGACTAGGGCTAGATAAAGATCTGAAAATCATATACATAGGGATAACAATTGAAACCAGGGGAGCTGATGAGATCACCGAGGGAGACAGGATAGATAGGCGAGACAAGAGAGCTTGGGTGATTAACAGTGTCAAATGTAGCCTAGAGATCACTGAAAGCTTTAGAGCAAGGGGGTGACTTGATCAGAACTATGTCTTAGAAAGATTATTTTGACCACAGTGTGGAAGATGGATTGGATAGAAGAAAGAAACAAGGAAACCAATTTAGCAAGGCAATAATTTAAGACATGATGTCTGCACAAATGTAAAGGAAGGAGTGGATGCAAATGGATTCATGAAAGTAGAATAAACAAGAATTTGCAACTGAGTGAATCTCAGAAGTGAGAGAAAGGTTAAGGGTCAAAGATGGTTTCATGGTTACAAATCTGGGCAACTAGAAGAGTAATGGTGCCTTTCACAAAATTTAAAATGTTGAGCACAGGATGCCTGTGGGATACAGAGGTAGAGACATCCAAGATGTATTTTGGTGATTCAGGACAGAAATTAGAGTGGATTATCTTAAATTAGAGAATCAGGTGGCACCTGACAGAGAGATGGCACCACAAAGAATGCAAGGAGGAGCAAGGCTAAAGAAGACGCCATCAGATTTCTTAGTGAAAATCACTGACAACCTCAGAGAGAGAAGTTTCAGTCAAAGAGTGGAGTCTGAATTCAGATTGCAAGGAACTGAGAAGTCAGTGAGTAACGAGGAAGGGAATGCATTGCAATCTAGATGAGATGACTCTTTCTAAGAGTTTGGCAATAAAAGGGAGGTGAGGTATAAGATTATATCCTGAGGGAATACTGGGGTTAGATGAAGCTTGGATCTGGGGGAGACCTGAGCATGTCTGAAAAGATAAACATATAATGAGAAACTGAAGGAGAGAGAAGGAATGAGGCGGCAAGCTATGAGATCAGTAGTGCCAGCAATGACCCTATAATATACATAAGAAAATTAAGAGTCTGGTAGGTTAAGGGACTTTCCCATGGATGCACATACAAGTACCTGAGGCTGGATTTGAGCCCAACTCTCCTTACTCCAAGTTCAGTTTGCTACAGGACACGAAAAGACAGAAAATTAGATGTGGTTACCCAGAAGACAAATTTCTGATCGCCAGTAGGGATGGTCTCATAAACGTGCTAAGATTCTTTTGAAAAAGCACTTTATAAACATGATTATAAGGAGCCCACATGAAGTTTTCAAGTGTTTCTTGCCTCTCCTGCCTAAAATCTGGTCTCCTCTAACCTCCACCACAAAAATCCCAATTAAATCAAATGTGCACCTTAATAAGGGAAGACAGGAAGTAGGAATGTCTTTAGTGCTAAAGAAAATGTAGTCTGAGGAAATACTCAAGACTCCTGTTAGGAAATCATCTTGAGAAACCTAAGCAGGGGCTTTTGCAAATTATTCCAGAGAGCAGTCACCTAAAACCTTAGTCTTCCTAGATTTACAGCTTTCTTGATAGCACCCTGGGTGAGGAGGCATAAGATCCCAGGATTTAGAGCTGATGGGCCCCTCAGGACCCTTATCACTCTATGATCTAGTCCAACCTATTCATGTTACAAATGAGTGACCTACCCAAAGTCACAGAGATGAGTTGCAGAGATAGAACTCAAACCCAGATCTCTAATTCCCTCGTTTGCTACCCAGAGACAATTTTTGTTGTCGTTGTTCAGTCTTGTCCCACTCTTTGTGACCTTATTTGGGATTATCTTGGCACAGATACTGGAGTGGTTTGCCTTTTCCTTCTCTGGCTCCATTTTAAAGATGAGGAAAGTAAGGCAAACAGCATTTAGTCACTAGCCCAGGGTCACACACTACTAAGTGTCTGTGGTTGGATTTGAACTCAGGTTTTCTGATTCCAGGCCCGGACTCTATCCACTGCACCACCTGGATGCCCCAAAGGCAACTAAATGGATAGAATACTGGGCCTGTTGTCAGGAAGACCTGAATTCAAATTTGACCTCAAACACATACCAGCTGTGTGACTCTGACTTTAAATTCTTGTCAGCCTCAGTTTCCTCAATTGTAAAATGGGAATAATAATAGCACCTAACTCCCAAGGCTGTTGTGATAATATCTGCAAAGTGCTTAGTGCAGTGCTGGGCATATAGGATGTGCTTAATAAATGCTTCCTTCTTTCCTTTCTTTACAAATACACTCACTTGGGGTGGCTAGGTGGCACAGTGAGTGGCCTTTGAGTCAGGAGGACCTGGGTTCGGATCCAGCCTCAGACACTTCACACACACACACACACACACACACACACACACACACACACACACACTAGCCATGTGACCTTGGGCAAGTCACTTAACCCCATCCCTATCCTACCCCTTCCAAAAAGCAAAAAAACCACACTCACTCAAAAATGAGTTAGCTTACAATTTTGGTCTCATCTCAAACTGGCTTTTTTTCTTCACAGAATTTGCACTCTGAGTCCTTGAAAAGACAATTAGAGCTTATAACCCTTAGCAGCCTGAACAGTGTGACACATATTTCTTATATCCTGGGGGAAAGCGTTCTCTGCATTAAAATTAGAAACTGCTACTTGAATTTCTGTCACCATTAGGTAGCTTTGCCCAGCAATATATCATCGTGATTTTATAACATGGCATACATTCTATGGGAAAGAAAAATCCTTATCAAAAACTTATTTAATTAGTCTTATTTGGGCCTATAAAAGAAAAAAAAGATACTTCTCTTTTTCCAGTTTTGGGATCTTGCAGCAAGAACATGAGATATGTAGTCAAAGAGTGTCTGTGTATATTAAGCTAATCTGCAAAGTATTCTGGATTTTGCAGAATCTTCACCTCTGACCTTAGCAATGCTGAATTATCTAGGCTCTCAAGTCTTCTTACCCTAAGGGAGTACTTGTTATTTGGGAGGCCAGATGTGACAATATCCAGAAATTCATTCTAAATGGTAAGGAAAAACGTTTTATCTTCGGAAAACCTGGTGGCTAGAACATATGAAACATTCTTTATTTTGGCCTTAAAAAAAAACACCACACCTTCCTTCCTCCCTCTTCTCCTAACAAGCAGGCCTTTCACACCTCACTATTTGGCAAGGCAAACAAATTTTGCCAGGGCCATTTCAAATGTCCAATAGCCAAACAATTTTGAAGTCAACATTAATGTTTTCAGGGACCATAATGCAAACAGCTTCTCGATATATTTCTCTTTGCAAATTTTTCCAGAATTAATACAATCTCAATTTTACAAAACAGCTTCCCAAGTTCCTCTGGAAAATCAATCAATCAATCCGATTTGGAATGCCTCCTCTCAGCAGAGTTGTGCAAACGTTATTGGCACCATTTGTTTCTTAAAACATACTCAAACACATACACACTCATACAGGGGCAGAAAACATTTTTTAAAACATCATTCCCAAACCACACAAATAGAAATGGGACACATGTGACATGGCTGTCCATTTTACTTATGCTGCTCTGCAGTTTCGTATTCTAAGCAAACAACCAGGCTGCGTTCCCCAAGGGTTCAGGAGGGCATAGTATTTCATTTCTTCAGAAAATTGTTTCTCAGGATTTCAATCTTTTTAGCTAGATATGACACAACATAATATCAGGCACGCTTATGCTTTTTTATCTGCTCTATTTTCAAAGCGTAAATAAAAGATCAGTTAGGTTGAGCAAGTTGCTTACACACTTAAGGCAGAATTCAGATTAAAAACGGCAAAATGTTTTTAAGTATCTGGTCTTACCATAAGGGTACTTCCATTTTTTAGATGCCTTGGAGAAGCCCAAGTTAGGAAACCTTCATGGGTTTTTTTTCTAACTTTTAATATAATATTTCCCCAATTACATGTAAAAACAATTTTTAACATTCTTTTAAGAAAATTTTGGATTCTAAATTTTTTCCTTTTCTCCCTGACTGCCCCCATCCTTGAGATGAAGCAATTTGATAGAGAACCTTCATGTTCTAAAAAGTATTTCAGTCTAGCAGCTTTTACCTAACTCAGATATTCTGTAATTTTCTAAATCTAGGAATTAATGCAATAAAATAATACAAAACTAAACCGGTTAACCCCGTTCACCACCACCTTCCCCCAAATCCTAATGAAACAGCCCCTACTCTGCATGATTAACTGGAGTTTTCTTTTTGCATCTCTATTCACACCAAAGAGCAGTATTTTGGTTTTCAGCATCATTACACTTCTATTCGTAAGGCATCGTGTGAAAGCCTGAAATTTCAAATGTTTTCAGAATAAAACAAATCATGCATCTATGAAAAGATAAGCATAATGGCCCTTTGGCAGATTCTAAGTGCATTTCTCCAGTGGCCATGCACAGCATTAGCTAAGTAATTCCCATTAGCATTAATATGCTCTTAAATTTCTACTGTCCTATCATCTAAGCAATAATTTGAGGATCAATTCAATTTCATGGGATTTTCTCTATTCCAAGCTGGTTTTGTGATGGGATATTTTAGCTGTCAGGATGGCATGAGAGTTACATGGTCTTTTACAAAGTAATTATATACACGTTTGCTTGCATGCATGCATACACATATGCATACACACAGATATGGACAAGCTATATTTGAGAGTGAAACAAATTTCAAAATAAATTATTTCTAAGGCATGGCTATGCAGTGGCCTCCTGTCTCTCCTAGCTCTAAATCTCAAGATCTTATGGTCTTGTGATCTTCCCTAGTTTAACACAAATGCAGATGGTACATTTAGTAAGGGACCAATACCAGTACTTCCCAGTAGGATATAATTTGAAGGACACTAAAAGGCCAACTTGCTCCCCAAATATCCCTCAACTCTCCCTTTTTGACTAAGGCAATGTCTCAAGAAGATCTTTGGTAAAATGCCAATGTGTTAACCTGTAAGGTGAACCTAACACAGTAACAAAATTGCATGGATGAATTTATCAAATTAACAGCTTGCAGAACCATCAAGCAGCAATGAAGAATCATGGAGTACCATGAAAGAAACAAAGTATGGGCCACCAAAGTTTAACTTTACCCAGAGAAGAACTGGGCCTACAGAAGAGTCATTTCCCAACAGCTAAATGGTAAAAAAAAAATATGAAGTTTAAAAAAAAAAAAGAATTACAAACTATAAAAAACCCACATACAAGGTTGTCCTAAATCACCAATAATAAGAAAAATACAAATCAAACCACCCTGAGGCTTCACTGCACACCCAGCAAATTGACAAAGATTACAAAAGACAGAAATTGTCAATTTTGGAGGAGTTACAAGACAAGAACACAAACAGACTGTTGGTGAAGCTGTGAATTGGTTCAACCGATGTGGAAGACAATTTGAAATTATAAGAGGAAAGTCATTAAATTGTTTATATCAACTGACTCAGAGATTTCACATACAACCCTTATCCCC
Source organism: Petaurus breviceps papuanus (assembly GCF_028583685.1). Classification (NCBI taxonomy): domain Eukaryota; kingdom Metazoa; phylum Chordata; class Mammalia; order Diprotodontia; family Petauridae; genus Petaurus; species Petaurus breviceps. The sequence goes on from NW_027187340.1 coordinate 3,924,860, forward strand.
ACACCTAGGAAGTCAAAGATAGAGAGGTTTGACATACCAAAGGAGTCACAACTGCACTTTTTGTGGGAAGAGAAAGCTAGAAACAAGGGGGTGGGGGGCAGCATAAACTGACTGAAAAATAAGTGGTTGAATAAATTATAGTAAATGAATATTATGAACCAAAGGAAATAATAGATATTCAGAATTCAGAGACATATGGAAAGACCTGTAGGAACTGATGCAGAGAAAAGTAAGCAGAACAAAGCAATCACAATGGCCAACCTTAGCTGTGTCAAAGAGATAAGAAAACGTGGCCCCTTCTTTTCCTTGGAGAAGTAGAGGACTATGATTTTAGAATGTTACTTAAGCATTCGGCCATAGTCAGTGTATCAGTTGGTTTTACTCAACTGTTTTTCTTTGTAATGAAGTCTTAACTATTTTTCTTTGTAACTGGGTTGGTGGGAGTTTGTGGGGCTCTAATTCTGAAATTACTATGATATTTTTTAAAAAGCATCAATAAAACATTAAAATTTTAGAAACAACAATAACTAGATATACAAAAATCATCATCAAAAATCCCTACAAAACCCAACAATTCTACCTCCTGGATAAGGTTAGCAGAGGGCTTCAGCCATAAACCAACACTATAAATCAGTGCTTTGCAAAGTCATAAATAAATGTAAATTCATCCCTAGGATGATGGCATCCAAGTTTTTCTTGATTCCTGCATAGCACTTTTTTTAAGGTTGTAAAAACTTGTCATTTTGGAGCTTGAAAACAAAAGTACCTGTTAGATGTCTCCCTTCTAGCAAGAGGAAATTCAGAGAAGTAAAAAGATTTAATTAGGGACTCAAGGGCTAAATGATATTTTTTTCTAGGCCTTGAGTATTCTCTCCAAATTTTTCTCTACAAAAGATCCTTCAACTACAGGTAAAAGGATCAAAAGTACTGAGCATACTCAACCAAACAAATATTTTGAGCCCTAAAGGATAGTCACACTAAACCATACAGACATTTCAATATTGGAAAGGGGAACCAAGAAGGGTGGAGGTCTTTAAGGGACATCTGCTCTTCCTGGAGAGTTGAGTCATTAGCCTGCCTAAGGCAAGGAATTGAGCTTCCTCTACTCCACATCCTTTCCATCTCTATTACTTACAAGCTAATAAAACAAATTTTGACTTTCTTATTTCAGATTTGATCATCCTGTCAACCCCTTACAATAAATACTTTCAGCTAAACAGGAAGAGAAAGAGAAATAAATTTGTGGGCACTCATTACCCAAAGTGTCTGTTGCAACTCGAAATTTCTGTATTTTCTGCTCATTGTTTTGAAACTCTGACAATAGGTGAGTAAATGTGTTTAGTCCACTGGGACATTAACCAAATGATTCATCAGAGAATTAAGGAAGCTAGGTTGCTGGTGGATAGAGCACTTGAAGTCAAGAGAGATCCAAGTTCAAATTTTTACTCATTGTGTGAATATAGGCAAGTATCTCTAAAATAGGGAAAATAATAGCACCTCCCTCACCTTGTCGTGAGGAAGATAACCATATTAAAGCGCTTTGGAAAACTTAATATACAAATGCTAGCTGCTATCATCCTTACCAGTATGAATCCAGGGACCCCTGGTTGTCTGGTAAATATGTGCTTAGGATTAAAAACAGTATAGCCAATAGTTTTTTAGGCCTATCAGTCTAATTTATGTGGTTAACAGGTGATTCGCTGCGGTATTATTTCTCTGAAACTGCCTTCTTGGACTATAAACCATTGAGCCAAGAGTATTTCTTAGCCTTTAACCAAAGCTAAGCAACTAGCCCCTTTAAATGTCTTAATTAGTACAAAATATTAAAAGCACAATAAAACTGGGAGTTGACTCCTAATTCACTACATCTTTTTCTTATCTTGTTCACCTCTTTTGCCCTATTTGAATAGTACAGTATCTCATTCACATTCCATTCTTAATGAGGCTATTTACCCTGCATAGCCAATGAGATTGTGCCGCAGATAATAAATTCTCTGCCTTGAGTTATGCCTGAAAGGGCAACCTCTTTAGCTATTAAAGGATTAACTTTTTAACTGAGGGTGGTCCTCATGGCTGGACCAGCTTTCAAAGGGTCTTTGATTATTTAAGCATGTCACTGTAATACGCAGAACCTTTTCCATTTACATATAGATCAGCCTTGTAAAGAGCCAATCACCAAAGATAAATTTTTCCAGGTGGATAATGAAGAATGTTGATTGTAATAGAACAAATTGGAACAGAATTCATTATTGCATACAAAAATACTGCTATCTGCATCCAAAGGCAGTTTGAACATATTCTTAAAACACATATTTCAGCACCAAAAAAATCTATTTTTTCAACTTTGTTGAGTTGGAGGATTTCTGAGGATGATAAAAGACAACGAACATACTGAACATACTGATGTAACTACCTCCTAAAATCTATTTTCTTCTTCCTTGATTGCAGGAATATGTAAACACATTTTAACTATTAACTAACCACTCTTTGCATCTTCCCCTTATGCAAAGCAAATCTCTAGATCAGAAGGATTCTGGAGATAAGATCATACAGTGGAAAGGGCACTGGTTCTGGAGTCAGAGGACATGGGTTCAAATCCCACTACTGATACTTCATGACCCTGGATAAGTCATTTAACTTTCTTGGGCCTCAGTTTCCTCATCTATAAACTTCAGGGGTTAGAAAAGATGTACCTGGAGTACCTACCCACACTAGACCTATGATCCTATATAAATAATTTAAGCCTGAGCATTCATGCAACATTCCAAATTTTTGGATGATTTCTCAAATAAGTGGATTACACATATTTCATATACAAACATTCTTTTTTCTTCCGTAAGATTTGATTCCTTAAAGTTTTAAGTCTTTCCTAAATATTAGTGACGTAAGTAATGGAGAAAAGGATTGGATATAGGAGATGTTAAGACTATGTATCCAGGTCACTGTTTTGAATTTGATTGAGTGGAAAGGACAAAAATTCATCATTATATGACAGTTATTCAGCAGTCCCTATAAAGCATCCTGAGGATTTCAAATATATTCCCATTTGACAGATGCCCATGAAGCTCTAGAATCATATAAAGTATTCAATAACTGGCATTTATACCTAATAAGGACCATTTGGAATCCAAAGAACTGGGTTTGAATCCTGACCCTCTACTTGCTACATTATGACAAATTAAATGGGCTTTCATTTCCTCAACTATAAAATGAGGGGTTTACACTTCTCTTTAAAGTTCCTTCCAAGTCTTAAATTCTGTGAGCTAACAAATTTACATTAAAAAGGTAGTGAGACCAAAGACTAATACAAAAAGGTAGATTACCACTTTTGTTGATATTTTTGTTCCATTTTTAAGTCACAACATGTATACTCCCCAAATTCAATAGATATTCCTTACAATGTCGCCTCCTCCTTATGTTCCCCCCAGAAAATCCACAATTCCCTTTTTCTGCAGAGACTGCATGGTGCATTAGTCCAGCCTCAAAGATAAATGAAATCTTGAGGCCTACAAAAATTTTCACTTACTTGCAAAATTTTCACCAGCTTCTCTTCTTGTCAAAGATGTTACATTTGATTCATGAGCATCAGTATCCTAAAGAAACACAGAACTAGCTGCATTTCAATCTTTATTTGTTAATCCTTAGCATGATTTTTTAAACCTGCACTAACATCTTCTGGCTTAGGGCCTGGGAGACAATTTGCATGAAATCTTCAGACTCTGAAGAAAGAGGATACCTTAAATAAAAAAAAAAAAACACTTCAATACAAATTTCCACAAGCATGATAAGAAATGTGGTTGAGATATAGTTGAATCTATGTGGAGGAGATAGAGCTGTACTTAAAGATATTATTAGATTTCTATCGTAGGAACTAGGTTGTTGGGAGAAAAAGAAAGCAAGTAATCTTGAACAATGATATTCATGGAAAGGGGCAAGATGGCATGATCCTGAGGTTAGCATTCTTAATTAACCAACAAATATCCATTAAATACACATCTAATATGTACAAGGCAAATAAAACTGTGTTTTCCCAGAGTCAGTCCGTCGTAAAATGAATAGAATCCTGGATAATCCTCACTAAAATCTTCCATCTTTCCAGCCTACATATAAATTCTGGTTCACTTACCTTTTGGAGTCTAAGTAGCAATTGAGAGCCACCTTAGACTGGCAGTCAATAAATAATATCTATTATAGATATTAATCTATAATAACTTAATGTCCCAGGCACAAAGCTATGATCTTTCCCCCTAAACCTTCTCTTCTACCCTTCCAGCTTCCCTATTACTGAAGCATGTGAAGATGTACCCCTGTACAATAGGCAGATTTGTTCCAATGGCCATGAAGTCATCTGAAGCAGGCAATATGAAGTGGTTAGAGCATCAAAGATGCCAACATCATCCACTGTATCGTAGGCCATCATCAAATCGTCCTGGAATGCTCTCTCTCCTCCTTACCACCTCCCGGCTTCATTCAAGTCTCAGCTAAAAGTCTTTCCCAATTCCTCATAATTCTAATGTCTTCCTTCTGTTATCATTCTCCATTTATCCTGTATATAACTTGTTTATACATGTGTTTTCATGTTGTTTCTCCCATTAGACTGAGTTCCTTGAGGGCTGTCTTCTACCTTATTCTCCATCCCCAACTCTTAGTTCCTGCCACATTGTAGTGCAATCATTTTTCATGTCTGACTCTTTGTGACCTCATTTGGGGTTTTCTTGGCAACGATACTGGAATGGTTTGCCATTTCCTTCTCCCACTCATTTTAAAGGAGAGGAAACTGAGGCAAACAGGATTAAGTCATGGATCCAGTGTCACAGATGTTGTCTCTGAAGTCGGATTTCAACTCAGGTTTTCCTGACTTTGGGTCCAACACTATCCATTGTACCATCTAGCTGCCCTACTACATCCTAGGTACTTATTGATTAATAACTATTGAGGATGCAAAGAAAAGGCAGTCCCTTACCCTCAAAGAGCTTACATTCTAATGGGAGAGACAAAATGCAAACAACTAGCAATATACAAAACATACGCTGCTTGGGACCCTGTAATGCCACTTGGTTACAATAATCATGAAATCAAAATGTTTCCTGCAATCCTCCTCAAAATGCTAATTCTTATACTTAGTTCGGTTCTTCTGTACAAATGTATAGATAGATTGAATACATACTGATGTCTAGTGTCTTTTCATCAGATTCAAGGGGCATAAGAGATGATTTTTTTCAAGTCAGAAAAAAAAGCTTCCTAACAATTAAAGCTACTTCAAAGTAGAACAGGTTGCCTTGAGGAGTAGTGGGGTTTCCCTTACCAAAGGTCTTAAAAAAAAAATAAAGCTACATAACTATTTAGTATTTCGTAGAAGCGATTCTTGTTCCGATTATGTTGGACTATATAACCTCTGAGCTCCCTTCTAAATCTCAGATTGATTCCCTATGTAAACAGTTGCTCATGTCTGTGGGAAGCCAGTAAGCTAATAAAACATCCAGGCAGCAAGGTCTGTCCAAGACAGCATGGAAGCAAAACAAATTCTGGGAGTCACTTTATCAGCAGCTTTCCATGAAAGGTCTCCAGTGTCCCTGGGCTAGGACTGTAGTATCTCTTATCATGATTACAATTCTCTTAAATATGCCATGACCACATGATACAATCGAAAACTTGTTTGTGCACTTTAAATTAATGGGCTTAAGATATGCTGTGTACACATGCGCACACACACACACGTGCACGCACACACACACACCCCTCTATCTGAATGGTTAAAAAAAGCTTTGCATTGATATACTATTTAATCATCTTGAAAAATAACCTTTCTTTGGGGGGAAAAAAGAACTAGCTGTACGACATTCTGCCAACTACATCAGAGCAAGAACGAAGGTCCTTTGTTACTGAACTACTGTATGTTCTAAGGAAAAGAAAGCTCATTTAAAAATATGCCCTGGAGATGGAAAATAATTGCATAAATTAGATAATTTCCAAAGACATTTACCAAAACATAAATTACCTGGATTTATAAAACATACTTAACTAAAAGCCAGCTTCTTTTGTTGTTGCGATTATTGCTCTCAAGATGAATGCTAACACACAATCTCAAGTGTAGTAAAGGTAATTGCTACACTTACTGCTCATGTCATGTTGATGTATTACTATGTATCAAAGGTCACAGTTCTGTACTCATACATTATCAAATTTGAAAGAGCAATATTCGATTGTGACCAACCTTTAAACTGCCCTGGATGGGTGTGAAAATGAATGGAGGACTACCTCGACTTCAAGAAAAAAAATGAACCCATGTTTTGGGAGCAGAAGGGTCAACAAGTCAGAGGCTGGGTTAAATGTCAACACTATGAATCTAACACTGTCTTAGTTTATCAATGAGGTCCAGAACAATAATCACAAGCTAAAACAGCTGGATTAGCGAAAATATACGTCTAAAAAATTAGATTATATAAGCCTGTGACATAGGGCAGTACCTTGTGGACTATAATGCAAGGAAAAGGACATACATCATCATTTAGAGACAATAAAGCCTATAATACCCAAACCGATGTATTTATGTGCTCATTGAAGGCAAAAGAAGCATCTTTAGAAAGATAGATAGAAAGGGCATTTATTAAGAATTCACAACACACTAGGCACTCCATATTTAAAGGGTGTTACTTAAAAGTAGCTACACATCCCAATCCCCACAATCCAGCTCAATAAAGTCTATCATTGGTTTCTTACTTCTTTTCCAAATACCAATACCCCCTCACTCCTGTTTCTACACACAACTGAGCAGTCTAGTGACATCCTGATGTAAGAAAAGAGTTGGTCTTTCATGCCATCATTCAACTATTTTCACAATTGTTTGCTGGATGGGTAAATCGTCCTTATCAGAATCTACTGAACCCTGAACAAATGCGGTTTTCTGCCAGCTTCGTGTTCAAAAAGGCAAAGAAAATTCCCGTTCTCGTTTCAATAATAGCTTCTTAAAAAATCAAGAGAAATGTAATTGAACTTAAACATAATTAAAGGAGAGCAGCTTTTTGAAGAGAAGGTCATATGCATTGAGAAAAGAAACAGATCTTGGGAAACTGGCAAAAAACAAAACATCTAAAAGGATCAACCACCCTAAAAGTTTTGGTTTTTATGCAATATAACTCCTGAACATTGTCAGATTTATCTTCATCTACAATCACAATTTAGGTAAACTCATAAAATTCACAATATTTCTTGAAGTAGATGAATGGATACAACTAAGAATACTAATGCACCGATAGGGTTGTAGTTTACTTTTTGCTGTTGATGCTGGGTGGTTGTTTGGGAGAAAACACAGAATTGTACTTTGATAAAATGTCAACTCTGGGCAAACATGTAGTTTTTTTTGTTCTGTTTTATTTTGTTTACAATTTTTGCTATAGAGTAAAAGCAGCCAGGTAGGCAGTTTCGTATTTTTAAATATATGCTATGGGCAAAGTAATTGACCATAATGAATAAACTCTCCTGATAATATTTTGTTGTATATCTTAGTGTTTTGTTCTACATGATTCCTTGAAAGACCTAAACTCCAAGTCTGAACTCCTATGGCTTATACACAGGGAAAGAAATTTACATAGCTGTCAAGCCTTCAAAATACAGATGTCTTTAACAAAAGGTAGAAAATTAATCCTGTAAATTCTCACTGCATTGCAAGGTTCCTTCTGATATTTAATTTTGTTATTTTTTTTGCTTTTTGGAGGGGCAGTTGGGGTTGAGTGACTTGCCCAAGGTCACACGGCTAGTTTTTGTGTTAAGTGTTTGAGGCTGGATTTGAACTCAGGTCCTCCTGACTCCAGGGCCAGTGCTCTATTCGCTGCACCACCTAGCTGCCCCGGTTCCTTCTGATATTAAGGTAATCATGTAGTCATGACAAGAAATAAAAGATATTCTATACTCCAATCTTTTCAAAAGTATTGTTATCTTTCTTTTTTTTATCAGATAAACTAATAAGGGAAGAGAATGATGGGAAAAAGCAATTATCAATGCTCCACTATGGCTACTATGTGCCAGGCATTGTACTAAGTGTTTTACAAATATTACCTCATTCGATTCACAAGACTGAGGACACTCAATCCTGAGGTAGATGCTATTATGATCTTCATTTTACAGTTGAAGAAACTAAGACAGACAGCAGTGAAATTACTTTCCCAAGATCAAACAGTTGAGTGTCTGAGGCCACATTTGAACTCAGGTCTTCTAGCCTCCAGGCCCAGAGCTGAACTCACTTTGCCACCTAGATGCTTAATAATTTTTATAAGGCTCCATTCCTACCTACAGAGAAAACTCATTTAGGAGAAAAAAGTATATGATTTCTAAGAGCCTTTCATTAAAAGGTCAATAACCACATTCAAAGAAATAATGAGTTTAAGAAAGATAAAAGGCAAGTAAGAGTCAAATTATTGGCTTAATATTTGCTCTTGTTATATCAACTGTCTCCACTTTTCAGGGTCTTGCTTCACTGGAACTCTGCCCTCTTATATGTACACATAAGCCCTAGTTCCTTCTTATGGCAGTTTTCACCCCATATAATTGTAGTACAGCTAGGTCCCAATTAGTCCAAATAATGAATTCTCCTGAAATGGTTGTATTATTCGAATTTGCACTATATATTTCCATTGGGATGAAACTAATTACCATATTTTACATAATTATATTTTCAAACAGTGCAAATTCAAATACATATGACCACTTCAGGAGATTCATTATTCACACTAATCAGGACCTAGCTATATACCACCTATTGGTGCTATCAAATTCCATTCCAAATAGCAGAGGAAATGCTCCTTTCTTATCCTCTGATCGCACATACTTCCCCCTCTGCCTCCCTGCAGCTTTTCAGCTGATGATCTCACCTTGTAATTTATAGAGAAAATTGATGCCAATCACAATGCATTCTTTCTTCGCCCCTTCTCATCATCTCAAAACCCCTGGATAGTTCTCTCTTCCTTTAGTGTCTAATAAGGTGTGCCTTTCTCCTTGCCAAGGCTAAATCCTTCTATATGTGCCCTTGATCCCAGTCCCCCCTTCTGGCTTCTCTAGCAGACTGGCCTTCAGTCATCCCCCCCCCCCACCCCCTAACTTTCAATCTCTAATCATTCCTCTGTTATTGCTTTCAAATATGACCAAGCTTCTTTCATCTCTAAAAAGGCTTTCACTAGACTTTAACGTCCTCTCCTCCCTTTTTCAAACTCCTAGAAAAATCGTTCACATACAAGGGATTGCAGATTCAGAGCTGGAAAAGGCTATCCAGTCCAACCGCCTTGTTTTACAGATTTAACTGATTTGACTGAGGTCACATAGTATTGAGGCAGAATTTGAATTTAGGTCTTCCAGACTTCAAGGCCATCCCCGAGCCAGAGCTACCTCCACTTTCTCATCTCTCATTCAACTCTTTGACATTCTAGCTTTAGACCTCATCACCTAATCAGACCTATTTCCTCCAATTACTAACGATTTCCTCATTCTAAAATCTGATGGTCTCAGTCCTCATCATTCTTGAGTTCTCTATTGTGGTAGAACTCTTTCCTCATATCCCATAAGGCTCCATCCAGGGTCATCTTCCATTCTCCCAATATGTTCTCTCTTGGTGAGCTGACCACCTCCCATGAGATTAATTACAGTATCATTCTATGCATGACTCCCTGATCTATTGTATCTAGCTGAAATCTCTCCTGAACTCCAGTCTGACATCACCAACTACCTATGACACATTTTTAATTAGATGTCCTGAAGATATCTTAAACTTGATATATCTAAAACATTATCTTTTCCCCCTCTACTAAACTTTCTTATGTAGGTCAAGGTACCATCATTCTTGAACACCAGTTTCACGACTGGATCATTCTCCTCACACTCTATAGTTTAGCCAAATTGGACTTCTATTTGTTCCTCACATGGCACTCCATCTCTTGGATCCATATCTTTATGCTGGTCCTCCTGCTTACCAGGAATGCACACCCTTCTTACCTCCCCCTTAGAGACCTAATTTGCCTTCAAGATGCAGCTCAAGTACCAGCTTTGACATGGTACTTTTCCTGATCCCTTCCCAACTTGTATTTACCTACCTTGTATTTATTTTGCATTTGTTCTGCATATATTTGTTCCACATATGCTTATATATGTACATGTTATCTTCCACAACAGAACTTTAGGTCCCTATAGGCAAAGATTCCCTCAGCACCTGGCAAGCACAGTGCCTGGCACAAAGGAGGTGCTTAATAAATGCTACTGATTAACTCCAGCAATTTCACTAAGAAAAGATAAAAATATTTGAGAAGAATGTGCTCCCCTCTCCAAAGCAACATGTAGAGATTTGTAAAAGTACTAAATAATATTCAGCTACATAAAGAATCCTCCCTTAAAACACGGTAGAGGTATAAATTAACATACATTTGTCTAATAGGTATGCAGTATAAAACAAAAAAAAAATTAAAATCTAAACCATAATCCAAAGGGGGTAGGGGTGGGACAGGGGAATTAAAACCCTCCACCATCACTCCCCAACTTACCTGGGGTGTGGGGAGGCAGGAGGCGGGAGGAATACAGCAGGGGAAGAAGCATCATTAACTTCAAAAGAAAAAAAAATATCAATTTGCTCTGAGGAAGGTAGCATAAAAATAGGCTATCTAGGATTAGAATTTAGGGAATTATAGGGTGGAAGGAGACAGAAGTTAAATGAAATTTCACCAGGTTAAGTAAAAATTTTCTGAAGCATTTTGTTATATCTTAATGACTGGTTTGAATATGCATTATGTTCAAAAGAAGCCAGAACTAATTTAAATTTTGTACTTGTTTTTATCTTCCACTGAAGTCTTATTCTGATGACTCATTGTGTTCTTGAAGACCACAAGAGCAGTATATCAACTGAGAAAGACTTCAAAGTACAGTATGGGATAAGTGACAGACTGTGAGTCATACAACGATCAGCCCAGATAAATTTCAACAGATACCCTAGTCATGGTGCTATGTTTTCAGCAACATCCAAAGAAAATATAAGGTACAGCGTCATTGCCATCTAAATAAGTGTAATTACCTGTACAGAAGAAATCAGATCCTTAAATTGCTCAAGTATAATCATTTTCACATGGATCATAGATTTAAAGCTCTAAGATCTTCGCAATCAAGCTTATTTTCTTCATTCAAGCCTGTTCTCCATGTCAATTATATATGTATATTTCTTCCCTTTTAATAACAAAAGGTTTTATTTTGTTGGTCTGACAGTCCCAAGGACAACAGAGATTTTAAGAGGCAAAAAGATTTCTATTATATTTTCAAAGCCATAAACAAGAGAATCTGTAAGGTATATGCAATACACTTTTCTACAGTCCATCTCTGCTTGGACTCAACAGTGAATCAAGAGATGAGCCCAAATAAATTTTTTGTTGCCACTTTAGATGGACCTTTAGGCACTCATAAATGTTATTCTTAAAATGTCATCCAGAGGTAATGTTTTATTTTTTGTCCAGTTGCCTAAGGTAGCTCTCTTTTCATTATCTTTTTTAAAATAACTGCCTGTGATTCCAGAGCTATTTGTACACAAAATTCAACAGATTATGTTAAGAAAATAGACTTCATGTTTTCAAAACTAATATTTCTTTTGCTCTTTAAGTACAGACCTAGCTTTGATATACTTGAAGCATTTTGTCAGAGGAAGTAAGAAATGAAATCATATCATCTATTACAAACAACATAGAATTTCAGAATTGGAAAAGGTGATCTAATTCAACCTACATATGAACCCTGTTCTTCATCTAGGGTAACTAACCTCACAGATTCACCAAAGAGCTGGAAATAAACTAGTTCAACAACATTCTCTTTCTTGTTAATAAAACAGTTCACCGAAAGACAATATGGTACAATGAGAGGCACATTTCACTAAGAGTTAGAAGATCTAACTTTTACTCTGGATTCTGCCACTCACTTACTTTCTAACTTTGGACAAATCACTTTCTTGCTCTAGACCTTACAGATGAATGGGTTAGACTAGATTATATCCAAGGGCCCTCCCCAATCCTATGATTCAAAGAGGCTTTATGCATACAACAAAATATTTGATATTTTGTTTAAAATGTCTAATAATATGGCTTTTCTTATATGAATTTTTCTTGGTTACCAAGGCCAATGTCACTAAACTTTCCAGTAGTTAATTCTTCATTACAGCTTTGTCATAATAAATTATTCCTCTACATTCAAGGATATTATATCATCATAAATATATTATATTTTCTAGATTAAATAAACAAATATTTGCTAGATTCTTTTTTTAGTTCATACATTTTTCTTTTCTTTCTTTCTTTCTTTTTTTTTTTTAAAGCAATTGGGGTTAAGTAACTTGCCCAAGGTTACATGGCCAGTTTTTCTTGTGTGGGTGTTAAGTATCTGAGACCGGAACTGATCCTGGGTCCTCCCGACTCCAGGGCCAGCGCTCTTACTCACTGCACCACCTAGCTACTCCAAGTTCACACATTTTCCCAATGCTTTCTTGCTACTGTCATGAAATTTTATTCACCTACAATATACTCACCTTTCAATTCAGTGGTAATCAAAAACTAGAAAATTATTCATAATGTGGATGAAACTTATTTGGACCAAATGAAGCACAGTTAGGGACCTTAATAATTTTATCAACAAAAAATATTATTTTGGTAAAATGCCTAATTTCCCATGCCCCTGATTTAAAATTTTTAAATATGAAAAAATTTAACTGTTGCAAAGAAAAACACAATGAGTCCTAAAACTAAATGGAGTCCATGGGCTTTTCTAGTTCTAAATTGGTTTTGGCCTAGATTCCCTCCAAAGCCCAATGTTCTTCTCTACCTTTCAGTTTCTGCAAACAGATTCTCTTTCTCTATTATATAGTGATATTATACCTGTTAACAGATAAAGCTCATAACATGATTCATATTATACTATGTGAATCACAAAAGTTAAAACAAATTTAGGATAATGTTTCATTCAGTTTTTAATGAGGCATATGTGTACAATTTAGGAAACAGCTGTTATATATACTGAACACATTCAATTTTGTGTAACAGCTTCATTTCAACTTGTTTTTGACAATTAGCTGGCACCAAAAGGATCTAGTATTGAAGATCTACAAAGAAGCAAGAAATAACAACTTAAATCTTAGAGTAAAAACTCTATTCAAGACCATGGAACTATCTGTTTCCATGTTTTAATCATAAGGAATCATTTATGTGCATCTTTTTCTCCATTTAATCCTCAGTGTCACTGTAGGAAACTGTGATCCAGGTCCTAGCAAATAACTACTCGTTATCATAGTAATAATCTTTTTTACCAAAGTGCACAGCTCCAACTGGCATTGAAGTATTATTCTTAATGTCTTAAAAATGTACCTTCTGATCTACAGACATAAGGATTCATATTTTGCTAATGCTTCCAAATAAATTAAGAGTATTACCAACTGTCAGAATATTATAACCAAACCTTACTATAAAGATTTTACCTGGTTAGCTCCTGCATTCTATTCTGCTCAGTTCTATTCCTATAACTGGCCTTTGCTTTTCTGTTTTACCTAAACTGTGTTGCTGTGGAACCAATTAACCATGCTAGGTGAACTCTGCCTATGCTAGATTAAAAGGATTTAGAAGATGATGAAATAAGTATATGCTTCATTTTATTTTTTTCCAAAATTTAAAAGCAACTAATTTAAACACAAATACTCCCTAAAAAAAAAAAAAAAACAAACACCTTGAAGATTCATCAACTCAGAATTCTTTACATTATGAAATTTCAGTCTGACAAAAGCACATGCCCAAAGGTTGTTTCAAAAATACTCAATGTTTAACAAAAATTAAAAATGCTGCTAGATAAGTCTTTATTTTTCTTAATAAAATACACACACAAAGGCACAAAATTCACTTACATCATTATTATACACGTATAAATAATGGTCAGCATTCAAGTACAATCAAATGTAGAGAAATTTCCTATTTTGTCTTCATGTAAACACTAGTTAGATACATACACATGTGCCTTTGGCCCATCGGCAAAGTAAGTGACATCAAAAGAAATACTGTACTTGACTGTTCAACTGTATTATTAAAAATATTTATGCAACGATGTCTATAGTTACAGTTATAGACTAATTTTATACGGCTTAAAGACAAGTGCCTAAATATACACTTTATCTGGCAAATATCTACAGTTGACAAATTCTATCCATTTTTTAATGTTAAAGCATTAAAAATCCTAAAAGATTTTCATTCTTTAAACCAAATGTCATAATAGTTCTTCCTAATCAAGTTCTTCCTCTGACAAAATGGATATTATTTACAGGTCACGTGTATGAGAAAACAAACTTGCTATCACATTTGCTTAAAGTGGCCAAAATATGTTTAGAAGAAGCTGTCATAATGCTAATCTTTGCATATTTTATAGGGTTTTATTGCACTGATAGCATACCCTTTCAACTTTAAATACCTAGTAGACAGATCTGACAGACTGAAATAGCTGGGCAGTCAGAGCTCAGATACCAAATGGACTATTAAAAAACTGAAACTAACCTACCAACCAACCAAAAAAAAAAAAAAAAAGAAAGAAACACCACCTGGAAAGCAATAGCTGACACCAACAAAGTTACAGAGATCTAGGTGAAGGCACTTGGAAGCATTTACTCAATTTCCATCAAAGATTCTCCATTTGGTTCATCAACAGCAGCAGAATCAGCATTAGAAATTATAGATTTGGCTTCATTAACTGTAGTTTCTTTATTCTCAGTCTCCCCTGCTACGTTGTCTTCTTGTTCCACTGGACCAGACGTTTTTTCATTTGTTTGATTTGTCTGCTCTGTATCTAGTGTTTCTTCCTCTGTCTGATCTGTGCAATTAATAGGTACATCTTGTTCTTCTAAAGACTCTGAAAAAAAAATAAAGTTGAGCATTTCAGTAGTACCCAAGTAATAACACTTCCAAACAAAAATTAAGTTGAAAAATATACAAGATGAGTTTCCTGACAATTCCAAGATGGCAAAAAAGTTTTCAATATCACAATGTAATTTATTGCCAAAATCTGGTGTCATTAGCTCATAACTGAATGTTTCTATTGTTCTATTTTGTGTACAGAGAAACCACTAAACATAAAGTTATATTATTTACTCTTGTTTATTATTTGGATGATAAAGCTAAGAATAAAAAAAATGAAGCTTTTTGCTTAATTAGTAAAAGAAGAGATATGACAAACTACAAAAATAAGGCAGGGAAATGAGGATGGCAAAAGTAGTCAGTTCAAAGCTAGGCACAAGCTCAGATTAATATGGATGTGTGTATATATACATATACACACGTATTGAGCCGTGAATATGACAGGCATACATATATGCATGTATCTGTATGTCTTTTATGTGTATATATACATATATACATAATGTATAATGTATATATGGATACACAAAGTCATTGCTATATTAATTAGCATTTGCATGGAAAATTACAATGCTAGTGTAGCACATAGTATGCAAAAAAACTAGTTAGTATTTTCAATAGTAAGGATAATATTATTTTAATAATATAGTCTGATTTGTCTGGCAACATATCAATCAAAAACTAGTACTTTTATATATCTCTATGACAGTGATAACTGATGCTCACGCTAAGGAGTCTGAGATACTGAAAGACTGAGGTATCTTCTGAAATCAAAGAATAAAAGGTATAGTTTTAGTCTTTTATATTTTGTTATATTTTAATTATGTGTAAACTGGCAATACATTCATCACCTAAGTAACAAATCTCCATTAACCAGGAGTTCACTTAAGTTTTCCTATTTGAGTACGTGCTTTGCTGATCACTGAAAGACAGGACAGAACTAAAATTTCATGGAGACTTACAAATCATTTCTGCAACAAGGGCAAACATGTTCTTTAATGTAAAATTTCAAAATGCATCATTTTTAGTTTTAGTCCCAAACAATTTACACAGAGTTAAACTTTAAAGAGTGCTAGTTTGCTACAAATCTCTGGCTATAGAGAATAATTCATTCACCAAGAAGTTTACCATTTATTATAGTTTAGCATACAAAAGTCTTCTGAAATAAACCAATAAAGTTAAAGAAATTAAAAACAAAAGCTCTGAAACTATGATTTAACTCAACAGTGAACACATTTGTTTGAATATAGGGCCACATACATTTGTCATAATTCTGGCTAACAGGATCCCTCGAAACTGTACCAAAACAGGAGACGTGTCAAAGTTCAGGGTAGATCATATTAAAGCTCTGCCAATCTACTATATTCAGAAACTCACATTTTATTAATGAAATCCAAGTACATTGGAGATTCCAGCATGGCAATAACAGTATGTCTTTTAAAATTATGCAATAAGAGAGTTTATGTGTATTAAAGGAACTAATATAGCAAAAAGAATAGAAAGCTAGATTTTCAAAAATACAATGCTCACATTAATACAAGCAAAGTTAGTACACTGCATGCTGCCATATTTAGATAGCAGATTGAAACATAAAGCTTGCTAATCGATTTAGTATAATCCATGTTGCATGAGGTGGGGGGTGGGGGGGGGGGAAGAGACGACTATATACACCATAAAGGAAACCTGAAGTAAAGATAAAAACTCCTGCATGTTATTAAATAAAAAATATTTTAGCTTGCTTGCCATATTTGAGAATCATACAAAAAGGTTTCACTATGTAAGATATGTATATGCATTATGAAATAAAATGTACTTATCTGTAGTTTTATATGCATATATGAAATAGGGCTCAGGTATAATGTATATAACTTGTAGGCAAAACCAGCTTGTTTGCCCTCTCAGACAATCATGACATTGGAAACCAACAAATCATAAATTAGCAGTGAAAAACAAATATCTCTTCTCAGTAGAAGAGCCCCTTCAAATGTAAAATGCCCAGAAATAAAACAATTAGACATACCCTCTCTACCCAGAGTTGCTTCATATTTTCTATTAGGACATGGTTACCTAAGCTTTAGTACCATGCCCTTTGGATAGCAAGGGAACTTGGAGGTGGCCAAAGACAACCATATCATACCTGCACTGGGACTGGCCACCTGTAGTACATGAATCCCTGTGGGTATTGCTGAACAAAAGCAAAACCAAGGACATGTCTATTTTTGTTCTGGGGTAAGACAATGTCTCTCTAAAGTATAGATCTCAAGAATGGGAAGAACTCATTCACCATTGCTCACCTTAGAAAAAGCTGGGTAGTATTTGGTACAGCAAAAAATTATGTGATTTCAATACACAGTAGTAAATGACCATAGTAGTCTAGTGGTTGACAAACCCAAAGATCCAAGCTTTTGGGGTAAGAATTTAACATCTGACAAAAATTTCTGGGAAACTGGAAAGCAGTTTATTAGAAACTAGGAATAGACTCAACATTTCAAAGCATATACCAAGACAAGGTCAAAACAGACAAATGATTTAGGTAAATAATATCACAAATGATATTATAAGTAAACTAGGAGAGCACAGGAAAATGTACCTATCAGCTCCATAATAAGGGAAGAGTTTATGACCAAAAGAGAGATAATCACAGAAAACAACATGGACAATTTTGCTTACATGAAATTAAAAAGCTTTTGCACAAACAAAATGAATGCAACCAAAATTAGAAGGAAAACAAGAAACTGGGGGAAAAATTTGCACCAAGTTTCTCTGACAAGGGCAACTTTTTCTTTTGCTCTTCAATATACAGTGTTCCAAGACCTATGGTTTTTTAGTATAGCTGCTGCTAAGTTTTATATATATATATATATATATATATGTATATATATATATATA